>NC_092376.1:44808115-45115388 GCF_030028105.1 Mobula birostris
GTCCCATGAGTTCACCACAGTTGTGTCCTGGTTTTTCATGCATGAACGTTCCAAGCAGCAGTTTTAGTCATCCATCCCCTAGAAAGAAAATATTTTAAAAAGGAGGAGCTTGCATAGTCCACAGATGTGGACATTATTCCCTAAGGTGCATGCAGTGAAACCAAGCTGTGCTATTGCAGTGAAGTTGTCAGTTCCATTCCTAGTTTTAAGGGCTTTATTTTTTTTTTGCAAGTTGCTAATATTTATTTAAAAAGAATATCAACAAGAACAGTGAAATGGACAATGAGAGAGCCCAGAACTAACTATTCATAGAAATCATACGCAATACTTCATAATAAGATGAAATAGTATACGTCATCTCTTACATCCCCTAAGGTAGAAATTTAGTGAGTTCCCATGTAATAAACTTCATAATGCATGACATTTTGAGTCCGACTAATCAGAATATTCAAGGAACTTGAGGTAATTTTACTTCGAACCATTTTCATATCCAGAGCAAAGCATCAACTTTGCACGCAAAATATTTGAGTCCATAAATTCCACAGTTTGGTTTTATTGGTGCCAGCAAGTGGAAGAAATGTGAGAGAAATCTGTGAATGAACCATTGGTTCCGAGCAGCAGGGAGAGATAAAGCCTGCTGCTGTTTAAAAGACCAATATCAACACTGGAGGAAGAAACTTAAAGCAATTAGTAGTCAACTTGAAGAGACTACAAGGAAATCCCAATTCAGAAAACCTGAGCTGGCAGGGATACAAACCTCGTAGTGTTGGGAGTTTGTGGGTAGGAGTGGTAATTAAAGGGTTTAAGCGAAAACAATGTGGACAGAGTTAGTGCTGAGAATTTTTAATCCTACTACTCCTCTATGGAGTGATGAAAAACAGAGTAATTGCACCACAGCCATAAATCTAAGACATCTGGAATCTATATAACTGTTTGCACTCTGAATTAAAAGACTTGTAAAATGAGTATTTTTTTTATATCTCAAACCATTGTTATCTGTACTCAGATTCAATCTCAGGCATCTGAAAACCAACATCCATAACAATAGAATTTAAAGTACCTTGCCTGAAGTTGACAGATGAAGTCTTTGGAAGGCGGACTGGTCTTTTATTAAAGAATAACCAAAGATTCCCCAACACCTCTTTAACAGCAACAGAGAGCACTTGGCCACTAAAGGATGATCCCCAGCTATTGGATATGATTCAGAGAAGACAAACAATAGCCTTTGACAGACATGGACTCTTTAAATGCTCATGTAAATATACAGGTTGAATACAGCATTCTCTGAATCAGACAAGAGGTGCGGGTCATCTACTAGAATCCTCTGGAGTTTAATATCATCTATAACATCCTTTTGTATTTCATTTTTCAAAAAAAATCAGGAAATACAATGCAATCATTTCACATTCTTCTCTGTACTCATTGTACTGTCAAATCAATCTCTCTTATTACAATGCATCAGAGCCACTTACAGTATGTTTCTTCATCTCCCCCATCTTTCTGACTGACAGGCACTAACCTATACCCAAGTGACTATTGTAGCTGCATCATTTGGCATGGCTTAATTTAAACTTCCTTCAGGAATAGCTATCTCCAGAAGCATCTCTTTTGTTGAGATGCCCATAGAAGAAATATTGCCTGCAGAATTTTTTTGTTTATGCTTCCTGAACCACTTGTCTCCTCTCTCTCATCTTTCCCTACTTGCTCTCTATTCCCTCATTATGATACTTTTTTAGGGAAATGCTAAATAAACCACAAAGCTCTGGTAGCAACAGGGCTCTTCTGAAGTCTTGAGGTAAACATACCCCATTCACAGATAGGAACATGGTTTGTAAACACCAAACTGCAGCTTACTGTAGCCAACATTGTGAATAAATCAGTGACCAACCTGCAGATACTGATGAGTCCTTTAAGTAACGCATGCAGTTCAGTCCTTTCTGCTGATAAATACTGAATCCTGCAAAAATGTTGCACATGTGAAGTAAGATACAAAATTAAAGTCTTATTTGGCAGTGTTCTGTTTAAAGTTGGTGGTGTACTCTTGTTGGCATCCAAATCTACCTACTCATGTACTTAATCATAAGTGACTTTATGCTGAAAACCCAGAGTAACACACACTAGATGCTGGAGGACTCAGCAAGTCAGGCAGCATCTATGGAGAGGAACAAACAATCAACATTTCAGACCTAAAACTTTTACTGTCTATTCCTCACCACAGATGCTGCCTGACTCGCTGAGTTTCTCCAGCACTCTGTGTGTGTTACCCTGTGTACTTTCAGGATTCTGGAGTGTATCCAAAAGACATGCGTCCTGCTATAATTGTGAACATAAACGTCAGATCTCATAGTGCCCAAACAGCAGATGCTGCACGTCAGGCATCTGTCATCCATATCTCTACATCCCAAGATACTTGGGTGGCTTTTGGTGTAACAACAGGCCTGGATAGAGATATCTTTACATTAAGCTCCGATCTTCATGCTGAATGTTTAGTTAAAAGTTTATATTGGTTCACTTTACCTTTCAAATTCACTGGAAGTGAATGGAAATCAGTGTCCTCTCCCCACTCACTCAACATCCTCAGCAGATTGAATTTGATGACAAATTGTAGTAAAACAAAAGGATTAGATCAGTCCTTCATGGTGAACCATCCACTGTCAGATATTGAATGCTCAACTATGATTTGGTACAAGCTATTCATATCCTGAACGTAGAGGAATCAATCTTCTGGTAGAAGCTTATGTATTCTCACTGTGAAATACCATGTCAAACCCCGAGCCAAGTTTGCTTCTTAAGCAGTTCCTAGGAATCAAGAACATCTTGCTATCTCTCTGTTCTTTTTGGTTTCTAAGATGGCTAACAAGGCCAATGTGGCAACACAAACTCTTCCACAGACAGAGCCAAAAGGTAGCTGACAGGGCAGGATGGGAGATAATTTGTGAGGTAATACACTCCTTCTGCTTACATAGAGATTTTGTGTGTTTATGATGCACGGTTGTAAGGTTTTCAGTGCCGTCTTGAATGAATTGCCGTTCCTACACTGTCACTGGATCACAATTATGAAATTAGTTCCCTAACAGAACCACAGCTCAAGGCCTGCAGCTGTTCAAGAAGGAATCTCACTAACACCTTCCCAAGGGCAATGCTCTTTCTACATTTGAATAGTTATTGACTAAATTCATAGAGCACAGATCACAGAAAGTAGAACATAAAACAATGCCAGCCTGCGATGTGTGTGACAAATTAAGTTAAATCCTTTCTACTTCCACATGATCCATATTCCTCCATTCCTTGTATACTCATGAGTCGATCTAAAAGCTTCTTAAACACATTATTCCACCACTGCCCCTGGCAACCCATTCCAGGCACCTACCACTTGCTAAAAAAAACTTGCCCACACATCTCCTTTAAATGTTCTCTGCTTCACTTTAAATTTATGTTCTTCAGTGTTTGAGTTTTCTACCCTGAGAAAAAGATTCTGATTTTATACTCTATTTATGCCTCTCACAAAGTTAATACACTCAGTGACCACTTTATTAGGTACACCTGTGCACCTGCTTATTAATGCAAATATCTAATTAGCCAGTCATGTCACAACAACAATGCATAAAAGCAGGCAGACATGATCAAGAGGTTCAGTTATTGTTCAGATCAAACATCAGAACAGGGAAGAAATGTGATCTCAGTGACTTTGACAGTTGGTGCCAGACGAGGTGGTTTGAGCATTTCGGAAACTGCTGATTTTCTGCAAATTTCATGAACAAGAGTCTCTAAAAGTTTACAGAGAATGGTGCAAAAAACAAAAAAAAGCAGTGAATGGCAGTTCTGTGGGCAAAAACGCCTTGTTAATGAGAGAGGTCAGAGGAGAATGGAAAGACTGGTTCAAGCTGACAGGGAGATGACAGTACTCAAATAATGACTCACTACAACAGTGGTGTGCAAAAGATCATCTCTGAGTGCACAACATATCAAAGGTTGAAGTGAACGGACCACAGAAGCAGAATAATATGAACATGCACTCAGTGGCCAGTTTATTGGGTACAGGAAGTAACAGGTCTCCCCTGAGCCTCAACAATCCACAGAGAACAACACAAGCCTTTTTCCCCAACCTCTCTTTACAGCTCATCGCTCTAATCCAGGCAGCATCCAAGTAAACATTTCTGTAACCTTTCCAAAGCTTTCACCTTTTTCCTGCGATGGAGTAACTAGAATTACACATGATTCTCCAAGTATTGCCGAAGTTTTATAAACCTGCTAAGTGACTTTTCTAACCTTGTACTTGATGCCCAGAGCAGAGAAGGCAAGTGTGCCAAAAGCCTTCTTTCCCACCCCCGCTGTTTTCAGGAAACTATGGACTCAGACCCCAAGATCCCTCCATACATCAGTACTGTTAACGATCTTGCCAATAACTATATACAGTACTTCGCTTTTCATTAGACCTTCCAAAGTTCAACACTTCACACGTGTGCCGATTAAATTTGATCTGCCATTTCCCTGCCCAAATCTGTATTCCTTGGAGTCAGCAGAATGTGGCATTTCTTCAAGGAAGGTTTGAACCCACTCTTGAAATTTTTTCCTCCCTTTGCCTGCTAATTTCTTCTGTGACTGAGTCAGTCAAACAGCACTGAAACAGGTCCTTTGACCCACCATGTTTATGCTAGTTGTTAAGTGCTTTACCTGTCATCATCACCATCATCATTATGTGCCATGTTGAATGATGTAGGACGGTGATCGTGGTCTCATGACCATGATTGTTCTTGGCAAATTCTTCTATGGAACTGGTAATCCTTGCCTTTTTCTGGGCTGTGTCTTTATAAGATGGGTGACCCCAGCTATAATCAATACACTTCAGAGATTGTCTACCTGGCGTCAGTGGTCGCAAAACCAGGGCTTGTGATATGCACCAGCTGCTCACATGACCATCCACCATCTGCTCCATGGCTTCACTTGACCCTGACTGTGGGGCTAAGCAGGTGCTACATCTTGCCCAGGGGTGACCTGCGGGCTAGCGGAGAAAGGGAGCGCCTTACATCTCCTTTGGTAGAGATGTATCTCCACCCTGTGTATCTATACTAATCCTATTTACCAACACTCAGTCTGTACCTTCTTATGCCTTGATGATTCAAATTTCAAAGTAAATTGAAATTCATTTTCTTGCAGGTGTTCACAGTAGAACAGAGCAATACAACAGAATCAATGAAAATCTATACACAAAGACAGATAAACAACCTATTTGCAAAAGAAAGCAAACTGCAGATAAATAATTAAATAATACTGAGAACATGAGTTGTAGAGTCCTTGAAGGTGAGCCCATTGGTTGTGGAATCAGCTCAGAATTAAGGTGCATGAAGTATTCTACACTGGTTCAGGAGTCTGATGATGGTGTAAGGGTGATAACTGTTCCTGAACCTGGTGGTGAAGGTCCTAAGTCTCTGTAACTCTCTCCTGATGGCAGCAGCGAGAAGAGAACATGGCCTGGTGCTAGGGGTCCTTGATGATGAATGCTGCTTTTTTTGGCAGAGTTCTTTGTAGATGCGCTGAACGCTGGGGAGGGTTTTGCCTGTGGTGGCCTCTCCCACCTTCTCAATGTATGTGTTCCAGATTGGAACCATCATCTGGGAGAATATATTATTCCTCAAATCCCATCAAAACTGTTTGCTAAGGCAAAACCTAACATCATGAATGGCTGTGATGCTTCACTCCTGGATGAGATCAACATCTTTTATGCACGCTTTTAAAGGGAGAATAGAACTACACCTGTGTAAATCCCAGCCGCATCCGGTGACTCTGTAATCTTTATCTTGAAGTCCAACGTCCGAACATATTTCATTGCAAGGACTTAGGCCCTGATGGCATACCTGGTAGGCACCAAAACCATGTGCCAACCAACTGGCGAGAGAGCTCAAGGACATCCTCAATCTCTCACTGCTGCAGCCAGAGGTTTCAAAAGGGCGACAATCATAGCAGTACCCAGGAAGAGAAGGGTGAGCTCCCTCCATGACTATCACCTATTTGTACTCACATCTACTGTGATGAAGTGCTTTGAGAGGATGGTCATTGCAGAATCAACTCCAGCTTGAGCAAGAACTTGGACCCGCTGTAATTTGCCTATCACCACAGCCTCATCGATGGGTCAGCAGTGGAAGGGGTGAGGAGTTTCAATTTCCTGGGTGTCAACATTTCTGAAGATCTATCCTGGGTCCAACACATTGACGCAATTACAAAGAAGGCATGATCTACAGGTATCAACAGATGTTTGGAATGAATGACCTGCGGAGTGCGCATTAATGGATTAAATGCCATGTTTGAAAATTAGAGCTTAAATTGGAACTGATTTACTAGGGAAGTGGTCTACAATTAAGTAGCAACCTTTCCAAACTGACAGTTAATCTATCAATGTAAATCACCCGAGAGGTCCATTATTCTCTAATTATAATTGCAAATCTCTAAATACAAAATAGATTTTAATTGTTTCATGAATATATTAAATGCATTTCATGGCCAGTTGACTTTGGTGTGAAGTCCAGACACACACATCTGTTTTCTCTTTTTTTTGGTATCACTGTACAGGAAAGGATCTATATTGAAGTTAAGAATATGCATGGGCAAGATTAAAAAAAAGACACATCCAAAGTACATTCAATGTACAGGAACACCCAATCAATGACCATGCTGTTGAGCAACTCGAATACAAACCTTCATTTTCTAACAACTACATACCATATTTGGGGTGCGTGTAGTGCAGCAGTTAGCATAACACTATGACAGTGGCAGATGGAGGATTGTGGTTCGATTCTCAGCACTGCCTGTAAGGAGTTTGTTCATTCTCCCCAGACTGTGTGGGTTTCCTCTGGATAACCATATAACAATTACAGCACGGAAACAGGCCATCTCGGTCCTTCTAGTCCATGCTGAATGCTTACTCTCACCTAGTCCCACCGACCTGCACTCAGCCCATAACCCTCCATTCCTTTCCTGTCCATATAGCTATCCAATTTTACTTTAAATGACCACAGCGAACCTGCCTCAACCACTTCTGGTGGAAGCTCAATCCACACAGCTATCACTTTCTGAGTAAAGAAGTTCCCCCTCATGTTACCCCCAAACTTTTGCCCTTTAACTCTCAACTCATGTCCTCTTGTTTGAATCTCCCCTACTCTCAATGGAAAAAGCCTATCCACGTCAACTCTATCTATCCCCCTCATAATTTTAAATACCTCTATCAAGTCCCCCCTCAACCTTCTACGCTCCAAAGAATAAAGACCCAACTTGTTCAACCTTTCTCTGTAACTTAGGTGATGAAACCCAGGTAACAGTCTTGTAAATCTTCTCTGTACTCTCTCAATTTTGTTGACATCTTTCCTATAATTCGGTGACCAGAACTGTACACAATACTCCAAATTTTGCCTTACCAATGCCTTGTACAATTTCATTATTACATCTCAACTCCTATATTCAATGCTCTGATTTATAAAGGCCAGCATACCAAAAGCTTTCTTCACCCCCCTATCCACATGAGATTCCACCTTCAGGGATCTATGCACTATTATTCCTAGATCTCTCTGTTCTACTGCATTCTTAAATGCCCTACCATTTACCATGTATGTCCTATTTTGATTAGTCCTACCAAAATGTAGCACCTCACATTTATCAGCATTAAACTCCATCTGCCATCTTTCACCCACTCTTCTATCTGGCCTAAATCTCTCTGCAAGCTTTGAAAACCTACTTCAATATCCACAACTCCACCTATCTTAGTATCATCTGCATACTTACTAATCCAATTTACCACTGCATCATCCAGACCATTAATGCATATGACAAACAACATTGGACCCAGTACAGATCCCTGAGGCACACCACTAGTCACTGGCTTCCAACCTGACAGACAGTTATCCACCACTACTCTCTGGCGTCTCCCATTCAGCCACTGCTGAATCCATTTTACTACTTAAATATTAATACCAAACAATTGAACCTTCCAAACTAACCTTCCGTGTGGAATCTTGTCAAAGGCCTTACTGAAGTCCATATAGACAACATCCACTGCTTTACCCTCGTCAACTTTCCTAGTAACCTTTTCAAAAAATTCAATAAGATTTGTCAAACATGACCTTCCACGCACAAATCCATGTTGACTGTTCCTAATCAGACGCTGTCTATCCAGATAATTATATATACCATCTCTAAGAATACTTTCCATCAATTTACCCACCACTGATACCAAACTCACAGGCTGATAATTGCTAGGTTTACTCCTAGAACCCTTCTTAAACAATGGAACAACATGAGCAATACGCCAATTCTCTGGCACCATCCCCGTTTCTAATGACATTTGAAATATTTCTGTCAGAGCCCTGTTATTCCACACTAACTTCCCTTAAGGTCCTAGGGAATATCCTGTCAGGACCCAGAGAATTATCCACTTCTACATTCCTTAAAAGTGCCAGTTCTTCCTCTTCTTTAATCATCATAGTTTCCATAACTTCCTTACTTGTTTTCTTTACCTTACACAATTCAATATCTTTCTCCTTAGTGAATACCGAAGAAAAGAAATTGTTCAGAATCTCCCCCATCTCTTTTGGCTCTACACATAGCTGTCCACTCTGATTCTCTAAGAGACCAATTTTATCTTTCACTATCCTTTTGCTATTAATATAACTGTCAAAACCTTTTGGATTTATTTTCACCTTACTTGCCAAAGCCACCTCATATTTTCTTTTAGCTTTTCTAATTTCTTTAAGATTCTTTTTACAGTCTTTATATTCCTTGAGCACCTCATTTACTCCTAGCTGCCTATATTTATTGTAGAATATGCACCTCTCTTTTTCCGAACCAAGTTTCCAATATCCCTTGAAAACCATGGCTCTCTCAAACTTTTAACCTTTCCTTTCAACCTAACAGGAAGATAAGGATTCGGTACCCTCAAAATTTCACCTTTAAAATTTCACCTTTAAATGACCTCCATTTCTCTATTACATCCTTCCCATAAAACAAATTGTCCCAATCCACTCCTTCTAATTCCTTTCACATCTTCTTAAAATTAGCCTTTCTCCAATCAAAAATCTCATCCCTGGATCCAGACCTATCCTTCTCCATAATTATATTGAAACTAATGGCATTGTGATCACTGGACCCAAAGTGCTCCCCAACACATATCTCCGTCACCTGACCTATCTCATTCCCTAACAGGAGATCCATCACTGCCCCTTCTCTAGTTGGTACTTCTACGTATTGCTGCAAAAAACTATCCTGCACACATTTTACAAACCGGATACTCTGGTTTCTTCCCACATTTCAAATACATATGGATTGCTAGGTTAATTGGTCACATGGGTGTATTTGGGTGGCAGAAGCTTGTGGGGTTGGAAGGGTTACCTTGAAATAAATGATTATTTATGATTGCAACAATGGAACTCCAGGTATATTATTAAATTCCTGTGAGTTTAAAAATTATCATTAACTTCACACAAAGAATATATTTCAGCAATATTATTTATTACAGTTCTGCTGACTGTGTACTTGCTACTGAATGTATCTGAGTAACTGAAGTTACAATGTCACGGCCTGGAAACTTACACCAAGTACTGGTGGCATCTCTGTTGACGTGGTCGTTGCTCACAACGTCATATCCTGTCACACAGAATGCTTTCCCGCCCCAGGGTAAAAGCAGCTAAGGAACAGGTGGAGCTACAACTTAACTTTTCATTCCTAGGCTAAAACTGGATTTCAGGATGTTCAGATTTTGTGCTCTGCTCAGTGAATTTTGCATCGTTCCAGAATTATCTTGGCCCTTCACTGATCCTCACTTATTGACACCTTGGAGCACAAACAGCATTGCACAAAGAAGTCTACTTTGAATTATGTTTCTAACGAAAGTTCCCAGATCTACTGGGTTGTATCCACTTGGACAAAACATCAATAGGCAGTCTGTCCAGAGGACAACAGAGGGAATCAGGGACAGGAAACATG
Organism: Mobula birostris; assembly: GCF_030028105.1. Lineage (NCBI taxonomy): Eukaryota > Metazoa > Chordata > Chondrichthyes > Myliobatiformes > Myliobatidae > Mobula > Mobula birostris. Next base: position 44,818,085 of record NC_092376.1, read on the forward strand.
GGGAACATTTTCTGGCATTTGGACTTCCAAGGTTAAACCTCCTGTATTTCATGTTTGTATACTTGATCCTCACCACAGTCAGACTCCTGAACTGTTCCCACAAACTATGGACTCAGTTTGAAGGACTCTACAATTTGCTCTCGGTATTATTTATTTATTTATTTATCCATTCATCCATTTATTTATTTTTTTATTTATGTGTATTTACACAGCTTGACCTTTGCATATTGTTTGCTTGTCAGTCTTTGTGAGTAGACTTTTACTGATTCTATTTTATTTCTTTGTTCTACTGTGAATGCCTGCAAGAAAATAAATCTCAGGATGGTCCTGGTGCCATATAAGTACTTACTTTGATAAGTTTACTTTGAACTTTGAACTTATAAACAATTTGAGGGTTACAATTGAGGCCAAGCACATTCTCCTGAAGCAGTTGCATGTGTACCTTAGGTGCCTTCTTAACATATCCCTTTACTCTGACATTAACGTTAATGTAAGGAAGCCCATATTCACACGTTGCAGATCCTTCCTCTTTTTACAGATAAGTTGAACTCTATTTTCAAAATGAGTTTCAAAACCTACCAGAAAACCCCTACCTGGTACCTCAAAATCAGTGACTGTTCCAAAAATGCTAGGGAGAAATGGCATATGGGACTGCAAATGCACAAGATTATAGGTCATTGTACTCTGTACTTTACTGTACAAAAATAGCAGGTTCATGACACCAGCAAACAAATTGTAGATTTAGGCATGGTGGTGGAGAAAACACACTAAAAATTGAAATGAAAATGGTTCACCTTTGTTGATGTTCTAATGCTATAAATGATTACTTTCAATACCTTTCCTCATAACCTGACATGAGTGAGCAAAGCTTCTGTTCAGGAATCATCTGCGAAGTTACTCAACTACATATTTATTAAACTGAAGCAGCATGGTGAACCACTCTCAAACATTCTGTTAAAGTCACAGAAAACTTCAGTTGTGAGGCTCAGGTCTGTTGTCAGTTTTCTCCGTGTAATGGACATTTTCATTTCAGCACAGGAACCCTTGCAGATGCATTGCAGGTTATCATCACATAGCAAAGGGTCCATGACCATTTAAAGGAACATACAACCGGGCAAGCCACACTCCTTATCTACAGGCATTGAATGAATAGGTGGTTCACTGAAGGAATGCAGAGAGTTGAAAGCTTTCCAGGAAGGTCAGAGAGTATCTCGACAGAGTGGTAAAGAACAGTGCCTGCAGAAATTATGTCTGTCCTGCATGGGGAGTGCTAACACAGCTACAGCAAACACTTCTGCCAGTAAGTTTCCAGGGAGGTTTTGTTAAATACTTGAGTGCAGTGTCTGAAGATTTTATTCTGGGGGAGCCTGTTCTGCCTTCCTTTGTGGGCTGAAGGAAAATCGGTTTGTTCTTCTTCAGTATGGAATTTGGGTGAACTCCTGAATCCACCAGCGAGCAGCATACTGTAGGAAGTTGCAAAAGCCAACAGAAACAACCCAGAATGACCCTGAATCTAGGAAATTAAGATTGACCATGACCCTGACTTCCATGGGCAAAGTAGTTAACACATATATAATAGGTTCTACTGAGGTTATAGAAGGTCACGGCTCTCAGTAGACAGAGAATGCAGTTTGACCTTTTAAAAACACCATTTCAAGGGAAACAGGTTAGTAAAGGCTAATTGTTCTATAAATAAATATAATTTTTCTAACTGGGAAGGTCGAAAAATCTTCATTGCAGACAACTTGCATGATGCATCACGTTTAATGACATTTGAGGAGTGTTTATGTTGGAAGAAAATTGCCAGAGTAAATGAAAAACCCACTGCAAAATGTGGAGAGAAACAAATGAATTTTCCAATGGATACTTAAGCTCCCAGATATGTAGTTTATTTATTTTTTTAATTACACACATTTTTCTAGACCATAACCTTCTTCCAGGGTTGTCTAAGGTTGTGAAGGAATATACTTAATTATATGATGCCTTTTAACACTATGACCTAAGGATTGTAATGGCAGGGCCTCAGAAGCTGATTTTTGGGTTTCACTTACTGAGCAAATCTGTTCATTGGGTGAACTGGGGAACAAGTTATAGAAGGCTAATCCTCATTCTGGCACCACAGGCAGTAATGATAAGCAAAATCCCCCAAAGAGTCATACCAAACTGAAACAGGCCATTCAGCCCACCAAACCTGTGCTGACCATCAAATATGCATTTACTCTAAACCTGAATTAAGACCTTTTTGATTCTCTGTACATTCCCATCAGCTCACTCCCAGATTCTACTACTAACCTATACTACTTCAGGGTCTTGCACAATATTGGGATGTGGGAAGAAGTCAGCACACCCAGAGTAAACCCAGCTGGTCACTGAAGAATACACAAACTCAGACAGCACAGGACATCCAGACTGAACCTGTGTTACTGGAGCTATGAGCCAGCTGCCCTATTAGCTGTACCGGGAGGAGTGGGAGGAGCAAAAGATGGCACCAGAGGTTTTTGTGGGCCTGGGTGAATTTCTTCGACTTCATCCGTGAAACTGTTTAAATCGCCCGTTCTCTTGACTGATTTTTGTGCGGACCAATGGACGACCCGATTCCTCGCTGACGTCGTGGGAGATCGGAACATTGAGACCGAGGGCGCAGCTGTTGGAGACCTGTGTACTCGAGCGATCGCTTTCTCTCTCTCTCGATGGTGAGCGAGTTTGCTGATTCTCGAGTCAACGGAACTCGAAATAAGTGACATTGCACTCCGTAACATTGAAACTGAACTGTGATCTCCCTTCTCGCTGTGGCAGGGGTGATATCTCTCTCTCCCTTGTTAGTGCGAGAGAGGGACTGTTGAGATATTGGTTAGGATAGGTAGCAGTTTTTGATGGTCTATAGATCATGGGCACTGGGGCTTGCTCTTGCTTGGTGGATGATTGGGGGAGCTGATGCTTTCTGCTGGAACAAGCGGGGGGAGGGTTGATACTTTGCTGTGGCTTGTGTGTGGGATGGGGAGGGAGCTTTGGTATCTTTCTCTCTGTATCATGGATGTCTGTGAAGGGCAAGGATTTCAGCTTGTATATTACATACATTCTCTGACATTAAGTTGAACTATTGAACCGTTCCACCTTCTTGGGAAGTAGTTGGGAGCTGTTGTAACAGAAAGTAAGTCACTGGAGAAACTGAAGAAGTTGTAGATATTAAAGTTTTATTTATCATGACAGACGTTCTTGTAGAGACACTCATGGTAGAGGATCACAAACCCGAAAGCATTGCACGCCACATTTTTATACCTTTAAGATCAGAGGTAACAGCAAGCAATTCAATACAATCTCAATAGTTATCATTACACCATTTACTGTACTTCAATATTTTGAGTTGACAAGCTTCCTTTGAATTACATTTTTACAGTGGGAGACATTTCTGAATGTTCAAACACCCCCGTTGACACAGATATTCTAAAAACGTCTGATAATAGAACATAGAATAGTACAGCACAGTACAGGCCTTTCAGCCCACAATGTTGTGCCGACCCTCAAACCCTGCCTCCTATATAAGCCCCTACCTTAAATTCCTCCATATAACTGTCTAGTAGTCCCTTACATTTCACTAGTGTATCTGTCTCCACCACTGACTCAGGCAGTGCATTCCATGCACCAACCACTCTCTGAGTGAAAAACCTTCCTCTAATATCCCCCTCGAACTTCCCACCCCTTACCTTAAAGCCATGTCCTCTTGTATTGAGCAGTGGTGCCCTGGGGAAGAGGCACTGGTTATCCACCCTATCTATCCCTCTTAATGTCTTGTATACCTCTATCATGTCTCCTCTCATCCTCCTTCTCTCCAAAGAGTAAAGCCCTAGCTCCCTTAATTTCTGATCATAATCCATACTCCCTAAACCGGGCAGCAACCTGGAAAATCTTCTCTGTACCCTTTCCAATATTTCCACATCCTTCCTATAGTGAGGTGACTAGAACTGGACACAGTACTCCAAGTGTGGCCTAACCAGAGTTTTATAAAGCTGCATCATTACCTTGTGACTCTTAAAATCTATCCCTCCAATTATGAAAGCTAACACCCCATAAGCTTTCTTAACTACCCTATCTACTTGTGAGGCAACTTTCAGGGATCTGTGGACATGTACCCCGAGATCCCTCTGCTCCTCCACACTACCAAGTATCCTGCCATTTACTTTGTACTCTGCCTTGGAGTTTGTCCTTCCAAAGTGAACCACCTCACACTTCTCCGGGTTGAACTCCATCTACCACTTCTCAGCCCACTTCTGCATCCTATCAATGTCCTTCTGCAATCTTCGACAATCCTCTACACTATCTACAACACCACCAACCCTTGTGTCATCTGCAAACTTGCCAACCCATCATTCTACCCCCAATCCAGGTTGTTAATAAAAATCACGAAAAGTAGAGGTCCCAGAACCGATCCTTGTGGGACACCACTAGTCACAACCCTCCAATCCGAATGTAATAGAGAGCCAGAAGCAAGAAGCCGGAGTACACAATAGATTAGCTATTGATTTCAACTGTACCTGTGATCATGTATGATATGCTGTGTGACAGCCTGGTCTGCAAGCTTGAAGTCAGTCACCATGATGCAAATAGCTTAGCCATGTTTGCCTGGTTTGATGCAGGACAATTAGCACAACCCCATTGTCTTAATGTTTGGCTGTTGCATATGCAAGCATGATTCATGGCCACCATTTTGCAAGGGTGTGCTTTTAACTTCAAATTGCTGCTTGCAATGTCCAATGTCCATTCAGAACCGAAGACTGGTTTTCACCTGAATTAATATAACTCCAAAATACGAACAGGAGCTGTGGGCACAAGCTTACAAGTGTATTAGTTTGTTTGAAAGTCTGCCTTCCTTATCTTGTTGATTTATTTCAAAGCAGGGAATCAATCTACTGATTGTTGGAGAGAGAGCATTTGAATACTGGCATTCACAGTTTTATTTCAGGGCGCCTGCCCATGCCAGAGTAAGGTTTCAGCGTTCCAGCTTTCTGTAACTGACACCCCAACCATTCAATTTTTCTTACTTTCAAGTAGAAAAGGGCTCAGGGAATACACAGCTCCACCATCCATCGACAGCGAACACAGAGTTATTTCGATTCCAGGCTTTGAGCTCATCATAATGTTCTGGCATATTTTAGTAATGCTTAGGAATGATGCATTGGTGGAAAACTGCCAGAGAGCTGCTTAGAGTGAGCTCAGGAAGCTTTTTTCCCAAAACATTCATAGACTTACAGTTACGATAATGGAAAAAGAATTCCATAAAGAGGAAAACATGAAACCATAAAACAAGCCGTTGACACTTGAACTGTATGTAGACAGTGGAACAACTGCCATCAATGAGGTTGAAAAGGGAAAGAAGTCCCACCCTGGCTAGTTTGTGCATACAGTATTAGTGCACTCCGGAGTGGGAAGTGAAGGAAAGCCACTAGTCAACTGTAGATCTGGAAGTGAGGGCTGGCATTTGATTGGAATGGTGAAAAGTGGGGATAGGGGTCTCAACCAACTTGATTTGGAAATGGACAACTTGGATTTTTATTGCTGATCTGCATTGGGATGATTGGAATAGAAGTTTACTTGAGTTTAGAGTTAAAAGCCAACCTGACCAGGGCCAAACTGTTTAATTGTAACTTTATCCATACTTTAGCAAACATTCACTGTGTAAATAGAAATTATATTGGTGTGTTTGAGAATGAAACAAATCAATAGGGATCAACAGGAATTCTGCAGATGCTGGAAATTCAAGCAACACACATAAAGGCTGCTGGTGAACGCAGCAGGCCAGGCAGCATCTGTAGGAAGAGGTGCAGTTGACGTTCCAGGCCGAGACCCTTCGTCAGGACTAACTGAAGGAAGAGTGAGTAAGGGATTTGAAAGTTGGAGGGGGAGGGGGAGATCCAAAATGATAGGAGAAGACAGGAGGGGGAGGGATGGAGCCAAGAGCTGGACAGGTGATAGGCAAAAGGGGATACGAGAGGATCATGGGACAGGAAGTGTCAATAGGGATCAACAACTTTTGAGGAGATTTATTATGTCACCAGAAACACTTGCAAACTTCTGGAGATGTACCATGAAGAGCATTATAACTGGCTGCATCGCAATCTGGTATGGGGGGGGCGCAGGGTGCTGTTGCATGGGATCAAGGTAAGCTGCAGAGAGATGTAAAGTCAGTCAGCTCCATCATGGGCATTAGCCTCTGTAGTATCCAGGACATCTTCAAGAAGCGGTGCCTCAGAAAGGTGGCGTCCATCATTAGGGACCCCAATCACCCAGGTCATGCCTTGTTCTCATTGCTATCATCAGGAAGGAGGTACAGAAGTGTGAAGCCACACTCTCAGCGATTCAGGAACAGCTTCTTCCCCTCTGTCTCCTGATTTCTGAATGAACATTGAACCCATGAACACTACCGCACTACTTTTTAATTTCCATTTTTGCACTACTTAATTAATTTGACTATTTAATATATGCATTTATAATAATTCAGTTATTTCTCTATTATGATGTACTGCATCGTACTGCTGCCGCAAAGTTAACAAATTCCATGACACATGCTGATGATATTAAACCTAATTCTGATACAACAGAGGACACATGCAGCAAAACCAAGCAAAACAAAGCTTCGCCCAACCTAACAAGGCTAAATCTACCAATGTAGCGGCCTCTTGGGATCCAACCGGAGGTGTTTCTTTCTTTGTTAAATGTCTTTTTACGATCGCAAAACAATGCTGGACTCCAAGAGCACTGGGTACTGCAGGTCTACCTCATCAGTGAGATGCTCATTGATCAGAGTAGCTGGATTGGATGTTGAAGGAGCTGGACTGAGTGCAGACCATGTTGCTGCCTGCTACAGGAAGGCATCGAAGGCATCAGAATTGATGCATAAAGGCAATGTGCAGTGTAACCGTGGCTGATTGTCTTGCACGTTTCTCTGGTGATTGCAAGACCCTGTGGACATTGATAATAGGTGCCGCAGGCCTGTTTCCCTTGATTGGTGACATGACAGATGGCAGGGCAGCTGCATGGCCTCATTTTAAGAATAAGGGGTAGGCCATTTAGAACAGAGTTGAGGAAAAACTTTTTCACCCAGAGAGTGGTAGATATATGGGATGTTCTGCCCCAGAAGGCTGTGGAGGCCAAGCCTCTGGATGCTTTCAAGAAAGAAATGGACAGAGCTCTTAAAGATAACGGAATCAAAGGTTATGGGGATAAGGCAGGAACTGGATACTGATTGTGGATGATCAGCCATGATCACAGTGAATGGTGGTGCTGGCTCGAAGGGCCAAATGGCCTACTCCTGCACCTATTGTCTATTTGTAGCGAGGACTAGGCCTCAAGCCATGAGCTTGCCTATTACTACTGTCCAGGAGAGGAGACGCTGGAGGCAGTGTATCGTGGTGTCCGTGCTTGGTTGGGGGCTGGCCTCTCCCATCAGTGCTGCCCTCCAGTGTTTGATTCGTGGAATGACAGGCTGGATTGTGTATTTATGTTTGTTGCGCTCTGCTGGGAACTGCACCATCTAATTGCAGGACATGTTGCTCAGGGACACACTGTATATATATATTTTTTTGGCGTAACTATGTTTTTTTTGCTTGCTACTTTGAATATGCTCTGTATGTTTTGCACCTTGGCCCCAACGGAACACTAGCTGCATTCATGTATGGTTGAATGATAATTAAACTTGAATTTGATTTGAATTTTGATTTGGTTATTGTCAGAGTATATACCTAACTAATCTTGAACTCGGTTGTACTACTGGATGTGATGAAATGATCTGTATGGACCGCATACAAAACCAAGCCTTTCATTGTACCTCAGTACATGTGGTGATAATAAACTAGTTTACCAAATGTAGTTGGGTCCAATCAGATTTGGGATTGGCTTTCCAGGCTTAATATGCATTTTGATTGGACTTGTAACTGGAAAATTACTTTTAGACATGAAGTCACCTGGATTTAGAAGGTAATTTGTTTGTCTACATTATCTTCCAGGTAAGTTTCAGGCAGACAGAGAAACATTTCGAGACTTGGTCTCTGAGACTTCTACTTATCCTGCTGAACTCTCCCTCTCCCAAAAGCTTTTGAAATGATTTAATCTGACAAAAAAGTCAAAGTAATTTCATTAGTATGGTCATGATCCTTCTCATTCAGTGCTCCCCGAGATGTATATATTCATGACGTTCCCTCTGTTTTGAAATACGTATTTCTGCCTAGTAGTTGCCATGAGTCCTTAAATTAATAACCAGTGGGAATGGGCCACTAAAACATGCACTCCATTTTAAATCTATTGTGCTTGAAATAAAGGAAAAAAAGCAGAAGCCAAAAGCCGTGGATGAACCAGGAGGTTTGTAGTCTGCTGAGGGCTAGATCTGTGGCATTTAAGTCTGGAAATCAAAGTCTGTATAAGAAAATCAAGTATGGCTTGTGGAGGGTTATTTCAAGAGCAAAGAAACAATTCCAAGCGAGGTTGGAGGCGACATCGGCTACACGCCAACTCTGGCAGGGTTTGCAGGCCATTACTTCTTACAAGGCAAAACCCAACACTCATGAATGGCAGCCATGCTTCACCTCCAGACGAACTCAATGACTTTTATCCTCGTAGGGAGAATAAAACCACAGCTATGAGGATCCCTGCAGCATCTGATGACCCTGTGATCGCTGTCTCAGAGGCTGACGTCGGGCTGTCATTCAAGAAGGTGAACCCTTGCAGAGTGGCAGGGCCCGATGGAGTACGTGGTAAGGCCCTGAAAAGCTACGCCAACCAACAGGCCGGAGTATTCAAAGACATTTTCAATGTCTCACTACTACAGTCAGAAGTTCCCACCTGTTTCAAAAGGGCAACAATTATACCAGTGCCCAAGAAGAGCAGAGTCAATGACTATTGTCCAGTTGCACTGACATCTATGGTGAATAAATGCTTTAAGAGGTTGGTCATGGCTAACTTGTCTCAGGAAGAACCTGGAACCACTGCAATTTGCCTATTGCCACAATAGGTCTGCAGGACAAGTGATCTCAATGGCTCTCCGCGCAGCCTTGGATCACCTACACAATGCAAGTCCCTATGTCAGGATGCTGTTTATTGACTACAGCACCGCATTAAACACCATCACTCCTACAGTCCTGATTGAAAAGCTACAGAACCTGGGCCTCTGTACCTCCCTCTGCAACTGGATTCTTGGCTCTCTAACCGGAAGACCACAAAATGTGTGGACTGGAAATAACATCTCCACCTTGCTGTCAATTAACACCGGCGCTCCACTGAGCTGTGTCCTAAGCCCACTAATCTACTCTCTCTACTCCCATGATTGTGTGGCTATGTATAGCTCAAAGGGTATCTATAAATTTGCTGGCGATACAACCAATGTTGGCAAAGTTTCAGATGGTGATGCGAGGGTGTATAGGAGCAAGATATACCAGTTAGTTGAGTGATGTCGCAGCAACAACCTTGCACTCAGTGTCAGCAGGATCAAACAGCTGATTGTGGACTTCAGGAAGGGTAAGACGAGGGAACACAGGTCAATCCTCACAGAGGGATCAGAAGTGGAGAGAGAGAGCAATTTTAAGTTCCTGGGTGTCAATATCTCTGAGGACCAAGCAGAATGCAACATATAAATGCAGCTATAAAGAAGGCAAGACAGCAGCTATATTTCATTAGGAGTTTGCGGAGATTTGTTTAGTCAACTAAAACACTCGAAAACTTCTACAGATATACCGTGGAGAACATTCTGACTGGTTGCATTACCATCTGGTATGGTGGGGGGGGGGGGTACTACTGCACAGGAACAAAATAAGTTGCAGAAACTTGTAAAACTACATAGCTCTATCATAGGTACCAGCTTTCGTAGTATGCAAGAGATCTTTAAGGAGTGGTGCCTTAGAAAGTTTGAGTCCATCATTAAGGACCCCCACCACCCAGGACATGCCTTCTTCACGGTGTTACCATCGGGGTGTATGGGGTGTCAGGGAGGGGTAGCACCTCTGGTGGGGTAACATGTTGCGTCCTTTTCAAGGTGGTTACTCCACCTTTGATCCCCACCTGGCACTCAGCTCTCACCTATGGCTCCCCGTAGCTGTTTGCATGCGACAGCGGCCACACCCTGGGCAACAGCTTCGACAAGCCGGCTAAACCAAGTGAGGGTAGCCGACGGGTCTCAAACCCTCGGTGAGATAGGGAGTTGTCTATCCCAGCATGTGAAGACAGACTCCGGCGGATTGAGCGGACGAGACCAATGTCCAACGGTCCAACGGTCAAGAAGGCGGTCTCTGCAAGCGTCATGGAATGTGTAGAGCAGGACAAGACACAGAAGACGTCCTGGTCATCCACTGCACCTAGTCCCATCTCCAGCCGTCTCGACTCTGTCTTGCCACTGGATCCAGTTGGGAATTGGGAAGAGAGAGTGAAGCTGACGCTGCGCAACTCTCCCTCACTTAAATCCAAGTCACGCGCTAGTCTCGACATCATCAATAATGGTGTTGAGGTCCTCATCGACGTACGATGGACAAACAACAACAACAACAACAACAACAACAATCATCGGGAAGGAGGGACAGAAACCCAAAGGCACACACACAGCGCTTCAGGAACAGCTTCTTCCCCTCTGCCATCTGATTTTTAAATGGACATTGAACCCATGAACACTACCTCATGTTATTAAGACATATATATATATATATATATAGACTATAGGACCATAAGACATAGGAGTAGAATTGGGCCATTTGGCCCATCGAGTCTGCACTGCCATTCAATCATGGCTTATCCTTTTTTCCTCTCCTCAGCTCCACTCCCTGGCCTTCTCCCTGTAACCTTTGATGCCATGTCCAATCAAGAACCTATCAATCTCTGCCTTAAATACACCCAATGACCTGACCTCCACAGCTGCCTATGGTAATAAATTCCACAAATTCACCACCTTCTGGCTGAAGAAATTTCTCCATTTCTCTGCTTTAAATGGATGCCCCTCTATCCTGAGGCTGTGCCCTTTTATCCTAGACTCTCCCACCATGGGAAACATTCTTTCCACATCTACCATGTTTAGGTCTTTCAACATTCAAAAGGTTTCAATGAAATCCCCCCTCATCCTTCGAAATTTCAGCGAGTACAAACCCAGAGCCATTGAACGTTCTTAATGTAACTCAGTTTTTCTCTCTACATTTATTTATCATGTATTTCATTGTACTGCTGCTGTAAAGTTAACAAATTTCACCACATATGCCGGTGATGTTAAATCTGATTCTTTTATTCTGATTCTGAAGTATTGCGAACCAAAATATCTCTTTCGTATCTGTGGCTTTTTATTCATGGCAATAAAAACATTTCTCAATTATGCCTCAGCATTTTATAAACAATCAAACTTATGATGGACTTCTATATAAAATAAAGGCAGTTCCAAACGCTGCAAAGAAATATTCTAATCCTATTGCACCTGCGGCAAAGTCTAGCCTTGAGGCAGACAGGTCTGCAGCCCACTGTCGCACAGCTAATAATTGAAATGCCAATCTAGTTCCCTCTTTGATACGAAAACGACAGTATCTGTCCATGATTCTTCCCTTTCAGCTTCACAGATTTCAGCAAGTTATTGCTAATTTAATGGTATGGAAGTATAGCGTTTCAGGTCGTTGAAGGTGGACGAATCATTTTAATTCTTTTTCTGTTGGAGGTTATTATCTAAACAGAGAGATACTGCAAATGAGTGAAGCTCAGATGGATCTAGGTGGTTTAGTGCTTGAATCACAAAAATTTAGCTGGCAGGTCCAACAATCAGTGAAGAGGGCAAACAACATGTTGGCTGTTATAGCGAAGGGATTGGAGAATAGACAGTTTTTGTTGCAGTTATACAGGGTACACCAGTTGTCAACTCACCAAATAAAATACTGTATCAGGTGGCACTGGAGGCAGTCCAAAGGAGATTCCTGAGGCTACAGTCCATGAACACATGAACATCACCTCATAAATCCTTTCACTTTACATTAATTATTTATTTTTTGGAATTTATAGACTTTTGTGTATTTGCACTGTACGGTTGCTACAAAACAACAAATTTCACTTCGTATGTCAGTGGTAATAAATCTGATTCTGATTCTACTTCTTGGGATGCAGGGCTGCAACAAACATACAAAATCCTAAGGAGGTCCAGGCCTGAATCATCGACCCTTGATCTCCCTCTACAGCTGCTGCCTGAACAGCAGAGTTCTCCAGCACCTTATGCATTGCTCAAGCACCTAAGGGGACCTGGCAGCCTAGAACATACTCACCTGAGAATAGTGGAGGCCAGATCTGTTTAATTAGACACTAGATACATTTAAGGTGGAGATAGATAAAAAACTTAAACAAGTAAGGTATTGAGTGTAATGGGGCACTGACATTGAATGTTTGCTATGATGGAGAGAGATCATTTGTTAATGTTGACCATCAAGGAAAGTATGGCATGAAGAGATTTAAGTTCAATGGTGCTGTGAAGGCAACCAATATGTACAGAGAGAGATGGGGTACTTGCAAAATGAGCTGGTGAGAGAGTGGTGCACAGGATCACAACCGGTCAGGTTGTAAGGTAGGGATGGTGAAGTATCATGCACTTCAGAGGAATGTGGATGTGGATATGCCATTGCACCTACCTTTTCTAATCTGTTGAACCATTTGCAGTGCTACATTTGATATAAGGATAGAATGTCTTCTTTCTCTGTAGGTACTCCACTCTTAGTCTTGTTCTCTCACTGATGGGAGAGAATTTTTTTGAGTCCCTTCGGGATCTGACAGCTTAAAAATGAAATTAAGCAGGGAGTGCTTAAGGTGTGTAGGGTAGGCTTGTCTCACTTTTGATCCTTCTCTGTACTACCCTTGCAGTGGAGTCGTCCCCAGAGTCCAACAAGTGTCACACTTGTATTGCCCCTTTAAACAGCAGAGATGGAACTGAATCATAGGTTGCAGCATTGCCCCCAGCTCAAACTAACTCGCTAGGAAATCTGGAAAGAATACATTAGCACAATAGATGGATAAGAAATCTCAGGCAAATGCATTGCAAAGACTTTTGGGCTTTTGTTCAATTTACATATTAAAATTCAGACCCGTAAGTTCAGATGCTGTATTAAGGAGGTTATGAAATTTAACTCAATCCGTCAATGGAAACACTGAAGCAAAAGTAAACCAAATATGTTGTAAGAGCTGAACTCTAAAGGGAAGAGAAGGATATGCATTAGCTCTTAGAGTTATGGAGAAGTACCCCACAGAACAGGTCCTTCAGCCTGTTTAGTCCATGTTGAAAACATTTAAAATGCCTACTCCCATGGCCCTGCACCGGGACCATAGCTCTCCATATCCCTACTATCCATGTACCTATCCAAACTTCTCTTAAACATTGAAATCGAGCTCGCATGCACCACCTGTGCTGGTAGTTCATTTCACACTTTCATGACCCTCTGAGTGAAGAAGTTTCTCCTCATATTCCCCTTAAACTTCCCACCTTTCACCCTTTACCCATGACCTCTTGTTGTAGTCCCACCCAACCTCAGTGGAAAAGCCTACTTGCATCTACCCTTATCGATATCCCTCATAATTTTGTATGCCTCTATCAAACCTCCTATCACTCTTCTATGTTCTAAAAAATACAGTCCTAACCTATTCAATCTTTCCTTATAACTCAGGTCCTTCAGACCCAGCAAATTGTATATCTTTCTCTTGTAAATTTTCTCTGCACTCTTTCAACCTTGTTTACATCTTTCCTGTAGGTAGGTGATGAAAATTGCTTACAATACGTCGGATTAGGCCTCACCAACATCTTATACAACTTCAACATAACATCTCATCTCCTGTACTCAATACATCAATTTATGAAGGCCAATGTGCCAAAAGCTTTCTTTACATCCCTATCTACCTGTGATACCACTTTCAATGAATTATGTACCTGTTCTCAAATCCCTTTGTTCTACAACACTCCTCAGTGCTTTACTATTTACCATGTAAGACCAACCCTGGTGGTCCTATTGAAGTGCAAATGCTTGCACTTGTCGCATGAAATACCATCTGCCATTTTTCCCCCTATGTTTCCAGCTGATGCAGATCCCTCTGCAAGCCATGATAGCCTTCCTCACTGTCCATTACACTCCCAGTCCTGGCATCATCTGCAAATTTGCTGATCCAGTTAACTACATTATCATCCAGATTATCGATATACAGTAGATGTCAAACAACAAAGGACCCAGCACCGATTGCTGCAGCACACCACTAGTCACAGGCCTCCAGTCAGACAGCCAACCCTCTACTACCACTTTTCGGCTTTGCCCACAAAGCCAATGTCCAATCCAATTTACTACGTCATCCTGAATGCCAAGTGACTGAACCCTCCTGACGAGCCTCCAATGCCTTGTCAAATGCCTCACTAAAGTCCACGTGAATAACATCTACCGCCTTGCCTTCATCCATTTTCCGATAACTTCCTCAAAAAACTCTATAAGATTGATTCGACACAACCTACCACCCACAAAACCATGCTGACTATCCTTAATCTGTCCATGTCTATCCAAATACTTAGAAATCAGATCCCTTAGAATACCATCCAATAACTTTCCCACTACTGATGTCAGGCTCATCAGGCTGGAATTTTCTGGTTTCTGTTTAGAGCTTTTTTTTAAACAGTGGAACAACATTGGCTGTCCTCCAATCCTCTGGTACCTCCCCTGAGGCTAAGGATGTTTTAAATATCTCTGCTTGGGCCCTGGTAATTTCCCACAGGATCCACAGGAACACCCTACCAGGCCCTGGGAATTATCCACCCTGATTTGCCTCAGGGTGGCGAATACCTCCTCCTCTGTAATCTGTACAGGTTCCATGAAGTTGATGCCACTTTGCCTCACCTCTGTAGACTCTGTATCCAACACCCATGTAAATACAGATACAAAGAGTGCATTGAGATCACCTCCGTCTGCTTTGGCTCCACACATAGAATACCATTCTGGTCTTCCAGAGGACCAATTTTGTCCCTTGCAATCCTTTTGCTATTAACATATTTGTAGAAGCCCTTAGGATTCTCCTTCACCTTGCTGCTAGAGCAAATTTATGTCTTCTTTTAGCCCTCTTGATTTCTTTCTTAAATGTTCTATTGCATTTCTTGTACTCCATAAGCACCTTAATTGTTCCTACCTGCCTGTACCTGCTATATACCTCCTTTTATTTCTCTTAACTAGGGCCTCAATATCTCTGGAAAACCAAGGTTTCCTACACTTGTTATCTTACTTTTTATTCTGACAGGCACATATGAGCATTGCACTACGAAAATTTCATTTTTGAAAGCCTACCACTTTCCAAGTATACCTTTGCCAGAAAACAGCTTGTCCCAATCCATACTTCCCAGATTAGAACCATAGAATATTACAGCACAGAAACAGGCCTTTTGGCCCTTCTTCGCTGTGCCGAACCATTTTTCTGCCTAGTCCCACTGACCTGCACCTGGAACATATCCCTCCATACACCTCCCATCCATGTATCTGCCCAATTTATTCTTAAATGTTAAAAAAGAACCCGCATTTACCACCTCTTCTGTCAGCTCATTCCACATTCCCACCACTCTCTGTGTGAAGAAGCCCCCCCAATGTTCCCTTTAAACTTTTCCCCTTTCACCCCTAACCCACGTCCTCTGGTTTTTTGTCTCCCCTAGCCTCAGTGGAAACAGCCTGCTTGCATTAACTCTATCTATATCCATCATGATTTTATATACCTCTATCAAATCTCCCTTCATTCTTCTACGCTCCAGGGAATAAAGTCCTAACCTATTCGACCTTTCTCCGTAACTGAGTTTCTCAAGTCCTGGTAACATCCTTGTAAACCTTCTCTGCACTCTTTCAACCTTATTAATATCCTTCCTGTAATTTGGTGACCAAAACTGAACACAATACCCCAGATTCAGCCTCGCCAATGCCTTATACAACCTCACCATAACATTCCAACTCTTATACTCAATATTTTGATTTATAAAGGCCAATGTACCAAAAGCTCTCTTTACGACCCTATCTACCTGTGACGCCACTTTTAGGGAATTTTGTATCGGTATTCCCAGATCCCTCTGTTCTACTGCACTCCTCAGTGCCCTACCATTTACCTTGTATGTTTTCCCTTGGTTTGTCCTTCCAAGGTGCAATACCTCACACTTATCAGTATTAAACTCCATCTGCCATTTTCAGCCCATTTTTCCAGCTGGTCCAAATCCCTCTGCAGGCTTTGAAAACGTTCCTCACTGTCTACTACACCGCCAATCTTTGTATCATCAGCAAACTGCTGATCCAATTTACCACATTATCATCCAGATCATTGATATAGATGACAAATAACAATGGACCCAGCACTGATCCCTGTGGCACACCACTAGTCACAGGCCTCCACTCAGAGAAGCAATCCTCCACTACCACTTTCTGGCTTCTTCCATTGAGCCAATGTCAAATCCAATTTACTACCTCTCCATGTATACCTAGCGATTGAATCTTCCTAACTAACCTCCCATGCGAGACCTTGGCAAAGGCCTTACTGATGTCCATGTAGATAACATCCACTGCCTTCCCTTCATCCACTTTCCTAGTAACTCCTCGACAAACTCTAATAGATTGGTTAAACATGACATACCATGCACAAAGCCATGTTGACTCTCCCTAATAAGTCCCTGTCTATCCAAATGCTTGTAGGTCCTATCTCTCAGTACTCCTTCCAATAATTTACGTACTACCGATGTCAAACTTACCGGCCTATAATTTCCCGGATTACTTTTAGAGACTTTTTCAAACAACGGATCACCCTGAGCTATCCTCCAATCCTCCGGCACCTCACCTGTAAATACCGATATCTTAGATATATCTGCCAGGGCCCCTGCAATTTCAACACTAGTCTCCTTCAAGGTCCGAGGGAATACCCTGTCAGGTCCTGGGGATTTATCTACTCCGATTTGCCTCAAGATAGCAAGCACCTCCTCCTCTTCAATCTGCATAGGTTCCATGACCTCACTACTTGTTTGCCTTATTTCCATAGACTCCATGCCAGTTTCCTGTAAATACAGACGCAAAAAACCCACTTAAGATCTCCCCCATTTCTTTTGATTCTATACATAGCCAACCACTTTGATCTTCAAGAGGACCAATTTTGTCCCTTACTATCCTTTTGCTCTTAATGTACCTGTAGAAGCTCTTTGGATTATCCTTCACCTTGACTGTCAAAGCAACCTCATGTCTCCTTTTAGCCCTCCTGATTTCTTTCTTAAGTATTTTTTTGCACTTTTTATACTCCTCAAGCACCTTATTTGCTCCCTGTTTCCTATACATGTCATACATCTCTCTCTTCTTCTTTATCAGAGTTCCAATATCCCTTGAGAACCAAAGTTCCATATTCTTATTCACTTTGCCTTTAATCCTGACAGGAACATACAAATGCTGCACTCTCAAAACTTCTCCTTTGAAGGCTTCCCACTTACCGATCACATCCTTGCCAGAGAAGAACCTGTCCCAATCCATTAAATCTAATTCCATTAAAATTGGCCTTTCTACAATTCAGAATCACAACCCGCAGACCCATCATATTTTTTTGCATATTCACTTTGAAACTAATGGCATTGTTGTCACTGAATACAAAGTGCTTCCCTACACAAGCTTCTGTCACCTGCCCTGTCTCATTCTTTAATAGCAGTTCCAACATAGCATGCTTTGTCGTTGGGACTTCTATGTGCTGGTGAAAGAAACTTTCCTGAGCACATTTGACAAACTCTATCCCATCTAGTCCTTTTACTGTATGGGATTTCCAATCAATATGCGGAAAGTCAAAACCAACTACTATAACAACCTACACACATAAAAGTTGCTGGTGAACGCAGCAGGCCAGGCAGCATCTCTAGGAAGAGGTGCAGTCGACGTTTCAGGCCGAGACCCTTCGTCAGGACTAACTGAAGGAACCTTCAGTTAGTCCTGACGAAGGGTCTCGGCCTGAAACGTCGACTGCACCTCTTCCTAGAGATGCTGCCTGGCCTGCTGCGTTCACCAGCAACTTTTATGTGTGTTGCTTGAATTTCCAGCATCTGCAGAATTCCTGTTGTTTGACTATAACAACCTTATGTTTCTTGCAACAGTCTATGATCTCTTTACAAATTAGGAAAGGTATGTCGCATCCGGAATTTCTCTGACGTAGTGGGGAACTGCATATTAGGAAAGTTACAGCAGTGGTTTGCCATTGCCTTCTGCTGGGTGAGTTTCCAAATAGATCACCAGCTCGTAACCCAGCACAGATGGAAAGCGTGCAGGGGAGCCAGCTGGATTCCAGCTCGGGACCTTTCGTCCCGAAGTCTGGCACTAATGCCACTATGCCACCAGCTGGGTCCTTCACAAATTAGTTCCTCTAAATCCCTAGGACTTTTGCGTGGTCTGTAATATAGCCCCATTATTGTGGTCATACCTTTCTTATTTCCTGATTCCACCCATAACGTCTCTCTAGTCAGATTCTCCATTCTGTCCTGACTGAGCACTGCCGTGACACTTCCCCAGACTAGTAACGCCAACCCTCTCCTTTAATCCCCCTGCTCTGTCACGTCTAAAACAATGGAACCCTGGAATATTGAGCTGCCAGTCCTGTCCCTTCTACAGCTAAGTCTCACTAATGGCTACAATATGATAATTCCATGTGTTGATCCATGCTCTGAGCTCATCTGCCTTTCTTATGATACTTCTTGCATCGAAATATATGGAGCTCAGGACATTAGTCACACCATGCTCAACTTTTTGATTCCAGACTTTGTCTGAGGTCTTAGCAAAATCTGCCTCCATAACCTCTCCATTAACTGTTCTGGCACTCTGGTTCCCATCCCCTTGCAACACTAGTTTAAACCCCACCGTGTAGCATTAACAAACCTCCCCGCTAAGATATTAGTCTCCCTCCAGTTCAGGTGCAAACCGTCCCTTCTGTACAGGTCCCACCTTCCCTGGAAGAGAGGCCAATGATCCAAAAATCTTATGCCTTCCCTCCTACACCAACTCCTCAGCCATATATTAAACTGTATAGTCTTCCATGTTCTAGCCTTACTAGCACGTGGCACAGGTAGCAATCCTGAGATCACAACCCTGGAGATCCTAACCTTTAGCTTAGCACCTAACTTCCTGAACTCCCTATGAAGAACCTCCTCACTCATCTTACCCATGTCATTGGTACCTATATGGACCATGACCACTAGCTGTTCACGCTCCCACTTAAGAATGACGAAGACTCGATCGGAGATGTCCCAGGCCCTGGCACCTGCGAGGCAACATACCATCTGTGAATCTTGTTCTCGCCCACAGAATCTCCTGTCCGTTCCCCGAACTAACAAATCTCCTATCACCACAATGTGCTTCTCCTTTCCCCTTCCCTTCTGAGTTGTAGAGCCAGACTCAGTTGCATAGACCTGGCCACTGTGACTCTCCTCTGTTAGGTCAACCCCTCCGCCACCCACCTAAAAGTATCCAAAGTGATATATCTGTTGTTGAGGGGGGAGGGCCACAGGGGTACTCTGCACTGGCTCTTTAACCCTTTCTCCTTCCTGACTGTCACCTAGTTTCCTGTGTCCTGCACCTTGGGTGTAACTACCTCTCTATATATCCTATCTATCACCCCTTCAGCTTCCCGAATGATCCGCAGTTCATCCAGTTCCAGCTCCAACTCCTTAACACGGATTGTTAGAAGCTGTAGCTGGATGCACTTCTTACAGTTGTCGTTGTCAGGGACACTGGAGGTCTCCCTGCCTTCCCACATCCCACAAGAGGAGCATTTCACTATCCTTCCTAGTGTCTGTACCATCCTAGCTGAACAGATATAAAGAAGGGAAAGACAAAAAAACTTACATATTAAAATACAGCCCAATGAGTTCAAATCCTGTATTAAGGAGTTGTGAAATTGATCTCAATCCATCAACAGAAAGATTGAAGCAAAAATGTTGTAAAAGTTCAACTCTGGGCCTGTCAGAGAGTATTTTGACTGGCTACAACACAGCCTGGTAGCGTAACACAATGCCCTTGAATGGAAAATTCCACAAAAAATAATGGATACGGCCCAGTCCATCACTGGTAAAGCCCACCCCTCACCCCTCCATTGAGCACATCTATGTGAAGCACAGTTGTAGCAAAGCAGAATCAATCATCAGGGTCCCCCACCACCCAGGACATGCTCTGTTCTCACTGCTACCACCGGAAAGAAGGTACAGGAGTCTCAGGACTCACACCACCAGGTTCAGGAACAGTTACTACCCTTCAACTATCAGACTCTTGACCCAAAGGGGATAAGTTCATTTAACTTCGCTACGCCATCATTGAAATGTTTGCACAACCAAAGGACTCACTTTCAAGGACTCTTCATCTAATGTTCTCAATATTTATTGCTTATTTATTCATTATTATTATTTCTTCTTTTTGTACTTGTGCAGTTTGTTGTCTTTTGCACACTGGTTGAAAGCCCAAGTTGGTCCAGTCTTTCATGAATCCTCTTATGTTTATTATTCTGTAGATTTACTGAGTATGCCCACAAGAACATGAATCTCAGGGTTGTATGTGGTGGCATACATGTACCTTAATGATAAAATTTACTTTGAACTTTGGACTCTGAAGGGAAGAGGAGGATGTGAATTAGCTCTTAACCACCAATATTGTGACTTAGCACGATCATTGGCTGCAGGTGCCTCCCTGGTTATAAATCCACATCAGTGTTCCATGTGCAAAAGTTATTTAATTATCTTTCTGAATACTGTCTCTATTTATTTGTTCATAGAAATGGACATTGAATGCCCCTGGCCTCTTTGACGCACAGGGCCATTCTAGTGGAGAGTTAACAGTCAACCACACTTTTAGTCTGAAGTCATATGTAAACAAGTTAGTGTGTTTTTTGCTTTGGGTCACGACTGTATTCTGTAGTCTCTTTGAAGTTTACCAGTACAGAAGAGAAATTACTGTTTCCAGTAGTGCTGAATAAATACTTATATTACGCATTTGGGACTCTCTCACAAAATCTGTTGAAGTAAGGGTAATTGGACATTTGTAATGTGAGATTAACAAATTTTTCACAGGCAAGTGCAAGTCGTGTAGTGGAAATAAAGGAAACTGCAAATCAGCCATTCTTTTGAATGGCAGAACTAGCTCAAAGGTCAGAAAGGCTAACATCTGTTCTTCACTCCACAATTTTCTTGCATAGAGTAAAACATTTAACACACCAAGTAAATGAACAGAGAGGAGAATTTAACATGAGATGATTGACTGTTTACATGTTAAGATCATCAACTGTAATTTGGAAGATTATAAAAATATTATTGTACTTCATGGAGCACCTTACAGTTCACCCCAGTCTCTGTGTATTCTCCATTAAAACCCCATTGTGTATTGGGTATGCTAACTGCATAGCAGAGCTTCCCTAGGTGGACTCTATGCTTAGGCAGCTTCAGAAGGAAACTATTATTTCTTTAAATTAATTCCAACATAAAAGAAAGTTTTTGTTCTTGTTCTGAAATAAACAACTTATGTTATTTATTAGTTATTAAAATACTTGACAGTTTATATTCACCTCCCTTAATAATAATTCATAAAGTTAAATATTCTTCCTACAAATGAAATTCTGAATAGGTTTGGTACTCATTACGTACCGTTCTGGAGCGAATTTCTTTGGCGTACAATGGGAAAAGAAACTCCGACTCTCCCTCCAAACGAATTCCATTTTCTGTAACTCTCAGGTGTCCCATTCCATCCTAAAGAAAAAGAAAATAAAAATCAAATAACCAGAGCATGCTGCGAGTTTCAACACTGTATCTGGGACGTAGCAAGAGCAAGCCATCATAATTGGATTGATGTTCCAGAACACTTAGTCAGTGACAATGGGATGCAGCTTGTTGTGGAGCAGTTTCAGTCATTCCTGAAAATGAATGGAATAAGACATATTACAGTTACACCACACCCCCCAGCTACAAATGGATTAGAAAAAATGTTTGTCCAGAGTCTAAAGAATGCAATGCAAGTAATGCCAGCAGAGCACACTACACTGACACCAAATCTGAAATTTGCTAATTTTCTGCTTGCATATCACAATGCAGCACACTCCACCACCAAAAACACTCAGATCTGCTGTTCCTGGTTAGTTCCTGTACATTCACATTTGGATCTCCTCAAGCCCAACTCAGAAGGAGTATGCAGGACAAACAGCTGAGAGAAGTTGAAGGCTCCTCAAACAAGGATGTTTGATGTTCCACTCCTGGACAAGCAGACCTGGTGAGAGACTACAGAGATGATCAAATTTGGGTCCTTGCAAACAGAACTGGGCCTTTGCATCAGATATCCTCTAGAGTATTTCATTTATGTATAGGGCGGTGGGGGGGGGGGGAGAAAGCAAGAAAAAGAGGGGGAGGGGGAGGGGGAGAGGGAGGGGGGAAGAGCGAGAGAGAGAGAGACAGAGAAACAGAGAGAAGAAGTTTATAGCTAAGTAGGGAGGAGTGTTGTGTATTTAATATTTCAGTAATATTGTAAATATATTGTTTGTTTAAGCATTCTTTGTTGTTTCCATAATGCATTGTGCGTTATATGTAAAGTACATAAATGGCATACGTCATTACGCCACCATGTCATATCTGCGTGCTTCACTTGAAGTAAAAACTACATTAGATTCACAAAGCTGGCTTCCTTGTTTTTCTTTTAATTAGTTTTTATGTTTTGTAGCTAAAAAACAACTATGCCCTCTAAGGATTTAACCTTTGATGCTCTTTCAGAATCTATATGTTTCAGTGAGTTTACCTCTGAAATCTAAAATCCAGTGATTGTAGACACTAATAACTTTTGTTCCCCATTACACAACTCTCTCATAACAATTCTGTTTTAAGGCAGTACCTTTTTAAGAATTGTATTGTGTGATTATTTGGTCTCCATGTTGTGGCAACAATGTTTATTTCACAAACTTGTTCAGTCTGTGACTGAGGAGAAAACTACAGGCAAAAATGCTGCCGTGACACTAAGAAAGTACCCATATAAATTTGAATTACAGATTAATTTCCAGAGAGATAAAGAGTCATACTATCAGAAGTGCTGGACAATGAAACTCTGAAATTTCAGTATTACACTCAAAGTATTGAGCAAGGAGCATTATTGAGATAACATGTTGACATACAGAGAGACAGCGAGCTGTGTAATTCAGCTGAGATCATGCATGGAGGAACAAAATAAAGATACCTGGGCTGCTGGAGTTCCAGGAAGGTATCACATTTACAGAGAATGGAGGCAGTGGAAGAGGAAGTTTACATTTCATGTTAAGCTGGCTATAGCAGATATACCAGAGCACACAGAAGTTAAAAAAATAACAGTATCTTCCTGAATCATCAGGAAAGCGAATCCTACCACTCTATTAAGCTGTCAAATGAGATCCTAGAGGCGCACTAGAAATATATTGCAATTGACCCAGAAATGAAACATTGACAGTCACTGTGTTTTTTTCCATGCACCCAGCAGCAGGGAGAACCCTTTATAGAGCCAAGGCTGTAAGCAGATAATTATAGTTCTGAAGACCTGACATCTGGACCATCTACAATGTGAGACAGAGTATGCATGCAAAAATCCAAAGCCTTAGAGCAATCCAAAGCCTGCCCAAATATAGGAATCTGATGTTGCACAGCTCAAAAATATACAATAGGAATAACAGACACAGAAACAGAAATCAAATGTGATATATATTGCAAATTCTGTGGACAATAACATGGATGAAGAAGAAATACCTGCACAGGGGAAAAAGTATGAGTGAAGTAGATTGGGAAAAAAAATTCCATGATCAATACACAATGAAGAAGACATTTAATGACAGTGGACTGAACAGAGGGAGGATCAGGTTCATGAGCAGCTGAAAGAAAAGTATCTGTTGGCAAACGAGGTACATTATGGAAAGGAAAACCCACTAAATATATCTTAGCCATTATGTTGGTGCAAGAGCACACATTGACATTTCAACTTCTTTCTGGAACACGAGGCTTTGCCCTCCCAAAAACATGCCATCAATCTCAAAACAGTGCAGCATTCTATTTATGGAAGGGTTAGATCAATTCATCTATTCAGAACAGGACTATACTGAGTTCTGCAAGGAGATGCTCTCCAAAGATACAAAAAATCAGAAATATGGTGCACAGGATTGGATATCTATGTGGATTTATTTGTGGTTTCTGGGATATTTTAACTATTTGAACGTGTTTTTGCACTACATGTGAGAAGTGTGAATCATGAACTCAACTAATTGAGAGCAACATGGAATAGATCTGGTTCAGATTAATAAGTATGCAAATTATATTATTAAACTGGGCATGGCCCAAAGCAGAATACATTAAAAGATCATGGTAAATTGTTCTTCCTTCGTTAAATATAGTTTGTATTCTATGTTGTTCACACAATAGCTCCAACCATGATTTATTTTAATTATTAACAGCCAGCTGACAATTAGCTAAGAGGCACATAGGTAGACACACGGAAAAGAGAAAAATGGAGGGCTGTGTGGAAGGGTTAGATTGATCTTGGAGTAGGTTAGAGGGTTAGCATAACATCATTGGCTGAAAGACCTGCACTGTTCTATGTTCTAAGAGAGAACACTGCAGATTCTTAAACCTTTTTGTCTTGCTTCAGTGTAGCTCACTCAGCCTTTCATGTAGGCATTTCCAATTGTTCACCTCCTAGATTTTTTCATGGTCAATGGCTTGTGTCATCTCAATTTTTCTTCACATAGGTACTCCAGCTACTCTTCCTCTGATCTTATAACTTGTTATTTGTTAACAAACAAACCTAACAATTGATCCAAGACTATAAATAATCTGGAATCATTTCCTAGAATTTTACTGACCTTATCTCCCCGATATATTTTCCACAATAGTCTCCTAACCATGGTAGTGTCACGGTCCCGGGCATCCCTCCCGTTTATTCCTCATCTTCTAATTCCCTTTTCCTCGTGTGTCTCCTGCTCCCCTGATTGTGGTGCACCTGAATCTCACCTAACCTGCAGCATAAATACCCCGGCTTTCCATCCACTCATCGACAGATCGTTGCTTCAGCCAGTGTGGCTGTTCACATTCTAGGCCGCTTAGAATTGTGTATTCTTAGTTTTGTTTCCGCGCGGTTATTTGCCTGTGTTGACTCTGTCTCTCTGTGTTAACAGGAGCATTGCATGCCTCCTGCCTGCCGTTCTCCTCCAGCCACGCTCACACCCTGGTCTGCATTCCTGCTCTGCCTCGTCCCGCCGCCCGCCTACACTCTCTGTGGGCTCAGTGGTTAAACGCCGCGCTCTCACCACAGCGATCCGGGTTCGTCTCCCGGTCAAGCCTCGCTCTCTCCTCTGCTTTCCTCGGCCTAATCCTCACTCCCCGGCCTTCCTGGCAACCATTAATTAACACTCGTCAGATTACTCTACCTCTGTGTCAGTGTCCTGCGTTTGGGTTCACCCGTTCCCCACAACGGAACGATCTGGCTAACATAGACCCAGTGGACACAAACACCATCCAACAAGTCCTCGCCAGCCAGGGTTCCTGACTGGGACAGCATAACCAACTCCTCTGGGAGGTCATGAAGAGCCTCTGTTCCCTGTCTGGTCACGTCACACAGATCGCTGACCAGGTGGACCGTGTCTCCACTAATATCACTCAACCCACACCTGCAATCCAGTCCAGACAGCCTGTAGTGGTAACACCACCCCCCCCCCCCAAGCTTCACCAACACCCTCACCCAGAGAGACTCACGTACCAGAGCTAGAGCACTACGCTGGAGACTTGGGGAGGTGCCAGGGTTTCCTCCTTCACTGCTCCCTGGTGTTTGAGCAGCAGCCGTCGACCTACTCCACAGATAAGTCTAAAGTTGCTTATGTCATTGGGTCGCTAAGGGGAAACGCATCAGCATAGGCCACAGCAGTTTGGGACAACCAACTTGGTATCTGCTCCTCTTTCGCCAGTTTCATTGCGGAGATGAGAAAGGTCTTCGATCACCCAGTCCGGGGTAAAGATGCCGCTAAGCACCTACTCACTCTCTGCCAGGGCTCCCGCAGAGTTGCTGAATATTCAGTGGAGTTCTGGACATCCGCAGCCGACTCGGGGTGGAACGAGGAGTGGCTCCATGGGGTATTTCTGGGTGAACTTAGCGACCTGGTGAAGGATGAGTTGGTGGTGACAGACGATTCCGACAGCCTGGATTCCCTGATCTCCCTGGCCACCAGGTTGGACAATCTCCTTTGGGAGCGCCGTGGAGAGAGAACTGG
The DNA here is from genome assembly GCF_030028105.1 of Mobula birostris. Lineage (NCBI taxonomy): Eukaryota > Metazoa > Chordata > Chondrichthyes > Myliobatiformes > Myliobatidae > Mobula > Mobula birostris. The sequence continues at coordinate 44,844,329 of NC_092376.1, forward strand.
TCGTCCACCACCTTTAGACACTTCTCGGCTCTCTTTACCGCCTCTCACCAGAACAAGCCTCTCTCGCCCTCCTGCACCCCGAGTAGCTCCCAGCCCTGCTGTTTCCACCGCCCCGGGAGAGGAACCCACGCGGCTGGGCCGGAATCGGTGTTTCCACCGCCCCGGGAGAAGAACCCACGCGGCTGGGATGGAACCGCCGTTTCCACCGCCCCGGGAGAGGAACCCACGCGGCTGGGATGGAACCGCCGTTTCCACCGCCCCGGGAGAGGAACCCACGCGGCTGGGACGGAACCGCCGTTTCCACCGCCCCGGGAGAGGAACCCACGCGGCTGGGCCGGGCCCACCGTTTCCACCGCCCCGGGAGAGGAACCCACGCGGCTGGGACGGAACCGCCGTTTCCACCACCCCGGGAGAGGAACCCACGCGGCTGGAACCGCCGTTTCCACCGCCCCGGGAGAGGAACCCACGCGGCTGGGACAGAACGGCCGTTTCCACCGCCCCGGGAGAGGAACCCACGTGGCCGGAACCGCCGTTTCCACCGCCCCGGGAGAGGAACCCATGCGGCTGGAACCGCCGTTTCCACCGCCCCGGGGGAGGAACCCTCGCGGCTGGGGCGGAACCGCCGTTTCCACCGCCCCGGGGGAGGAACCCACGCGGCTGGGACGGAACGGCCGTTTCCACCGCCCCGGGGGAGGAACCCACGCGGCTGGGACGGAACGGCCGTTTCCACCGCCCCGGGAGAGGAACCCACGCGGCTGGGACGGAACGGCCGTTTCCACCGCCCCGGGAGAGGAACCCACGCGGCTGGGACGGAACAGCCGTTTCCACCGCCCCGGGAGAGGAACCCACGCGGCTGGGACAGAACCGCCGTTTCCACCGCCCCGGGAGAGGAACCCACGCGGCTGGAACCGCCGTTTCCACCGCCCCGGGAGAGGAACCCACGCGGCTGGGGCGGAACCGCCGTTTCCACCGCCCCGGGAGAGGAACCCACGCGGCTGGAACCGCCGTTTCCACCGCCCCGGGAGAGGAACCCACGCGGCTGGGACGGAACCGCCGTTTCCACCGCCCCAGGAGAGGAACCCACGCGGCTGGGACGGAACCGCCGTTTCCACCGCCCCGGGAGAGGAACCCACGCGGCTGGGACGGAACCGCCTTTCTCCCACTGACCGTTTCCGGAGAATGAGAGCGGGCGAGTGTCTATATTGCGGTCAGTCCGGCCACTTCCTTGCCTCCTATCCCCTTCGGCCAAAAATGGGGGGCTCACCAGTAACAGTGGGGACCCTGGTGAGCCAGACAACCTTCCCTGTCGTCCCCCGACCCCGGATGCAGCTTCCAGCCACTCTGTGTCATAATCAGCAGTCCTTGCCTCTGCTAGTGCGAGTGGACTCCGGCACAGGGGGAAACTTCCTGAATGAAAACCTAGCCCTCTAAGCCAGTATTTCTCATGAGCCTCTGTATACACCCCTGGACGCCAATGCGCTAGACGGTAGACCCCTGGCCCGTGTCACGCACTGCACGGAACCCTTGCTTCTCCTTCTCTCCGAACCATCGGGAACAGATACGGTTCAATCTAATTCCCTCTCCTCAGGCCCCTTTAGTTCTCAGCCACTTTTGACTAAGCCGCAACAACCCCCACATCGATTGGCCCACCGGGACGATAGTCAGCGGGAGCTTGTTCTGCCATTTCTCTTGTCTGAAATCAGCCCTTCCCCCAGTGGAGTATGATCAGTCAGGATCTAAAGCATACAGATATCAAAAATGAAGAAATTGTAGAAGGGAAAGAAGATATTGTACATTTCGAGTTAAAGGAATGGCATTTAGGAGAAAATGAAACAAATAGTACAGAAGAAAAATCTGAAAATACATTCTCAAAGTCTAGTGAAAGATTTGAAAATGATCAGTCTAATTATGAAGGAACTGATATAGAAAATTCCCAGTTGCATTTAAAAGAAAGCAGGCTGGATACTAAGGAAATTGCTCACGCTTCTCCAGGAAACATGGTGCAAATTGAAAATTTGATAAAATCTGAAGACAAATGAGAGGTGAAATCTGCTGTAGTGGATGTACCTGTTGAAGTCACACCAGTCCAAGAACAAGGAGAGGAAAGTCCAACACCATCGCAGTAAAAGACGACAAAGGTTGAAGATAAAGCAAGACACCCGATCAGTGATGTAAGTAGCCAGAATAAACCAACCACTCATGCAGCTAAGAAAGTAAGCAGTCCTGAGCATTTATCTGTAACTGAGCAAGAAAAGCATTCACTGACTTCCACAAAAGAGAAACCAACAACTGATTTAAAGTCGGGGAAATCTCCAGCACCAGTATCAATTACAAGATCAAGAAATCAACCATCTCCTGTGATTAGACAAGAGTGGAAAAGAGAAGCAAGTCCAGAACGCAAAAGGTGACAACATAAGACTGAAGCTACGCAGATCCATGTGCTGTAATCCCATGTTCCACGTTTCACAATTGAAACCCGTATCTGTCAGCCCTTTGTGCCCCACTGCGAAACACCCTCCACCCGCCCGGGTCGTCAACAATCTGGGCAAGCCTGGTGGTTCGCCTGGAGGCTCCTGTTGAGGGAGGGGTGGTACTTTCATGGTCTCGGCCGTCTCTCCTGTTTATTCCTCATGTTCTAATTCCCTTTTCTCTGTGTTTCTCCTGCTCCCGTGTGTGTGTGTGTGTGTGTGTGTGTGTGTGTGTGTGTGTGTGTGTGTGTGTGTGTGTGAGCGTGGTAGGCATGGTGTTCCTTTTGTTCTCCCGGGCTTCCTGATTGCGGTGCACCTGAATCTCATCTAACCTGCAGTATAAATACCCTGATACCCCGGCTTTCCATCCACTCATCGCCAGATCGTTGCTTCAGCCCGTGTGGCAGTTCACGTTCTTGGCCGCTTAGAATTGCGTATTCTAAGTTTTGTTTCCACGCTGTTGTTTGCCTGTGTTAACTCTGTCTCTCTGTGTTTACAGGAGCATTGCATACTGCCTGCCTTCCCGTTCACCCTCCTGCCTGCCGCTCTCCTACAGTCACGCTCACACCCTGGTCTGCATCCCTGCTCTGCCTCGTCCCGCCGCCCGCCTACACTCTCCGTGGGCTGAGTGGTTAAACACCGCACTCTCACCGCAGCAACCCAGGTTCGTCCCCCGGTCAAGCCTCGCTCTCTCCTCTGCTTTCCTCGGCCTAATCCTCACTCCCCGGCCTTCCCGGCAACCATTAATAAACACTTGACAGATTACCACACCTCCGTGTCAGTGCCCTGCATTTGGGTTCACCCATTCCTCGCAACAGGTAGCCTCCTTCCATCTCATCTTAAAGATACACAAGTGGGATGAAATTGGTGGAACCATCATTTTGGATGCTTCTTTCCCCGTGGCTGTGTCCCAATCTTTTGTCAACTGTTTCCTTTTCTTCTCACCTCTGTCTGCAACACTTTTGATGGCCTCTAGCATTTTAACAGCTTCCAATTTCCTGATCTTAACCAACTCATTTTCGTTATGAATGTATCCAATCCCTCCACACTGTCCAACATTAGATCTGCCTTAAGACCATCTTCTGCTTCAGTGAATGGAGGCAAAAACAGTTCCCTTCACTTCCTATGGACCTTCACCACTGAACATGCCTTAACAATGAGCAACATTGCTCAGAATCTGTTCACTCGTCTGAAATAAAAGGTTTAGCTGTAGCAACCCAAATAGATGATGGCCATGCCTAACTTTTTGTGGGATATATAAATCCTCTTTGTTCCACTCAGTTCACTTTTGCTTCAAAACTGAAAACGTTATCAATTTTACTTCCAGTTTCAAGTCTCTGTTATTTTCACATTATCTGCTTCCATCTCCCCTGTGTTTCTATTTTTTTATCTCCATTTCAGGGATGGGTTAGTGAGCAGTATCCAGTACAAGCCTATTGACCAGCGCCCATAAGACCATAAGATATAGGAGCAGAAGTAGGCCATTTGGCCCATCGAGGCTGCCCCATCATTCAGTCATGGGCTAATCTAATTCTTCCAGTTATTCCCACTCCCCTGGCTTCACCCCATATCCTTTGATGCCCTGGTTAATCAAGAACCTATCTATCTCTACCTTAAATACACCCAATGACTTGGTCTCCACAGCCGCTCGTGGCAACAAATTCCACAGAGTTATCAGCCTCTGACTAAAGTAATTTCTCCGCATCACAATTCTAAATAGATGTCCTTCAATCCTGAAGTCATGCCCTCTTGTCCTAGAATTCCCTACTATGGGAAATAACTTTGCCATATCTAATCTGTTCAGGCCTTTTAACATTCGGAAAGTTTCTATGAAATCTCCCTTCATTCTCCTGAACTCCAGGGAATACAGCGTAAAAGCTGCCAGACCTTTTAGACCTCCTTTTAATCTACAGTATGATCCTATGCTTCCAGTCACCTGATGTTTTAAAAAGCCATCTTATTCCTGGTTTGGTTTCTCAATGCTCTCCCTCCTACACTGTGATGATTTACTTCTGAATAAAAATAAAACCTGACCACAGCTACAAGTGTAACCATCTCAATCCAAACCTGAGTAAACAGCACACTCCTCAATCAATCCAGCACCGCGCAACTCCTGTGTGGAGCCTCCAGTCCACAGGATTGGAAAAGGCTTCAGAAGATTGTAGACTCAGCCAGCTCCATCACAGACACAACCCTCCCTGCCACTGAGGACATCTTGATGCCTTAAGAGCTGGCATCCATTATTAAGTGACCTCACAAACCGGGATATTCCCTCTTCTCATTGCTGCTATCAAGAAGGACATACAAGAGCCTGAAGGCCCTCACTCAACATTTTTGGAACAGCTTCTTCCCCTCCACCATCAAATTTCTGAATGATCCATGAATCATTTTTGCTATCCCTATTTTGAACTATTTATTTACCTCTTGTAACTTAGAATAATTTCTTTCTGTTGCATTGCACTGCTGTTGCGAAACAACAATTATCAGGAGATATGTCAGTGATAATAAATCTTATTCTGATTTTCAATCTTTTATGTACATGCAAACTCTTTAAACACTTCTCTTTGTTTTCCCTCTACCCTTTCAGTCAAAATCATTAGCTCCCTGTTCTGACTCATCCTGAGCTGGAGTCACATCTCTTAGATCTCTGCTGTATACTTTCATGCTGAGAGTAATCAAAGGTTCAAAGATCCAAAGCACATTTATTATCAAAGTATCTATGCAGTATACATCCCTACAATTCTTCTTCCCACAGACAGCCGCAAAACAAAGAAACACTACAGAACATATTCAAAGAAAACAACAAACACGCAATGTGGAATAAAAAGAACAAATTATACAAAAGGCAAAATAAGAGTGAAAAACTCACAAAATATAAGACATCAAACTATAGAGTCCTTGAATCACTCTAGCAATGTTCAGTTTAGTTCAGTTCAGTTCAATTTAGTGCTGTGTCGTTCATTGCCTGCACGCCACAGAATCAGAGGACATGATCAAAATTGCACAAAATAGCAATAAAAAAAGAAATAATCCTTTGCTCAGGAGAAACTACAACACAAGGTCTGTGTAGTGACTGAATATACAATGCTAAAATGTAAAGTGTTGATCTGGCCTGGAAAGAGTCGTAACTTTTTTGACTTGAACTGAATCACACAGATCTAGTTGTGACTTGCTGAGCTCCAGTCCCAATGCCAGATGGTACTGCACTGCTGGAGTGAAGCTCAGCATATTCACGAGAAAGTTCGCAATATTTTGAGAATAGGGCAAGCTTCTGCCCTATTGCAAATACTTCCTTCTGTTCTGTTCGCTGTTCCCTCCATTTTAGAATACTGAACATTACAGCACAGTACAGACCCATCAGCCCAAGTTGTCGGGCCGACATTTTAACCTATTCTAAGATCAATCTAACCCTTCCCTTTTACATATCCCTCCATTTTTCCGTCATCCATGTGCCGATCAAAGAGTTTGTTGAATGTCCCTAATGTACCTGCCTCTACCATCAGCCCTGGCAGGTCATTCCATGCGCCTGCTTGCACCATGCATGTTTTCCATATTTTAAAACTACTGCTTCTCATTTTTGATGGAATGTCATCAAGCAACTGAAGCAAAACTTTCTTGATCCTGAAGTGATCCTGACAAAACAGGAAAACTGCAAAAGTAACACTACTTTTCAAGAAAAGAGAGGTACAGAAAACAGGTTATAAGAATACATATCATTGGGAAAATATTGGAACCCATGATTAAGGAAATTGCAAAAGAACATTTAGAAAATAGTAACAACAAACAGCCAGACTTTCAGAACGTAGCCAGCAGGCTGAAGTTAGCAGATGAATTAAATATTATGGGGATAGGTCAGAAAAGTGAAGTCGAAGTCAAGAACAGATTAGCCATGATCTCATTGAATGGTGGAATATGTGGATTTGAGAGGTGCTCTTATTTCTCACGTTTTCTCTCCACAGACACCTCCTGATCCTTTGAGCATTCTCTTGCATTTTCTGCCTGTTTATCTCATCAATGATTCTGGACTACAACCTTTTTGATATATAAAATTGGTATTCTGGGCCACAGCTTATCCTTGCATGCCTAACAATTATTTCTTCAAAGGTCCTATCAGATGTGGCTTTATATATTGTGCTTTGCAGATTCCAAGCAGCTACCATCTATAAAGCTGAGTATACTTCAATTACAGCAAGTATAATTCACAACTAATTTTGGTTAGACCTTAAGACCATAGGACACAGGAGCAGAATTAGGCCATCTGGCCCATCGAGTCTGCTCCGTCGTTAAATCATGGCTGATCTTTTTTTCTATCTCCTCCTCAACCCCAGTTCCCGGACTTCTGCCCGTAACCTTTGATATCATGTCCAATCAAGAACCTATCAATCTTTGCCTTAAATACACCAATAACCTGGCCTCCACAGCTGCATGTGGCAACAAATTCCACAAATCCACCACGCTTTGGCTAAAGAAATTTCTCTGCATCTCTGTTTTGAAAGAGCACCCCCCTATCCTGAGGCTGTGCCCTCTTGTCCTAGACTCTCCCACCATGGGAAACATCCTTTCCACGTCTACTCTGTCCAGGCCTTTCAACATTTGAAAGGTTTCAATGAGATCCCCCCTCATGCTTCTGAATTCCAGCGAATACAGACCCAGAACCATCAAATGTTCCTCTTATGATAACCCTTTCATTCCTGGAATCATCCTTGTGAACCTCCTCTGAACCCTCTCCAATGCCAGCATATCTTTTCTTAGATGAGGAGCCAAAAACTGTTCACAATACTCAAGGTGAGGCCTCACCAGTGCCTTATAAAGCCTCAGCACCACATCTTTGCTTTTGTATTCTAGACCTCTTGATATGAATGTTAACATGGCATTTGCCTTCCTCACCATCGACTCAACCTGCAAGTTAACCCTCAGGGTGTTCTGCATAAGGACTCCCAAGTCCCTCTGCATCTTAGATTCCTGTGTTTTCTCCCTGTTTAGAAAATAGTCCGCACATTTATTTATACTACCATAGTGCATGACCATGCATTTTCCAACATTATATTTCATTTTTCACTCTCTTGTCCATTGTCCTAAGCTGGCTAAGTCCTTCTGCATCTACCTGTTTCCTCAACACTACCTGCCCCTCCATCAATCTTCATATCATCTACAAACTTGGCAACAAAGCCATCTATTCCATCATCTAAATCATTTATCTACAGCATAAAAAGAAGTGGCCCCAACACCGACCTCTGGGGAGCACCACTAGTCACTGGCAACCAACCAAAAAAGGATCCTTTTATTTTCACTTGCTGCCTCCTACCAATCAACCAATGCTTTAACCATGTTAGTAACTTTCTTGTAATGTCATAGGCTCTTAACTTGGTAAGCAGCCTCATGTGTGGCACCCTGTCAAAGGCCTTCTGCATCCACTGCATCTCCTTTATCTATCCAACATCCACTGCATCACCTTTATCTATCCTACTTGTAATCTCCTCAAAGAATTCCAACAGGTTTGTAAGGCAGGATTTTCCCTGAAGGAAACCATGCTGACTTTGTACTATCTTGTCCTGTGTCTCCAAGTACTCCATCACCTCATCCTTAAAAATTGACTCTATCATCTTCCCAACCATTGAGGTCAGGCTAACTGGTCTATAATTTCTTTGCTGCCGCCTTCCTCCTTTCTTAAGGAGTGGACTGACATTTTCAATTTTCCAGTCCTCTGGCACCATGCCAGAGTCCAATGATTTTTGAAAGATAATTTATAATGCCACCACAATCTCTAACACTACCTCTTTCAGAACCCTAAGTTGCAGTTCCTCTGGTCCGGGTGACTTATGTACCTTTAGGCCTTTCAGCTTTTTGAGCACCTTATCTCTTGTAACAGTAACTGCACCCACTTCTCTTCCTTCACACACGACAACATCAGGCATACCGCTAGTGTCTTACACAGTGAAGACTGACGCAAAAAACTCCTTTAGTTCATTAGCCATCTCCTTGTCGCCCATTATTATTTCTCCTGCCTCATTTTCTAGAGGTCCTATATCCATTCTCATTTCTCTTTTATTTTTATCATACTTAAAAAAACTCTTACTACCACTTTGATACTATTTGCTAGCTTGCTTTCATATTTCATCTTCTCCCTTCTAATAATTTTTTTAGTTGCTCTCTGTAGGTTTTTAAAACTTCCCAAACCTCTATCTTCCCACTAAATTTTGCTTTGTTGTATGCTCTTTCTTTTGCTTTAACAATAGCTTTGACTTCCCTTGTCATCCACGGTTGGGTTATTTTACCATTTGAGTATTTCTTCCTTTTTGGAATACACATGTCCTGCACTTTCCTCATTCTTCTCAGAAATGCATGCCATGGCTACTCTGCTGACATTCCTGCCAGCAGCTCCTTCCAATTTACTTTGGCCAACTTCTCTCTCATACCATTGTAATTTCCCTTACTCCACTGATCTCAAGAGATTGAGTTTGTTGAATGCCTAATAGATAGCTTTTTAGAGCAGTTTGTCATTGAGCCTACAAGGGAATCAGCTATACTGGATTGGGTGTTATGTAATGAACAGGAAGCGATTAGGGAGCTTAAGGTAAAAGAACCCCTAAGAGCTAGTGATCACAATATGATTGTGTTCACCTTGAGATTTGATAGGGAGAAAGTAAAGTCTGATGTTGCAGTAGATCCATTACCAACCTGATTTTTCCAATTGACCTGCATGTTAAAATCTCCCATGACTACCATAACAATGCCTTTTTGTCTCGCCTTTTCTATTTCCTGTGTAACCTGTTGTCCACCTCCCAGCCACTGTTGGGAGGCCTGTAAATAGCTGCCATTAATGTCCTTTCACCCTTGCAGTTTCTTAACTCAACCCACAAGGTTTCAAATCTTCCTATCCTATGCCACATCTTACTACTGATTTGATGTCACTCTTAACCAGTAGAGCCCCACCACCCCCTCTGCCTACCTTCCTATTCCTCCAATATAATGTGTAACCTTGGATATTCAGTTCCCAACTACAACTATCCTTCAGCCACGATTCAGTGATGGCCACAACATCGCACCTGACAATCTGTTATGTTGCAACAAGATCACCCACCTTATTTCTTGTACTACGCATATTTAGATACAACACCTTGAGTACCATATTTGCTATTCTTTCTGATTCTGCATCCCTAATGCTTTGTTACTCAGCTTGTTGGCTGCAACTAAGTCCCATCACCTGCCTGCCCTTCCTGACAGTCTGACTGCATTCTATCTTTACTTTTTTTTTTACCATCCGTCCTTTCCTGAGTCACTTCTCTCCGGTTCCCAACCCCCTGTCAAGTTAGTTTAAACCCTCCCCAACAGCTCTAACAAACCTGTCCACGAGAATATTGGTCCCCCTCATGTTAGGGTGAGAATTAACCGCATTCCCCCCATCCCCACAGCCCTGACTTCTGCTGGATATTTAGCCTAATGGCAATAAAAATTCTTCATGTAAAGTTGCAGTTGTTATCTATGTAGTGTGTGATAACAATCATCAAATCTTTGCATGTTGTCAGCAAGACCACAAAAGCATTTACCTGAAACTGTTCTGTCCAGCTGAGAAATCTCCAAAAGTCAAATAGCTAGCTAATGCATTCATACTCCAGTGAATTTTAGTACTAAATAATGTCTTTCCTTATTTGTTGCAAATTATTTTTATATATTTATTACAGTGTTCTCCAAAAATCATCAGCCACACATAGCAAATTGGAAATACTAATACCCTTTACAGCACACACAAAATGCTGAAGGAACTCAGCAGGTCAGGCAGCATCAATGGAAACGAATGAATAGTTGGAGTCCTGATGAAGGGTCTCAGCCCAAAATGTCGACTATTTTCTCTTTTCTGTAGATGCAGCCAGGTCTGCTGAGTACCTCCAGCATTTTGTGTGTTGCTTTGGATTTCCAGCATCTGCAGATTTTCTCATGTTTGCGATTCTACTAACATCCTTTATGTCATTTCTGTATAACAAATGAACTTGCATAATTTGCACTGGCGTTAGATGCAGTGCATGCATTCATCAACCATACAAATCCATATATTAATCATTGTGAATGCTGTTAAGATAACAATGTGTAAAGCAAGTGTGTGTTTGTTTGCTCCAAACCCTTAACTTGCTTTAAATTATTGAAGCTGGCAAATGATACTGAAGTAAAAATAATATATATCTCAATTGGACAAATGCATGTGGGGCAGATTCAGCCAAGATTAGTTTATGTGGCCTGCAGATTGTCTTGTTGGACAGTTCTGACCCTTAGATCAAAGACACAGTATTCCATACAATGCATTACACAATAATGCTGTTATTGCAATGTTATTACAGTACTATTTATATTGTAAATACATGCTGGTATTTATGTATTTATGCACATATTATTCCATATCGATCCAACTTCCAACTTTAGTTTTTAGATAATTCTTTATTCTTTATAATTGTTGAAAGTTCCAACCTGATGGCATGAACAACAAGTTCAACAATTGGCGATTTTATCCCCCTCCCTCATCCCTCTTCTTCATTTCCCTTCTCTGGTCTGCCTCTTACCTCTTCTCATCTGCCTATTTCCTCCCTCTCCTCTCATATCAGCTTCCTTCTTCTTCAGCCCTTTACCTTTTCCACCTCAGAGCTTCTTACAACATCACCCCTTCCCCACCTGGCTTCACCTATCACCCTCTAAATTGTACTCCTTCCCCTCCCCACATCTTCTTACTCTGGCATCTTCTTCCTTCCTTTCCAGTCCTGATGCAGGGTCTTGGCCCAAGACATTGACTGTTTATCCTCTCCATAGATGCTGCCTGACATCATTTTGTTCCTCCGGCATTTTGTGTGTGTTACTCTTAGATTTTCTGCATCTGCAGAATCTCTTGTGTTTATAATTGTTGAATGCTGCCTTTTTATTGGATGTCATGCCCGGACCAACACAACACAGCAAATTCCAAATACATGTAAATGTATATGACAACTAAAATTGACAGCTAAAAATTGATCATTGACAAGGTACTAAAGAAATCAACAATTGATTTGTAGCTGATCTTGAATACTCTGCCAACTAGTTATAGACCACAGCTGACAATAGATTGGCCATGTACCTTGCTTTGTGCTCACTGCTTAAACCTGAATAGTGATCTGGAAATGGTCAACTTTTATTTAGCAGCTGTTGGTTCAGGGTTTCAAACAGATGAACTTCCTATAATATTGTTTGTTATTCAGTTAACACATGGGGCTTTATTAACTAATGATCTCATGCTTTAATAAAATACTTATACACTTGCTTTGAATAAAAATATTCAATCATACTGTACAAAATCCAATTAATATTTAAATAGTTGTTAAAACACATTAGATTAAAAAATGATTAGAAATACTTTGACATAAATTTTGCCGGTATATCTGAACTCTCATAAGAAGGTGCAAAAATTCAATAAGCATGCATAGCAAGGAAAGGCGATGTTGCCTCATAAATGATCAGTTGTTAGAACTATAGTGCGTGCTGAAACAAACGTTGGTGGTAGTAAAATGTACCTCTCCTTAATAAGATGCTCAGAACAAATTTTCGGCATACACCTAATCCCAAATCAGGGTCACCAAATAATATGGTAAAATAGGGATATCTTTGCATTAAGAACTTGTTATCATGGTTTCTTCTCTTTAAGATATCATGACTCAACCTGTGTTACTGTTTAATCACTGGTGTGCAGACTCATGGGAAGTGAGAAAACTCAATGAAAGGACTTCCATGAAGATGACGGAACATTATGGTGGAATTGAGGTTGGTGAAGAATATCAGAGAAGAAAATAAGCATATTAGGAGACAACAGTAAATGAGTCCAGGGAACATCATAGGTGCAGTGGCTAATCATAACCTGTTCTGTGTATTAGCAGCAGTAGGTCTCTGTGAGTTGCAGGCATGAGTGCACAGACACTTTGATCTGTGCTCAGTGTTGTCAGTGATGAGACTTTTAAAATGTTAAATTGACTCAGGTGTGCTGGGGGCAAACTTATAAAGCAGAAAAACAATGCCCCAAATCACACAAAATTCATTATTTCCAATACAACTTGCTTCCTGCTTTATTAAGGATAGTTGGGATTTCTGATTCAACATGTTGGTAAATAATTAATCAGCACAGCATATGTTGATATTATTATATGCAGGAAATTGCTGGCCAGCAAGAACAATCAATCAAAGAAAATACAATTAATGAACAAGAATGAAGGCAGCCATTTTGTGAGATTGTCCTTGCAGTTGCCATTTTGCGAACTGTTTGATGAACTGATTTTTGCTCTGGGATAACTTAATTAGAGCAATTGAATGTGACACAAGGAGTTTCTGCTAATGATCTGTTAAGCTGGAGACCATTCTCAGATAAGAAGCTGTTTATTGTGTTAAACAACACACACAAAATGCTGGAGGAACTCTGCAGGTCAGGCAGCATCGATGGAAATGAATAAATACTTGATGTTTCAGGCTGGCGCCCTTCTTCAGGACTGGGGAAAGATGGCAGAATAAAAAAGGTGGGGGAGGGAAAGGAGGATAGAAAGAAGGTGATAGGTGAAGCAGATGGGTACTATAGATAAAAGGCTGGAGAGGAATGAATCTCATAGGAGAGAAGAGTAGACTAAAGGAGAAAAAGAAGGAGGAAGGGACACAGGGGAATGTGACAGGCAGGTGATAAGTGTCCAGAGTGGGGAATAGAGGAGGAGGGGGCAGGGTGGATTTTTTTTTACCTGGAGGAGAACTTGATACTCATGCCATTAGGATGGAGGGAGGCTACCCAGATGGAATATAAGATGTTGTTCCTCCACCCTGAGGGTGGCCTCACTGTGGATCAACGGGAGGCCATGGACCAACGTGTTGGAAAAGGAATGGGAACTGGAATTAAAATGTTTGGCCATTGGGAAGTTCCACTTTTGGTGGATGGGGTAGACATGCTCAACAAATTAGTCCCTTAATTTATGACAGGTCTCAGCAACATAGAAAAGGCTGCATCAGCAGTACCGAATATAATAGGCAACCCCAGCAGATTCACATTATGGAAGTTGCAGAGAATGATATGTTGGGCGCAGAGGCTCTTGGGGTGGTTGGTAAGGACAAGAGGAACTCTGTCACTGTTAAGGCAGCGGGAAGAAGGAGTGAGCATGGGTATTCAGAAAATGGAGGAGATGTGGGTGAGCGCAGCATCAATGGTGGAGGAAGGGAAACCCTGTTCTTTGAAGAAGAGGGCTTGCCTTCAAATGGAAAACCTCATCCTGGGCACAGCTGCAGTGGAGACGAAGGAAATGAGGAAAAGGAATAGCACTTTTATAGGAGACATGGTGGGAAGAGGGATAGTAAAGATATCTGTGGGAATCGGTAGGTTAACAATGGCTGGTGTGCAAAATGGCAGGTTTGCGACAGTAATTTTGTTATCTCAGCCCAGGGTCGTGATGATCAGGTTTAACTGGCTTGAACCCCTCAGAGTTGAATAGAACAAGAACAAAAGGCACGTGGTTGATAGCGAAGGCCATAAAACAATACCACTTGCAACCCTGGTCTACACCCAATGGGAATCTGACACAGGTCAGTCACATGACCTTGAGCCAATGAAATTGAAAGAGTGTAAAAACAGAGGATTTTGGGAGCTCAAGCAGCAACAACTGTCTGGAGATTAACCATTGTGGATGTGAAGGACGCCATGTCGGACATGTAGAGATCACAGCAGGACCATGAGGAACACCTGGCAGGATAGACTTTTTCCTAGGTGTTACTTTTCTATTCTTTGAGTGTTCATGGAGGGTCAGGGAAACTTATTAGGTGTGTACACAGGTATTCAGTTCTGTAAATTAGTGTTCTTGTGGACTGAGCAAATAAAGATACTTCTCAGTATATACAGATTTTCTCTGTGGCTAACCAATCATTATTCCTAATGTGTAATCCTTGTAACAAGATACAATGGAGAAGTGAAACACAGGTTCAGGGAGAACCAAAATGTGGCTAATTTAATTTCATGCTAGTTTGATTCAACACTTTAAATCATGCAAAGATTTCTTTATAAATGTGTGTTAAAAATGGGCATAAGTGTTTACTTTCCTCATCTAATGCCCGGACTTATTGGTACAGTGTAACAGAGGTAAGTAAATCTTAAAATCCAACACAGCTGCCAAGCTCCATGTCAACTGAACATTTAGCCTGTCTCTTTTTCTATTGCCAACTGACATCTGGATCATTTCTTGCTGTATGTAGATTTTATACTCTACTGTTCTTATGGAAGCACAAATCAATATGCCTTCACAGTTCAAAAGAAACAACTCAAAGCTCAACATGGAACTCAATGAGTTTGAAATGTTCATGGCACCAGCAAGACAGAGCCGTTATATAAATGTATATGGGATTTACAATTAAAATTGAGTATGCCAGACATTTTACAGCACTCTGATAGTCAATTATAGCACCCACATTGATTTATACTGAACTAATGTTTACTTGACTATTTGCTTTTCAATTAAACATTAACTGAATTGTTTATTAATGCTATATTCAGACAGGTACAATAATTTCTAAAGCCAAGTGCGGCTCCAAAAACAACCATTATTTATATTGTAACTTACATCAATCAGCTACTACTTGGGAATACTAGTACATTGGCAAAGGAAATTGTCACAATCTCAAATACTAACAGCACATCAATATGAAATCATTCATGCAAATACCAGTGATTCATTGTTCCTCTTCAGTACATTTCACTGAACAGGAGATGATTGATTTCTTGCTCTTTTCTCATGCCAAAAAATAAATAAGATGTTCCAGTGAGAATGAGTGAGACTCAGTAAGACCTTTGTTTCCTTTGTCATTTAGTTTAGGTTAGTTAAATAATGTGTTCATCAAAATTTCTTCATACAAGTATACAGTATATGGCAGAGCATATATCAATATGTTTTAATGTGTCAATATATTGATGATTATCAGTATATTTATCAATAATCATTACATTATTTAATCAACACATTTTAACAATATTCCATTGTAAGAAACAAAATTAATTTTATCTGAAGAGGCTTAAGTTTTTATTTTTTTCAGCTGACAACAAAGTACAGGAAGACATCAGAAGCAAAGGACTACAGTCATTGGAAATACAGAATAAAATTGAAAAATCTGGTGGTATGGAGCAGGTCAGGCAGCATATATTGAACAGCATTGACCTGACATGTTATACCTCTTTCACTCTCCACAGATTCCGCATGACCTGCTGAGTACCTCCTACATGTTTAGTCTACATCATAGGCTGTCATCTTTCTCTTCATACACATTAAACCACTTTTTATAATGCTGTTTACATTGTAAATACATGCTGTCACTTATATATTTATGCACATTTTATTGCATATTCGCACTCCTGACTTTCATTTTCATATAATTCTTTATTCTTTACGTATATTTTTTGTTGCTTGTTGTGCCAACACAGCACAGCAAATTCGTAATACATATCAAATAAAGTTGTTCCTTGATCCTTTTGCTTTACCTTTGGAGACTTTGTCCATCTTATAGCTTTCCCAATAGTTGACCCAGAACTAACTGTTGTGGTCCCTGTCACACTTTGGGCAAAAGTTGACTGGAAGTATGATAGAAAGAAAAGGGATTTCTGCTCAAGTTCTGGAAAAGTTACAGCAGCTAGACTGTAGCTATGGTGATGATATTCCAGACCATGCTGTCACTGAACTTCCACTCAAATAGATGCCAGAGTATGGGCCTCCATTTCTAACTTTGATGCCCAATATAAAATGCAGTAGCCTTCCATGGATCACTGAATATCCAGAATGAACAACACAGCCCAGGAAGGCCACTATATATGTCTTACACCATGGCTTCCATTCTGCTTAGCTGCAACCTTCTGTTGGTTTACTATTCAGTGAAGGGGTTTACTATTCAGTGACAGTGTAGAATGAAACCAGTTAACTAAACTGTCATGATTATTATTTTTCATTAAATATGCTGAGGGCAAATTTGTCTTTTGGCAAGAGTGGAATGGAGGGTGAGCTGCCTCAATGACTATCGCCCAGTTGCACTCATAACTACTGTGATGAAGTACTTTGAGAGGTTGATCATGGCTAGAATTAACTTCTGCCAAAGCAAGGGCTTGAACCCACTACAATTTTCCTACCACCACAATAGGTCTAGAGAGGATGCATTTTCACTGGTTTTCCACTCAGCCTTGGACAACCTGGACAACAGCAATATATATGTCAGTCTGGTGTTTATTGATTACAGCACAGCATTCAATGCAAACATCTCCTCAGTACTAATCAACAAGTTTCAAAACCTGGGTCTCTGTACCTCCATCTGCAATTGGATTCATGACTTCTTCATTGGGAATTCGCAGTCAGTGCGGATGGGAAATAATACCACTTGCTCACTGACGATCAACGCGGGTGCATTACTCCCTCTACATTCATGACTGTGTGAGTGGGCACAGCACAAACACCATCTATAGATTCCCTGACAACACAACTGTCAGCCTCAATATGCAGGGTCAAGATGTCCTGCCACACACTAAAATGATGTAGCCTGCAGCTACCTTAGATATGTGCTTACTAAAGCAAATGCGCCTATCAAACACAAAAAAGGTGAAGTGATGGAGGAAGTTAAGTGATATTGTGTAAGGAACATAGAGGGCACCCTTAAACATCTGGTTTATCAGCCATTGGTTAACCAAGACAAAATCAGTAGAAATGAAAATACTTCATGTCAAGGGGATAACCACAAAAAGTTTTCACAGCTTCACAAAGATTAATCATTGATGCTCACAGTTCTGTTCTAGGGCAGATAGAGTGCTACGAATTAAATTGTCACAGGCAGTTACAGAAATAAATCAAAATGGTGAATGAAATGCTGGCCTTTATATAAAACAGGCTGCAGCACAAAGTGTCATAAGCCATGCTTCAGTTTTATAAATCTTTAGTTAGGTAGTTGGGAAGCACTTCTACACAGAAGTCCCTTACACACATAACTACTAACGCTGGGTCAATTGTTAACTACAATTAGAGATTGATAGATTTTTGTTAACCAAAGGTCCTAAGGAATAGATTACAGCAAAAGGTGATGTAAGAAATCAAGTCACAGGTCAGTAATGATGTTGTACGGCAGGACAGAATATAATCTCCCTTTGGAAGACCAAATCCAGACCAGGGAAATTGTGTTTCACGAATATGATTGATTTTTTAAGAAGTAGTAATCAAGAGGATTGATGGGGGGGGGTGGTGGTGGTAGACGTTGCTTATGCAGGCATCGACAAAGTCCTACATGGTAGGGTGGTCTAGAAGGTTAGAATGCATGGGATTCAGGTGAGTTAGGAAATTCGATGCAAAATTGGCTTGGTGATAGGAGCCAGAGCATTATGGTAGAGCACTGCCTTCAGAATGGATCAGTGCTGGGTCGTTTTATTCTGGGGAAATTATACTGATCCATTATTACAGATTCTTAATAACCAACCAGATATAATATTACTGTCATAAGGTGGGCGTTGGGAGTGGGCCCAAATGCAAGACACAGACACTGAAGTACTAGGAACAGGACAAGGTTTATCAAGAAAGCAAGGAGAGTCTGGAGGACACAGCGCTGGACATTGACACAGGCCCTGGACAAGACTAGGATTCAGGGCCTGGGCTGGGACTTGGACTCGAAACATAGGACCCGGACAGGGAACTAGGAACTAGGAGCCTGGACTAGGAACACGGAACTCCGGAACCAGAGCCTGGACAAGGACCCCTGGAACCTGGGTCTTGACTCAGAACCGGAACCCGGGTCTAAGCTAGGACTCAGGACTAGGATCTTGGCAAGGACAGGACGTGGAACTCCTGCACAGGATGAGGCACATGGACAGGACGAGGTTCTTGGATGTGGCTACAGGACAGGACGAGGTACCCCAGCACAGGACAAGGAATTTCCAGCACCAGGCTGGGCGAGGCACTAGACCTAGATGAGGACACGGAGCTCAGATTTGGATAGGGCTGGAACATGGCGCCTGGACTTGGTCTTGGAACACAGGAACACAGAGCCTTGTACGTGGACTGGACAAGGTACTCCAGGGCAGGACGAGGCTCTTGGACTCGGTTTGGCTCGGCTCTTGGACTCGGCTCGGTTAGGCTCTTGGGTATGGGCCCAGGTTTTCCCCTTGGACCGCAGGACTGGGACCCTTTCTAGGATGCAGGGCCAGGATGCTTTTGCAGGGCTGGGACCCTTTCTAGGACACAAGGCCAGGATGACTGCTGAGGACACTTGCCAACGTAAACTGCCGAGGAACTCCTGGACTGGATGAGAACATGAAGCCTGGGCTTGCACAGGACTGGAACCTGGCACCTGGACTTCATCTTGGAACACAGAGCCTTGGACTTGAGCACTGGAACACAGAACCTTGGACTTGAGCACTAGAACACAGAACACAGAGCCAGGACCCCTCCTTGGGGACACAACAGAGGGCCAGGACTTGTAAACAGAACAAAGAGCCAGGACCCCTCCTTGGGAACAGGACCTAGGGCCGGGACTCTTCTTTGACATGGATACTAAACACGGGGACACAAAGAGATAGTTTCAAACTCAGTGATAGACAGTTCCTTATCTTGGTGTGGCAAGGCTCCGGTCTCACTCCAACAGTTGAACTTGACGGGGATGCAGGCGAGGCTTCCAGCAGAAGGGGAAGGGAACAGTCCAGCAGGGAATCCTTGGTTTGAGAGGTATTTATGTGCCAGCCCAAAACGAGAATCAGGTGCCTCAATTAAGGCACCCAATGGGACAAGGGAAAACAGGAATAAGGAATCAATGGACCGGACTGTGAACCAGAATGTGGACTTCATGGACCGGACCATGATAGTACCCCCCCCTCCCCCATGTGAGCCACCTGGTGAGCTAACAGGCTTTCCTGGACTATGGATGACCCGGGCAGGTGGGGGGTGGGTATTCAACAGGAGGGAACCCAGGATGGCGAGAGTGAAATGACAGTGTCTGCATCGCTGGGTCCATGTATGACTGTTTTGTCATAAGGTGGGCATTGGGAGCGGACCCAAATGCAAGACACAGACACTGAAGTACCAGGAACAGGAGAAGGTTAGAAGGTTTATCAAGAAAGCAAGGGGAGTCAGGAAGACACGACACTGGATATTGACACAGGCCCTGGACAAGACTAGGATTCAGGACCTGGGCTAGGACTTGGACTAGAAACATGGGACCCGGACGGAGAACTAGGAACAAGGAGCCTGGGCTAAGAGCTCAGAAGTCCGGAACCAGAGCCTGGACAAGGACCCAGAACCTGGGTCTTGGCTGGGACTCGGAACCTGGGTCTTGGCTGGGACTCGGAACCTGGGTCTTGGCTGGGACTCGGAACCTGGGTCTTGGTTGGGACTTGGAACCTGGGCCTTGACTTGGAACCGGAACCCGGGTCTAGGCTAGGACTCGGGACTAGGATCTTGGCAAGGACAGGACGTGGCTACAGGACAGGATGTGGAACTCCTGCACAGGACAAGGCACATGGACAGGATGAGTTTTTCGGATGTAGCTACAGGACAGGATGAGGTATTCCAGCACTGGACGAGGTACTCCAGCACTGGACGAAGAATCTCCAGCATTGGGCTAGGCAGGGAACTCCTGGGCTGGGCGAGGCACCAGAACTAGATGAGGACACAAAGCTCAGATTTGGACAGGGCTGGAACACAGTGCCTGGACTTGGTCTTGGAACACAGCAACACAGAGTCTTGCACGTGGACTGGACGAGGTACTCCAAGGCAGGATGAGGCTCTTGGACTAGGTTTGGCTCAGCTCTTGGACTCGGCTTGGTTAGGCTTTTGGGTACGGAGCCGGGACTCCTCCTTGGAGCGCAGGGCTGGGACCCTTTCTCGGACGCAGGGCCAGGACCTTTTCTAGGACGCAGGGCCAGGATGACTACCGAGGACACTTGCTGAGGGAAACTGCCGAGGGACTCCTGGACTGGACGAGAACATGAAGCCTTGACTTGGACAGGACTGGAACATGGCACCTGGACTTGGTCTTGGAACTAGGTCTAGGGTTGTAAAGAGAGTTTTTGGTACATTGGCCTTTATAAATCAAAGTATTGAGTATAAGTGTTGCAATGTTATGGTGAGGTTGAATAAGGCATTGTTGAGGCTGAATTTGGAGCATTGTGTACAATTTTGATCACCAAATTACAGAAAAGATATTAATAAGGTTGAAAGAGTGCAGAGAAGGTTTACAAGGATGTTGCCAGGACTTGAGAAAATGAGTTACAGAGCAAGGTTGAATAGGTTAGGACTTAGAGGAAAGATTTGATAGAAGTATATAAAACTATGATGGGTATAGATAGAGTGAATGCAAGCAGGTTTTTTTCCACTGAGGCTAGGGGAGAAAAAAAACCAGAGGACATGGGTTAAGGGTGAAGGGGGAAAAGTTTAAAGGGAACATTAGGGGGGGTCTTCTTCACACTGAGAGTGGTGGGGGTGTGGAATGAGCTGCCAGATGAAGTGGTAAATGCGGGCTCATTTTTAACATTTAAGAAAAACTTGGACAGGTACATGGATGGGAGGTGTATGGAGGGATATGGTCCAGGTGCAGGTCAGTGGGACTAGGCAGAAAAATGGTTTGGCACAGCCAAGAATTGCCAAAAGGCCTGTTTCTGTGCTTTAATTTTCTATGGTTCTATGGTTCTAACACAGGAACACAGAGCCTTGGACTTGAGCACCAGAAAACCGAACACAGAGCCGGGACCCCTCCTTGGGGACAGGGCATAGGGCCGGGACTTGTACACAGAACACAGAGCCAGGATCCCTCCTTGGGGACAGGACATAGGGCCGGGTCTCCTACACAAGACATAGGGCTGGGATTCATACACAGAACACAGAGCTAGGACCCCTCCTTGGTAACAGGACAAAGGGCCGGGGCTTTACACAGGGTCAGGACCCCTCCTTGGGAATAGGACCTAGGGCTGGGACTCTTCTTTGACATGGATACTAAACATGGGGACACAAAGAGATAGTTCCAATCTCAATGATAGATAGTTCGTTATCTTGGCGTGGCAGCTTCTGGTCTCACTCCAGCGGTTGAACTTGACAGGGATGCAAGCGAGACTTCAGGTGGAAGGGGAAGGGAAATTCCAGCAGGGAATTCTTGGTTTGAGAGATATTTATGTGCCAGCCCAAAATGAGAATCAGGTGCCTTAATTTAGGCACCCAATGGGACAAGGGAAAACAGGAAAACCCGAATTAAGGAATCAATGGACCGGACCGTGAACCGGAATGTGGATTTCATGGACCGGTCCATGACAATATCACCACCCGCCCCATGGGAGCCTCCTGGCGACCTAACAGGCTTTCCTGGACTATGGACGACCCAGGCAGGTGGGGGGCGGTGGTGGTATTCAACAGGAGGGAACCCAGGAAAGCGAAAGTTAAACGGCAGTGTCTGCGTCGCTGGGTCCATGTATGGCTGGACTGTTTTGTCATAAGGTGGGTGTTGGGAGCAACCCAAATGCAAGACACGACACTGTACATTGACACAGTCCCTGGACGAGACTAGGATTCAGGGCCTGGGCTAGGACTTGGACTAGAAACACAGGACATGGACGGTGAACTAGGAACTAGGAGCCTGGACTAAGTACACGGAGCTCCGGAACCAGAGCCCGGACAAGGACCCGGAACCTGGGTCTTGGATGGGACTCAGAACCGGAACCCGGGTCTAGGCTAGGACTCGGGACTAGGATTTTGGCAAGGACAGGACGTGGAACTCCTGCACAGGACAAGGCGCATGGACAGGACAAGGTTCTTGGATGTGGCTACAGGACAGGACGAGGTACCCCAGCACTGGACGAAGAATCTCCAGCACTGAGTTGGGCGAGGCACTGGAACTAGATGAGGGCACAAAGCTCAGATTTGGACAGGGCTGGAACACAGTGCCTGGACTTGGTCTTGGAACACAGGAACACAGAGCCTTGCACGTGGACTGGACAAGGTACTCCAAGGCAGGATGAGGCTCTTGGACTAGGTTTGGTTAGGCTTTTGGGTACGGAGCCGGGACTCCTCCTTGGAGCGCAGGGCCGGGACCCTTCCTCGGATGCAAGGGCCGGGATGACTGCTGAGGACATTTGCCGAGGTAAACTGTCGAGGGACGCCGGGACTGGACAAGGGACTCCTGGCCTGGATGAAAACATGAAGCCTTGACTTGGACAGGACTGGAACATGGTGCCTGGACTTGGTCTTGGAACTAGGTCTAGGGTCATAAAGAGAGCTTTTGGTACATTGGCCTTTATAAATCAAAGTATTAAGTATTAGAGTTGGAATGTTATGCTGAGGTTGTATAAGGAATTAGTGAGGCTGAATTTGGAGTATTGTGTACAGTTTTGGTCACCAAATTACAGGAAGGATATTAATAAGGTTGAAAGAGTGCAGAGAAGGTTTACGAGGACCAGGACTTGAGAAACTGAGTTACAGAGAGAGGTTGAATAGGTTAGGACTTTATTCCCTGCAGCGTAGAAGAATGAGGGGAGATTTGATAGAGGTATATAAAATTATGATGGGTATAGATAGAGTGAATGCAAGCAGACTTTTTCCTCTGAGGCTAGGGGAGAAAAGAACCAGAGGACATGGGTTAAGTGTGAAGGGGGAAAAGTTTAAAGGGAATATTGGGGGGGGGGCTTCTTCACACAGAGAGTGGTGGGAATGTGGAATGGGCTGCCAGATGAAGTGGTAAATGCAGGCTAACTTTTAGAAAAACATGGACAGGTACATGGATGAGAAGTGTATGGAAGGATATGGTCCAGTTGCTGGTCAGTGGGACTTGGCAGAAAAATGGTTCGGCACAGCCAAGAAGGGCCAAAAGGCCTGTTGTTGTGCTGTAATGTTCTATGGTTCTAACATAGGAACACAGAGCCTTGGACTTGAGCACCGGAACACCAAACACAGAGCCGGGGCCCCTCCTTGGGGACAGGGCATAGGGCCGGGACTTGTACACAGAACAAAGAGCCAGGACCCTTCCTTGGGAATAGGACCTAGGGCAAGGACTCTTCTTTCACACGGACACTAAACACGGAGGCAAAAAGAGATAGTCCCAAACTCAACAATAGATAGTTCCTTATCCTGGCGTGGCAAGGCTCCAGTCTCACTCCAGCAGTTGAGCTTGACAGGGATGCAGGCAAGGCTTCAGGCGGAAGGGGAAGGGAACAGTCCAGCAGGGAATCATTTCACGGACTGGACCATGACAATTACAGGATAAATAAGCAAGAACAACTTTATAGATACAGTGTAGCCATTCCAAACACACACAACATATAGAAATCAGTAAGTGAAAAACACCAGAAATATGCTGAATTTAAAGTGGCAATTGAAGGACTATGGACCATGACTATTGTCCCAATAGTAATATCTACAACTGGTATCGTCCTAAAGTCACTACACAATAGAATGAAACAATTAGGCTTGCACAGCAATATTTATGTAAATATCCAGAAATCTAGAAGGCTAGATATCCCTAGAATGGTCTGAAAGTCCCTAGCAATGGAGAAATGACTGTGCTTGGCTATGCCCGTACCTCAGGTTTACAAACTCGAGCTGAGAAAAAATAAATATAGTAATAAATAAATAGATAGATAGATGGACAGCTGAATAGATAGATAATACTGGGAACATGAGTTGTGGAGACTTTGAAAGTGAGTCCATAGGTTGTGGAATTAGTTCAGTGTTGAAGTAAGTTAAGGTTATCCACACCAGTTCAGGAGCCTGATGGTTGGAAAGTAATAACTGTTTCTGAAACTGGTGGTGTGGGACTTAAGACTTCTACACCTCCTTCCTGATGGCAGCAGCGAGGAGAGAGCATCGCCTGCATGGTGGAATTTCCTGATGACGGACGCAGTTTTCTGGTGGCAGCATTCCTTGCAGATGTAGTCAATGGTGGGGAGGGTTTTTCCTGTGAAGAACTAGCTTGTATCCATCACTTTGTCACAGCTTTTCCATTCTTGAGCATTGGTGTTTCCATACCAGGCTGAGATGCAACAAATAGAGATACTCTCCTCTGTGCATGACAGAGCAGACACGATGGGCCGAGTGGCCTGATTCTGCTCCTACATCTTATGGTCCTAAGCATCTGTAGAAGTTTGTCAAAGTTTTAGAAGACATGCCAAATCTGCACAAACTTCTAAGAAAGTAGTGGCGCCACTGTGCCTTCTTTGAAATGGCATTTACACGCTGATCCCAGGACAGATCCTCTGATATGAAAACGTCAAAGAATTTTAAATTATTGACACTCTCCACCTCCGATCCCCTGATGAGGACTAGCTCATGGAGCCCTGGTTTCTTCCTCCTGTTGTAGACAATAATCAGCGCTTTGGTTTTGCTGATGTTGAGTGAGAAGTTGTTGTGGCGGAACCATTCGACCAAATTTTCAATCTCCCTCCTACATATTGACTTGCCATCACCTTTGATTTGACCAACAACTTTAGTGTTGTCAGCGAACTTACATATAGCATTGGAGCTGTACTTAGCCTCATGGTCAGAAGTAAAAAGTGAGAAGAGCAGGACTTCCACCAAGCCCAGTTGTGAAAGGAGGAGGGTTGGGCAGGGGGTTAGCAACCCCTCTTGTAGAAAGCCAGAGCTACAGAAACAGAAACAGAAGCTCCAGAGATCTCATTCCTGGGAGAGGAAGGATCCTCAAAGATAGGCTACATGTGGGAACAATTTGAAAGAAAGAAGCAGGTAGTTATAGAGTCACACAATACTTAAACAGAGACAATCATCAAATATTCATCCAGAACATGGAATAGTCCGGCACAGTATATGTCGATTATGTTGTGCCGACCTACACAATCAATCTAACCCTTCCTCCTACACAGCCATAATGCTCTTTTTTTTTAACACATCTATGTGCCTAAGAGTATCTTAAATGTCCCCATTGAATCAGCCTCTACTACCACCCTGGCAGCCACCACTCTCCATGAGAAAAAAACTGCCTCTAGTATGATATCTCCCCTAAACCTTCCTCCACGCAATGTAGT
The DNA here is from genome assembly GCF_030028105.1 of Mobula birostris. NCBI lineage: Eukaryota > Metazoa > Chordata > Chondrichthyes > Myliobatiformes > Myliobatidae > Mobula > Mobula birostris. The sequence goes on from NC_092376.1 coordinate 44,869,802, forward strand.
TGAATACCCTCTGGTATTGGCCACTGCCACCCTGGGGAAAAGGTGCTGGTTGTCCACTCTATCTATTCCCCTCATGGTCTTATACATCTCTGTCAAGTCACCTCTCATCCTCTGCCAATCCAAAGAGAAAAGCTCTAGCTTGCTCAGCTATCGTACAATTAACCTTCACTCCCCAACCCCACCACCAGATCCAGCCACTCACTGACACAAGACTTACAGTGGCTCATTAATCTACTGACCTAGGTGCCTTTGGGGTATGGTAGGGAACAAGAGCACCCAGAAGAGACCCATCTGATGAAATGGAGAATTGCAAACTACACACTGACGGCACTAGAGGTCAGGTTAGAAACCAGGTCATTGGCATTGTGAGAAGAGACTGCATCTATTAGTGGAAGCTCCTACCACCCCTCCATGATCTGGTCAGGAAAATTCCAACTGACAATAATGCAATCTTGGTTCACATGCTGAATGATTGCAGAACAAAATCCTGGTTAGCGAAGTGAGGGGCAACAGTAGGGGTATAAGGGTCATTTACTTCAGCATGGATCACAGTTTATATGAAATTCACTTCTCACTATCAGTGGGCACTCAGTGTTCTGATAATATGCTGATCAATGCAGGCCAAGTCCTGTTGGCTAAGTTCACTCACAAGTAGCACCAGGAGGCAGGCCATGGATCAATATGGGTCTTCTCTTTCCAGCAGCTTCAATTATTGCTGGTCATGCTTGAGAAAAACAAAACTTTAATTTACTTGCAGAAGTTAAATAGCACTTTCCAGAACACAAAGTACACGGATAGGAAAGGTTTACAGGGATATGGGTCAAGCATGGTTAAGTAGTACAGGTCGACCTTCACTAATCCAACTACCTGTAATCCAGTTCCTTCGATAATCTGGCACTGATAGTGCTTAATGTGATCCTTCTGTAATCCGGCACTCCTCAGGTCCCAATGGTGCCGGATTAGTGAAGGTGGACCTGTACTAGTGTAAATGAACATCTTGGTCAGCACAGATAAGTTGGGCTGAAGGGTCTGCTTCTGTGCTATAACAGCCTAAAGCTGGATCTATCTCTTCTATTGGGACATGGGGCAGAATTATATCATTTGTTACATTGAGTCTGCTCCTCCATTTCATTGTGGCAAATTTATTTTCCCTCTCAGGCCTGCCTTCTCCCCATAGCCTTTGACACCCTTACTAACCAAAAGCCTATTAACATCCATAGCCATCTGAGGCAATGAATTCCACAGATTCACCAACTTCTGGCTAAAGGAATTCCTTCTCATCTCTGTTCTAAAGGATGTCCTTCTACTCTGAGTCTGTGCTCTCTGGACCTAGACTCTTCCACTATTGGAAACATCCTCTCCACTTCCACTCTATCCAGGCATTTCAATAATTGGTAGGTTTCAATGTGATGCCCCCTCATTCTTTTAAACTCCAGTGAGTACAGGCCCAGAACCATCAAATGTAATAGAGCTTCCCACATCATAGGACTATTGTGTAGTTGCAACCAAATGAAGTCCTTCCTATAAAATTGCCTGGACCACCATCCCCTTTATTAAATGCCATATAGCCTACTTTATCAGTTTGAAATGATAGTCTCCTAAATTTAATCCAGTTCTTTATTTCTATAGATAGAACAATAGATTTCTTTTCCTCAAATATGATTCTGCAAATGAATGAATGGACAAACAGAGACTTTAAAGTTTACACAGTTGGTTTCTGATGGCAGCAGCAATGTCTGCAAAATGATTCACATTAAAAATGTATTAATTTTGTTGTTAGTTTTTAAGATTGAATTTGCATAATTCAAATTTAAGAGGTTGTGGTAGAGGCAGATACATTAGTGGCATTTAAGAAACTCTTGGATAGGTATATGCATGAAAGGAAAATAGAGGCTATGTAGGAAGGAAGGGTTAGATTGATCGTAGGCTAGATTAAAAGGGCAGCACAACACTGTGGGCCAAAGGGCCTGTACTGTGCTATAATGTTCCATATTCTATGTTTATCTTCAATATTCAGAGCCAGGAGGGGTTGAGACTTGCAGGCCTAGAAATTGAATGTAGTTTTTCATGTTAAAACTGCATTGTGGTCATCCTAACATAATTTGTGAAAGTCACAAAGATTGAAAGACTCAGTTGCACTCTATTGTCAGGCTGACCTTGTGAAACAGAGCCAGGATGCTCCACTGGTATGTTGTTGCAGTCTTCCAGATGTTACAATATAATGTAGCCGTTGCAATACTTCCAGAACGTTCTTAAAGGAACATCCTGTGGTACAAGCAATGCTCTTACAGCTAAGGAATGAATGGGCTCTGAGAGAGATGTGTAATAAGTGATTCTGGGTTTCAGAAGAACAGAACAGATTGATGAAGAACATTTGTGTTCAGGAGGCATCTTCTTTGGCCTCAGAAACCAGCCAGGATCACAGCCAAAGTCGCCTGGCAGTAAATTGACAAGGAGGACTCCGCAAGGATACAAATGCAATCATAAACACAAGAGATTCTCCAGATGCTAGAAATCTTGAGCAACATGCAGTCTGTGGATAGCCATAATTTGGGGAAGGCTGAAAATTCCTGTGCCCACTCTTTCTGTACCTGTGTGTTTAATGAAAGCTCGATGGTCTCCTTTCTGTGAGTAAGGTGTTTGGGAGACATTCCACAATAGAAACCGAGAAATAAAAATACAATAGAAATTGAGAGGCGAATGCGGAAGGTTGCACTGGCTGCCTGCCTTTTGTTCGCTGGTGGGATTTCTCTGCTGCCGGAGGAAGGAAAGCCTGCTGCTCTGCCTGGAGAATGTTACCCAGGTTTTCCGCATTTTGGATTTGGATATGGATATGGATGTGGACTTGACACAAAAAAGACCTTTTTCCAGTCTTACAGTTTTTTATATTCTGTATTTTTCACCAGATTTTTCTTGTTTTTTTGTGTGGGGGAGGGGGATTTGGGGGTTGATGTTGTGTTGCCATTCTTTTCTTTCTTGGTTTTATGACTATCTGGAGAAGAAGAATTCCAGAGTGATATACTTTGATAATAAGTGAACCTCTGAATCTTTGAAATTGGTGCTGGCAGTTCAGCGAGTGATTCTTAAAGGAACAGATGATGTTTGCCCTTTTCCTCCATTGCTACTAGAAACTATGGCTTCTGAAACCGATCTACTACCTTCATTATTCATTCATATAAAAAATGGGAACACATTGCACACGGATCAGAAATGAGATGGCAATTAAGGGTGTGTACTGTAATGGTGGAGTCTTGCCAATATCAGTATTCAATGCTCAGTATGAAGGAAAATCACTCAGCGTAGCTCCTTTCACTGATTACAGCTTCTGTGAGTAAGCCAGTTCTAAGCTGCATCTCATCATCACTGGTTCCTTGATAGGAACAAAAACCGAATAGGACTGTCAACCCCCAAATCATGCCCCCCACACAAAAAGTGAGAAAGATAGGGCGAAAAACACAGAATATAAAAAAACTACGAGACTGGGAAAAAAAGTCCATCGTCATGCCTCATGATTCAAAGGTTCAAAGTTTCATTTATTATCAAAGTATGCATCCAGTATACAACTCTGAGATTCATCCTCTCCAGATAGCCACGGAACAAGGAAAAACCTCAAGCCCCTGCACAATTGACATCACCCCTCTCCCACGTAGACAAACAAATTGTGCAAACAGAAAAACATCAAACTCCTAATTCCCACACAAAAAACTAACAAACTACAACAAGAAAGAACAGCAACCACCCCCCCACCACCACTATGCAAAAAAAAACAATGATGAGGGACTACCATCCATGGGACAAAGGAGAGCACAATGCTACCCTCCCCATGTGCTGGTCCTCCCTTAGGACAGCTACTTGAGTCACTCCACTGTGGCTGCCAGTGGGAACAGCGCTGACCTACTTCCCAGTGCTCAGCGTGGCACTGATGCAGCATCTGAGCTTTGTGTTCACCTCCCAGAAGCAGCCGATCAGTTCCTGTTACCGCCCACAGGTCTGTAGACAAGCCCACAGGACTGCCTTTCATGTAACTTTGCCCAATTTCACAGATTGGAGAAGGCATTAGGGCTTTACACAGTACAAGTGTAACATATCCAAAATGAGTGAAACTCTATTTCTGTTAAAATTTATCCAAAGGTTGAGCTTTACACAGTGCCAGCAGAGTTCTCATTCATTTTACATGCTCTGTTCTTTTCCATTTAGATCTTTTTTTCCCCCATTCACACTTCACTACATGATAATACCATTAGTTAAAGAAACTCAGTAAGTTGAAGGTGTAATATACCACTGCCATTTTCTGTCAGCCCTTATTTGCAAAAAAAATCATATTATTTTACACAGAAAACTAATGTGAAACAACTCAGTCCATTACAGAATTTCCCAAGTGTCATTTCCTCTCATAGCCTCTCCGAGATTTTAGAGACCATCATTATTTCTTTATTTATATTCAGCAGAGCCATGAAAGCCATTAAATATCTTTGAAAGCTTACTGATTTTGCTCAGGCAATATCTCTAACCATCACATTTATCCTAATTCAAAATGTGTCAAAGTTAAGCACGCATACAAGCCAAGACCCTGTTCCTGTTTGGTGTTTCTGTCTCTGAGCATCAGTTCTAGTGTGAACATCTTAAGAAGATCAGCAAGCTTTGAATAAGAGAAAGATTATTCATCCCATCAGAACCATTATTCCATCATCCGCCTAAAATATGGTCTTTTCAATGAATCCATTATAACAATAAAGTCTTTGCGAACTTTCTCCTGTTTCTAGTCATGGCGAATCAAGCACAACTCTGAAGACCTATTTAATCTCTAATTTTACACCCAGTGTCATGCCATTCTTGACATGATATATCCAAAGCCACAGCAGCTCAGGGACTATCATGTTCACTGGAGCTTTTGATTATCTTTGTTTGCAATGTAAAAAGTTTCATCTTCTGACTTAAAGGTAAAAGCTGATATAATCTTAATAACATCAAACCATTCAACTTCATTTAAAAATAGAAATTAACTTTCTAAAAATGTTTGCAGTGTGACTTCAAACTGGTAATTCAATAAAAATATATACTTTTAGTATAATTTTAAAAATAATTGAAAATGTCTCATTTTAACATTGTAACACAATTCCCGCCACTGTCTGTAGGCAGCTTGTACATTTTCCCCGTGACTGCGTGGGTTTCCTCCAGGTTCTCTGGTTTCCTCCCACAGTCCAAAGACATACTGGTTGCTATATTAATTAGTCATTGTAAGTTGTCCCATGATTAGGCTAGGGTTAAATCAGATGAGTTGCTGGGCGGTGCAACTCAAAGGGGCGGAATGTCCTATTCCATGCTAAATCTCAATAAATAGATAAATAAACTCAGGGGCAACTAGAGTAGCAAACAAAAAAGTCAGCAAGATATTAAAAGCAAATGATTTCATTTCAATTTTAACTTTTACATACCAAATACATTCAGCCAACCATTCTCCCAACTTCATACCTATATGTTTATGCTGGTCCTCTGCCAAGACTTGAAGCCTTTGTGACTGCTCACTTGTTTCAATGTGTTATAGCTTTCACATCATCAACTTTTCTGGCCTTCAATCCCAAGCAGAGTGCCAAGGTTACTGAGCACAGCCATGAATCTCATCTCTTACCAGGCTGTAACTTGACAAGGTGTGCTAAAAGGGTCCTGCGATTAGTCATAACATCCAGTTGAAGGAGCCCTAAAATAATTGTAAAATTGGTGACATTGTCCTTTAAGAAGGCTTGAACGCTGATCACTGCATTACAGTGAGCACGTGAAATTGCCAAAGGCAGCTGAAGCAGAAAGGGTGAGTTATCCCATGTTCCGGCCTATATTTATCCTTCATCAAACAACTCTGAAACCCATTATCTGGTCATTGTTAAAATGCTGTTAATTTCCACCTCTACATTACACCAGAGACTCCACTTCAAAAGTATTTTGTTGGCACTTTCTGAAAGAGTCATTAAAAATCTTGTATAAATATACCCTTGCTTTCATTTCATTCCTATCCCACTGAAGTCCTACTGTATCCTCTGCTTGCCTCATTGAAGGAAATATTAAACCAAAGTTAAACATTCAAATTAAATTACTCTCAAAGTACATATATATCACCGTATACAACCTTGAGATTTACTTTCTTGCGAGCATATACAGTAAATCCAAGAAATACAATAGAATCTTTGGGTACAGAGCTTGGAAAAAGAGATGCAATGAACTTTTACCATCGTAAATCAGTGAGTTGTTTGTTATGTCTCCCCTCTCGCTGTGAAACGGAGACACCTCTTTCTCTCTTATTAGGGGGAGAGAGAGCTTCTGGTATGTTGAAAACCAGGTGGATGAGTAGTCTTTGGGGTACTGAGTCTGAGTCTTTATTGATGCTTTGCTGCATGCTTGAGTGCTTGGTGGTGGGCGCCGATGCTTTTGTTTTGCTGGTGGGGGAGGGGGATCGTTGCATTGCTGCTACTTACGTGTGTTGGGGGGGCTTTGGGGTTCTAACATTTAACTGTCATTCATTCTTTGGGGGCACTCCTCTGTTTTCGTGGATGGTTGCGTTTCTCTGAAATACATTTCTCTGACATTAAATGTACCTTTGAAACCTTTTGAGAATCAATGAAAGACTTCACCCAACAGGGCGAACGAACAACTAAAGACAACAAGCTGTGCAAATAAAAATGAGAAAAATCATAATAATAAATAAATAAACAATTGATATCTAGAACATGAGAAGAAGTGTCCTTGAAAGTGAGACTCTTGGTTGTGGGTACAGTTCTGTGATATGGCAAGTGAAGTTGAGTGAGGTTATCCTCGTTGGTTCAACAGCCTGATAGTTGAGGGGTAATAAATGTTCCTGTTCCTTATCCTGCTGGTGTGGGTCCTGCAGCTCCTCTAACTTCTTCCTGATGGCAGCAGTGGCCTGGTTGAGGAGGCCCTTGATGATGGATGCTGCTTTCCTACAACAGTGCTCCTTGTAGATGTGCTCACTGGTGGGAAGGGCATTATTCATGATGGACTGGGCTATATCCACTACTTTCTGTAGGATTTTCTGCTCAAGAGCATACCAGGCCTTGATACAACCAATCAATAATCTCTCCATCACACATCTATAGAAGTTTCTCAAAGTTTTAGAAGCCATGCTGATTTTTCACAAACTTCTAAGGAACTACAGGTGCTGTCATGTTTTCTTTGTAATTGCACATACTGTATGTAGGTGCTGGGCCTAGAACTGATCCTCTGAAATGATAACACTGAGGAATTTAAAGTTGCTGACCCTCTCCACCTCCGATTCTCCAATGAGGACTTGCGCATGGACATCTGGTTTATATTATCCTTATATTTAAATCCCTTTATGATCTTGAATTTTCTATACTGGTATCCACAGGCTGGTTCAGATATAAAATTAAATCCAGAGCTGAACTTAAACTGACTCCACCAAGCCAACCTGAACCCAAACACTAATTATATTTTCCATTTTGACCCCTCTATTGTACTAAATAGTAGAAGTTCCAGCATGCTATTGATATGTAGGAGGATGAAACATTCAATATTGATTAAGATCAGAATATATGCTAATTTTGAGCAAATCATCCCCACCTGATCAACCCAAATCCAAACATATTCTCAGAAACACATTTTCTGAACCGGACACATTATTGGGTCCCACAGGACCTAGGTCATTTAGTCAGTACTTGCTGGTCATTTCCTTCAGCCATAAATCTCCCTCCACTTAACTTCTAATCACAGAGTACTACCACAGAAAAATAGGATCTTCGACCCAACTAGACAGTGCCAATCTGAATTTCTGTCTAGTCCTATCTACCTGCACCTAAACCATATCACTCCATACCCCTCCCATCCATGTATCTATATAAAGTTGTCTTCACTGTTAACACTGAACCTATATCTGCCCACACTTGCATCACCCTCTGAGTGAAAAGGTTTCCCCTCAGATTCCCCGAAAAATATTTCACCTTTCACCCAAATCCTCTAATCTCTCTCAATCTGGGGGAAAAGCCTATATGCATTGATCCTACCTATAACCCTCATAATTTTAATACTGTACTTTTGTAATATCTCTCCTCAGTCTTCTGAACATCAGCTCCAGGGAATTACAACCTAACCTATTCAGCCTCTCTTTGCTGGATGAACACAACTCAGTCAAACGTTCATAAGAAGATGCTGCCAACTGGAATATCCTCAAGTCACGGAAATATCCTTGTGAAATTTGTCTGCACTCTTCCTAGTGGCTAGAGGCTCAAATTCAACTGGACTATCCTAAATGTATTCCACGTTTAGCCATAGCATCCAGTGAAAGAACCCTAAAAATTGCAAAATTTGGAAAATACACTCAGTGGCCACTTTATTAAGAACACCTGTACACATGTTTATTAATGCAAATATCTAATCAGCCAATGTGACAGAACTCAATGCTTAAAAGCATGCAGACATGATCAAGAGGTTCGGTTGTTGTTCTGACCAATATCAGAATGGGGAAGAACTGTGATCAAAGTGACTTTCACCATGGAATGATTGATGGTGCCAAATGGGTGGTTTGAGTATTTCAGGAACTGCTGATTTCATGCACAACAGTCTCTACAGTTTACAGAGAATGGTGCGAAAACGAAAAAAAAAAACACACGCACATCCAGTGAGCAGCAGTTCTGAGGGGAAGAATTCCCTGCTAATGAGAGAGGTCAGAAGAGAATGGCCAGACTTGTTCAAGCTGACAGGAAGGCAATAGTAACTCAAATAACCGCATGTTACAACAACGGTGTGCAGAAGAGCATCTCTGCATGTACAATACATCAAACCTTGAAGTGGATAGGCTATAGCAGCAGAAGACCGTGAACATACACTCAGTAGCCACATTATTAGGTACAGGAAAATTTCAGGAAGATATTTCTAGGATATCATTGTTTTATTTACACTGATTGCTACCTTACACTGGGCCGGTGGGTTCCTGAAGACAGTTACCTGGAGTAATCACATCTGCCCTACCTCCGTTGCTGGGATCATGGGTAGTGGTCTCAGTGCTAAAACCACACTACTGCAGCATTAAAGACTCAAGAAAAATTGGAGGTATGAAGATAAGTTTACAATATGACCAGCATCACCCATCTGCCTATCTAGTCCGAGACTCAGAGTCACTCCAAGGTGAGATATTGACTGGTTGGAACACTGTAGAACTGACAGCATTTTTCTCTGTTGTGTGTAGATATTTTTTCAATTATCTACATTATTCATAGATATATTGTAGATATAATCTGTACATGACATTCTCTATATTAATTAAACCATCAGTTAAATACATTCTCTTACAGTGTTCAAATGCTTCATGATTTATCCTTAAAGAATGCACTCATGAAGCATACAGAAGCTGTTTCACAGGCCCAGTCGCTTGACAGGATCCAAGAGTATGGTCCTTGCCTACCCGACCTTTGTAGAGGCTGTAACAAACTTCAGCAGGTCCCCAAGTGTGTGATTCTGCACTTCAGAAATTGCTAGTTGGCAGCATTCTCTTACAAACATTTCCTTATCCTGGAAGACCAACTAGTTTTGGCAGACCAAACAGTGTCCTTCCCTGAGTTGATGATCTTCCAGCAGCAGTTGATGTTTACCTCAGCATGCATCCTCTGGAAGAGCCAGAAGGTCACCAGAGTTCTCAATTATGCAGTTGCTTGGGGTGAACTTCAAAAAGGGCCATAGCATCCCTTTCCAGCCCTTGGCAAGCACACTGTCCATAAGGAGATGATCAATATTTTTATTACATTGCAGTCACACCGAGGGCAGCATGTGGTAGGATTGATGGGAAGGATTACTTCTTTTGCCACCAAGTTCTTGGTGTTAGAGTGGATTTCTTTTTGAGTAGATGATTTGTTAACACTTAAATGACTTTGGCCACCAGACTTCTTTTTTAACTGTTTGACAAAGGACTGTGGCTTGAGTCCACCACAATGGGCTTCCTAAAAGGTGTAAATACCAGATGCTTCTGGTGCCTGATGCTGTAGTTTCGAAGACAGTCTTATCTATACATTATAAATATTAATTGTCTTCTATGTTAGCACGTAAAATGCCAAATAAATGTATTGTGGATTGAACTAAAGGCTGTGGATACCAACCCAGACATGTTGGCGTCAGAAGGAAAGGATGAAATCCGAAGGTGTGATGTTTGTATGTAACTTCAAAAGGAAGCATTGTCTGTAACTTTTAAAGCAGCGATTGCCTTTGTGTTTAGCATATAAATATCGAGCCCACCTTTTAGCTAGCAGACCTTTCTGCGGAAAGCGTCTCCATCCGTTGAAATGCCTGCTGTACCTTGCTGTGTCGAATAAAGAAGCTGCTTTGTATCTACCAGTGACTGTCTCTCCGATAATTTCATCCATGCTACAACACTTGGTACAGTACTTATATGAGAGTTTTGGAAAGGAGGCAATCTACACAATGTCTAGTCAGAGAAACTTCTCACAGGATCTGCCATCTCCTTCTCCTCAGTATTCAGCTGACCACTACCTAATGAATCGTGGTCAAGGGTGTTCTTCTGCATAAGTTTTTCTGGGCAACAGGTAATGTAAGGGCCGGCAACAATGTGTGAGGTATCCAGAATATTATAAACTCAGGCAGGAAGATCAAACTCTACATGTTAATGATCTAGTGAGCTCCTTTTTACAATTATAAACTTGCTTCATTTCTCTTCCTTTGCAATTCTGATGAAATGTCATAAAGCTGAAAAGTTCTTTGTTTCTCTCAGTTCTTTCTCCACAAACAATGTCCACATCTGTGACTATTTTATCTTTTTTCTATTTTTAACTCAGGTCTCTTTTCTAACTTATTGTGAGTTTTGCTCTTTGTTTTAATGACAATTAAAAATGCAAGTTGAAGACTCTGCATTATTGTGGCAGTATCTGTTAGTAACACAGGGGCTTTATGTAAATGACATGGGTAAAATGTCAACCACTCTAAGGAGAATCAAGTATAGAATGCACTATTTATGTAAGAGGGGCAAACATGGATTTGATTCCTTGCCTCTAGTCCAGTGACTCTGGTCTTCCATGCAACTCCCCCCTTAAAATTTTTGTAATGAATAAAAGTTTTGCTTTCAAGGCCATAATACAATAATATGTTTTTCCTTACATGGCAAATGTTAAAGCACGTTGTTGACAAAGATCTTCTTTTAACTAAAGGCAAAACACTGCAAGTGCTAGATTTCTAGAGTAAAAGATAGATGCGCTGAAAACACTTAGCAGGATGTGTGGAGAGGAGAACAGGGTTAACATTACCGCTAAAGATCCCTCATCAGAATTCAAAGCTTCATTTAAAAGAGGGGTCTATGATATTGCTGTTATCACTGAGACATGGTTGAAGGATAGACAGGAATGGCAACTCAATATCCCAAAGCACAGAGTTTTCAGACAAGACAAGGGAGGAGTAAAATTAGAGGACGTATTACACCAGTAGTTAAAAAGGCATTACTTCAGTGGTAGGGGAGAACATCCTGGAAGACTTTCAAACAAGAACACATGAGTAGAGATTAGAAACAAAAAGAGTATTGCTACTTTGATGGAGAGTGTATGATAGACCACCTAAAGGCCAATAGGAGATAGATACACAAGGGATTCGACAGATGCTGGAAATCTGAGTCAAATATAAGAAGGCAGTGATTTCAAAGAAACCTGAGAGGGAACTTCTTTATACAGAGAGTATTGAGTACCTGGAATGAGCTGCCAGATGAAGTGGTCGAGACGGGTATAATTGGAACACTTAAGAGGCATTTACAAACATTTGTAGATATGTGCATGGAGGGGAGGGGCTTGGAGGGTCATGGGCAGAAAGAAGGCAACTGAGACTGGCAGGGATGATGCTGCGATCAGCATGGGGCCTGCTTCCATGCTGTATTATTCTATGACTCAATATAAATCCTTCAACAGACCTCAGTCGGAGTACTGCGTGCAGTTCTGGTCACCAAGGTTTAGGAAGGTTGTGATAGCTGTAGAGATGGTGCAGAAGAGATTCACCAGGATGTTGTCTGAGATGTTTCACTTATAAGGAGAGACTGCAGAAGCTATGCCTTCTTTCCCTAGAGTAGAAGGGATTACAAGGAAATTTGATGGAGGTATATGAGAAGTGTCAGAGTGATTTTTGGGTATAGCACATTTATATTCAGCAAATTACTTTGGCCATCAGTCTTCAGGTCTGAGTATAAATTGTGGATATTATTAGGAGAGCAGCTCTGAACAGTGGGTTCCTAAAAGCCATGAATCCTAGCCCAGACAATGCTGATTAAAATTTATTTGGATGTCTGTGGTGTGGGTGTGAATTGGGGGATGTGATGTTTGTGTGTAGTTTCAAAGAAAGCATTGTAGATATATTGTAAAGATAGAGCTCTTCTTTGATGTTTAGCACCTAAAATATTGAACCCCACAGTGGGCCAGCCAGACCTTTCGACTGAAAGTGTCTCCATATAATGCCTGCGGTACATTGTTCTATCGAATAAAGAAGCTGCTTTGTATCTGTCAGTACTTTTCTCGAGTGACTTCATTCACACAACATCAGGGCGTATAGTTAAGGTAGACTGCAAGAAACTGTTCCCTTTATGAGAGGTAGATAAAACTGGAGGAGTTAGGTTGAGGGGGTAAGAGAGGCAGAGGCTTATGAAGGGGATTTTCTTCACCCAGAGAGTGTTAAGTACCCAGAATGCACTGTGTGCAAATGCCACTGAGGCTGGGTTACTGACCGCTCCTTGGCCTTTATAATTATCATGGAAAAGGATAGAATCAAAGAGGACAGGAAAATTTTTAATTGGGGAAAGGCAAATTATGAGGCTATAAGGCTAGAACTTGCGGGTGTGAATTGGGATGATGTTTTTGCAGGGAAATGTACTATGGACATGTGGTCAATGTTTAGAGATCTCTTGCGGGATGTAAGGGATAAATTTGTCCCGGTGAGGAAGATAAAGAATGGTAGGGTGAAGGAACCATGGGTGACAAGTGAGGTGGAAAATCTAGTCAGGAGGAAGAAGGCAGTATACATGAGGTTTAGGAAGCAAGGATCAGCAGGGTCTATTGAGGAAAATAGGGAAGCAAGAAAGGAGCTTAAGAAGGGGCTGAGGAGAGCAAGAAGGGGGCATGAGAAGGCCTTGGCGAGTAGGGTAAAGGAAAACCCCAAGGCATTCTTCAATTATGTGAAGAAAAAAAGGATGACAGGAGTGAAGGTAGGACCGATTAGAGATAAAGGTGGGAAGATGTTCCTGGAGGCTGTGGAAGTGAGCGAGGTCCTCAATGAATACTTCTCTTCGGTATTTACCAATGAGAGGGAACTTGATGATGGTGAGGACAATATGAGTGAGGTTGATGTTCTGGAGCAAGCTGATATTAAGGGAGAGGAGGTGTTGGAGTTGTTAAAATACATTAGGACAGATAAGTCCCCGGGGCCTGACGGAATATTCTCCAGGCTGCTCCACGTGGTGAGGGAAGAGATTGCTGAGCCTCTGGCTAGGATCTTTATGTCCTCGTTGTCCACGGGAATGGTACCGGAGGATTGGAGGGAGGCAAATGTTGTTCCCTTGTTCAAAAAAGGTAGTAGGGATAGTCCAGGTAATTATAGACCAGTGAGCCTTACGTCTGTGGTGGGAAAGCTGTTGGAAAAGATTCTTAGAGATAGGATCTATAGGCATTTAGAGAATCATGGTCTGATCAGGGACAGTCAGCATGGCTTTGTGAAGGGCAGATCATGTCCAACAAGCCTGATAAGAGTTCTTTGAGGAGGTGACAAGGCATATAGATGAGGGTAGTGCAATGGATGTGATCTATATGGATTTTAGTAAGGCATTTGACAAGGTTCCACACGGTAGGCTTATTCAGAAAGTTAGAAGGCATGCGATCCAGGGAAGTTTGGCCAGGTGGATTCAGAATTGGCTTGCCTGCAGAAGGCAGAGGGTGGTGGTGGAGGGAGTACATTCAGATTGGCGGATTGTGTCTAGTGGTGTCCCACAAGGATCTGTTCTGGGACCTCTACTTTTCGTGATTTTTATTAACGACCTGGATGTGGGGGTAGAAGGGTGGGTTGGCAAGTTTGCAGACGACACAAAGGTTGGTAGTGTTGTAGATAGTGTAGAGGATTGTCAAAGATTTCAGGGAGACATTGATAGGATGCAGGAGTGGGCTGAGAAGTGGCAGATGGAGTTCAACCTGGAGAAGTGTGAGGTGATACACTTTGGAAGGACAAACTCCAAGGCAGAGTACAAAGTAAATGGCAGGATACCTGGTAGTGTGGAGGAGCAGCGGGATCTCGGGGTACATGTCCACAGATCCCTGAAAGTTGCCTCACAGGTGGATAGGGTAGTTAAGAAAGCTTATGGGGTGTTAGCTTTCATAAGTCGAGGGATAGAGTTTAAGAGTCGCGATGTAATGATGCAGCTCTATAAAACTCTGGTTAGGCCACACTTGGAGTATTGTGTCCAGTCCTGATCGCCTCACTAAGGGAAGGATGTGGAAGCATTGGAAAGGGTACAGAGGAGATTTACCAGGATGCTGCCTGGTTTAGAGAGTATGCATTATGATCAGAGATTAAGGGAGCTAGGGCTTTACTCTTTGGAGAGAAGGAGGATGAGAGGAGACATGATAGATGTGTACAAGATAATAAGAGGAATAGATAGAGTGGATAGCCAGCGCCTCTTCCCCAGGGCACCACTGCTCAATACAAGAGGACATGGCTTTAAGGTAAGGGGAGGGAAGTTCAAGGGGGATATTAGAGGAAGGTTTTTTACTCAGAGAGTGGTTGGTGCGTGGAATGCACTACCTGAGTCAGTGGTGGAGGCAGATACACTAGTGAAGTTTAAGAGACTACTAGACAGGTATATGGAGGAATCTAAGGTGGGGCTTATATGGGAGGCAGGGTTTGAGGGTCGGCACAACATTGTGGGCCAAAGGGCCTGTACTGTGCTGTTTCTATAATGTATAAGAAGTGTTTGGCTAAGAAGCTGAATCACTTGGGCGTAGAGGGATGGACAATTGGGTTAATATGGAAGCTTGCTCACTAGTTGAAGTGGACAAGTTGGGTGGAATAGCCTGCTTACCGTGTTGTATGATTCTCACCTCACCTTTGACTCAGTGTCTACTAGTTTATTTTCTTTCAGACTTTGTGTATCATCTGGATGTATTGCGAATTAAAGATGCTGCTAACAAAAGGTGTTTTTTGATGTTTTATGTGAAAAATTCTTATAGAAACATAAAAAACCTACAGTACAATACAGGCTCTTTGACCCACAATGCTGTGCTGAACATGTACTTACTTTAGAAATTACCTAGGGTTACACATAGCTCTCTATTTTTCTAAGCTCCATGTTCCTATCCAGGAGTCTCTTAAAAGATCCTATCATATCTGCCTCCACCACCATTGCTGGCAGCCCATTCCATGCACTCACTACTCTCTGTGTAAAAAAACTTACCCCTGACGTCCCCTACTTCCAAGCACCTTAAAACTGTGCCCTCTCATGTTAGCCATTTCAACCCTAGGAAAAAGCCTCTGACTATCCACACGATCAATACCTCTCATCATCTTATACACCTCTATCAGGTCAGCTCTCATCCTTCGCCGCTCCTTGGAGAAAAGGCCAAGTTCACTCAATCTATTCTCATAAGACATGCTCCCCAATCCAGGCAACATTCTTGTAAATCTCTTCTGCAGCCTTTCTATAGTTTCCACGTCCTTCCTGTAGTGAGGTGACCAGAACTGAGCACAGTACTCTAAGTGGGGTCTGACCAGGGTCCTGTATAGCTGTAACATTACCTCTCAGCTCTTAAAATCAATCCCACAGTTGATCAAGGCCAAGAAGCCGTATGCTTTCGTAACCACAGAGTCAACCTGCACAGCAGCTTTGAGTGCCCTATGGACTCGGACCCCAAGATCCCTCTGATGCTCCACACTGCACTGCCAAGAGTCCTACCATTAATACTATATACTGCCACCATATTTGACCTACCAAATTGAACCACTTCACACTTATGGATGAGGCTTTTCACTCTAGGACGAAGGAGATGTCTTCCTTTTTTAAAGAAAGGGGCTTCCCTTCCTCCACCATCAACTCTGCTCTTAAACGCATCTCCCCCATTTCACGTACATCTGCTCTCACTCCATCCTCCCGCCACCCCACTAGGAATAGGGTTCCCCTGGTCCTCACCTACCACCCCACCAGCCTCCAGGTACAACATATTATTCTCCGTAACTTCCGCCACCTCCAACGGGATCCCACCACTAAGCACATCTTTCCCTCCCCTCATCTCTCAGCATTCCGCAGGGATCGCTCCCTACGCGACTCCCTTGTCCATTCGTCTCCCCCATCCCTCCCCACTGATCTCCCTCCTGGCACTTATCCGTGTAAGCGGAACAGGCGCTACACATGCCCTTACACTTCCTCCCTTACCACCATTCAGGGCCCCAAACAGTCCTTCCAGGTGAGGCAACACTTCACCTGTGAGTCAGCTGGGGTGATATACTGCGTCCGGTGCTCCCGATGTGGCCTTTTATATATTGGCGAGACCCGAAGCAGACTGGGAGACCCTTTTGCTGAACACCTACGCTCTGTCCGCCAGAGAAAGCAGGATCTCCCAGTGGCCACACATTTTAATTCCACATCCCATTCCCATTCTGACATGTCTATCCACGGCCTCCTCTACTGTAAAGATGAAGCCACAGTCAGGTTGGAGGAACAACACCTTATATTCCGTCTGGGTAGCCTCCAACCTGATGGCATGAACATCGTCTTCTCTAACTTCCGCTAATGCCCCACCTCCCCCTTGTACCACATCTGTTACTTATTTTTATGCACACATTCTTTCTCTCACTCTCCTTTTTCTCCCTCTGTCCCTCTGAATATACCCCTTGCCCATCCCCTGGGTCCCCCCCGCCTCCTTGTCTTTCTTCCCGGACCTCCTGTCCCATGATCCTCTCGTATCCCTTTTGCCTATCACCTGTCTAGCTCTTGGCTCCATCCCTCCCCCTCCTGTCTTCTCTTATCATTTTGGATCTTCCCCTCCCCCTCCAACCTTCAAATCCCTTACTCACTCTTCCTTTAGTTAGTCCTGACGAAGGGTCTCGGCCTGAAACGTCGACTACACCTCTTCCTAGAGATGCTGCCTGGCCTGCTGCGTTCACCAGCAATTTTTATGTGTGTTGCTTGAATTTCTAGCATCTGCAGAATTCCTGTTGTTACAACTTATCTGGGTTGAACTCCATCTGACACTTTTCAAGCCCAATTTTGCATCCTATCGATGTTCCACTGTAACCTCTGACAGCCCTCCACACTATCCACAACACCCCCAATCTTTGTGTCATCAGCAAATTTACTAACCCATCCCTCCACTTCCTTATCCAGGTTGTTTATAAAAATCATGAAGAGAAGGGGTCCCAGAATAGATCCCTGAGGCACATCACTGGTCACCAACCTCCATACAGAATATGACCATTTACAACCACTCTTTGCCTTTTGTGAGCAAGCCATTGTGGAGCCACAAAGCAAGGTCCCCTTGGATCCCATGCCTCCTTACCTTCTCAATAAGCCTTGCATGGGGTACCTTATCAAATGCCTTGCTGAAATCCATATACACTACATCTACTGCTCTACCTTCATCAATGTGTTTAGTCACCTCCTCAAAAAATTCAATCAGGCTGTAAGGCACGATCTGCCTTTGACAAAGCCGTGCTGACTATTCCTAATCATATTATGCCTTTCCAAATGTTCATAAATCCTGCCTCTCAGGATCTTTTCCATCAACTTACTAACTACTGAGGTAAGACTCTCTGGTCTATAATTTCCTGGGCTATCTCTACTCCCTTTCATGAATAAGGGAACAACATCCGCAACCCTCCAATCCTCCGGAACAATGACGAGCAAAGGTCATTGTCAGAGGCTCAGCATTCTCCTTCCTTGCCTCCCACTGTAACCTGCGGTATATCTCATCCGGTCCCGGAGACTTATCCAACTTGATGCTTTCCAAAAGTTCCAGCACATCCTCTTTCTTAATGTCTATATGCTCAAGCTTTTCAATCCTCTTGTAAGTCATCCCTGCGATCACCAAGATTCTTTTCTGTAGTGAATACTGAAGCAAAGTATTAATTAATTACCTCTGCTATCTCCTTCAGTACCATACACACATTTCCACTGTCACAATTGATTGGTCCTATTCTCTCACGTTTTATCCTCTTGCTTTTCACATACCTGTAGAATGCCTTAGGGTTTTCCTTAATCCTGCTCACCAAGGCCTTCTCATTGCCCCTTCTGGCTCTCCTAATTTCGTTCTTAAGCTCCTTTGTAATCACTATCTCCAAAATGCTCTACCACTGAGAGACCCGACACCTGACCAGGTTCATTTCCCAATACCAGATCAAGTACAGCCTCTCCTCTTGTAGGCTTATCTACATATTGTGTCAGGAAACCTTCCTGAACACACCTAACAAACTCCACCCCATCTAAACCCCTTGCTCTGGGGAGATGCAAGCCAATATTTGGGAAATTAAAATCTCCCACCAGAACAACCCTGTTATTATTATACCGTTCCAGAATCTGTCTCCTTATCTGCTCCTCGATGTCCCTGTTACTATTGGGTGGTCTATAAAAAACACTCAGTAGAGTTATTGACCCCTTCCTGTTTCTATCTTCCACCCACAGAGACTCAGTAGACAATCCCTCCATGATTTCCTCCTTTTCTGCAGCCGTGACACTATCTCTGATCAGCAGTGCCATGCCCCCATCTCTTTCGCCTCCCTCCCTGTCCTTTCTGAAACATCTAAAACCTCATTAGCCCTTATCAAAAACTGTTCTTAATTGTGATAAGAATTAAGAATCAAAACATTCATTTGTTCAACATTTTTCAGTTTTGTTTGCTAAAAAGATTCCCTTGATCAGTGCAAGGCAGCAGATGAAAAGTGGGAACATTTGACTAATATGACTTTCAAAATATGAAACGTAGCTAAAATATAATATCTGAATATTTGGAAAATGCAATTGAATTCTGAACAGCTTCTTTATAACTTCTTAAATTTGAATGCCTTTAATATTGGAATAGATTTGAGGAGAAGGAGATGGAATAACAGAAATATTTGCGAATGAAGCAATGCAGCTAAATGGAACAATGCTAATTTTTCAGAGAAGCTCGAAATGCAAACAGAAATCTAATCATTCCACAATTACCGTGCACTGCAGACGCTGGACTGCACTATTGGGTAAACAGAAGCCTGGCTAAATCAAAGCTGAAATTACATTTATTTCTGCACAATAAGGGAAAAAGTAATTCCAGAGAAGGTCAAAATTATGGAAGGAAGGACAAGACAGAATGAATAATTGGCATAAACAACACAATAACAGGCAGAACAGAGGTAATCAAAAAATAATTTGTTCATCTCAGTAGGATGAAGAAAAGAGTTTAGAATAACAATAGAGGAAGAAAGCAAAGTTATTTTGTTATTTACTTTTCAGATGCTGGCGTAACAAAGTACTCACAGTGAATACAGCAACCCTTTCCTTTGCCAGACTTACCAAGATTTGCTGGTAATGCAGATATGTTTGGCTGCACTTTCGAACTGAATTAAATATTCTTGTTTTAGGTCGGTCATTCTCTGTGGTTTAACAAGTTCCATGCCCACAAATCTACTGCTGTGTCTCTAACAAGAGAGAGTGGAGGTGGGGTGGGTATAGGATAGGGTGGTGTGACACACATAATCCTGATCCCAGCCTGCCTTCATGGGATTGGAAAGGGGCACGAGGTTGCATTGTGAACACCAAATGCAGTAGACTGAACTGCTGCTTCACCTGGAAGGATAGTTTGGATCCCTGGATGGAGGAAAATGAAGAATTGAAAGGAGAGGTGTTGCACCTCTTGTAATTGCATGGTGAATTGCCATAATATTGGGAATATTAGTGGTGGGGTGAGTAGGTTGAGATTTCAAATGACCCAAGCTTTGTTCTGTAGTTACTGGTTCTGGATAACTCAACTGAGTGATACACTCTCCCTGCATCTAGGTGTCCTGCTTTGTAAACCCTTAAGGCATTTTACGTATTTTTATGTGGTGTCATTTCATTCTTCTAAAATTTAGGAAATAAGCAATACAATCTATTTAAGTCCTCTCATATGACAAGCCATAGCCACCCCCACCCCAGCAATGCCTGGAAGCACTAATAATTTTTTTGCTGCTCTCCCTTTCAAAGTAAGCATATCCTGTCTTACGTATACAATGTGCTAAGCTTGGTCTCATTAAGGTCTTAATACAATAGCATAAGATTTTTTTTCTCCTGTACAGAACTTGTGTAATAAAGTCAAACTTACCACTTACTCTCTTTTGTTGAACCTTTATGTTGGCCTTTGAAAACTTATAAACAAACACACCTTAATTGCATTGAGCATCAACACTACCAAACCTCTCACAATTTGACAAGTAATTCACCTTCCTGTTATTATGAAATGATCTCACATTTTTCAAAGTTATAATCCATTTGCTTTGCTCTCACCCACTCACTCCCCTTATCCATATCTCCTTGAGCACGCATTACATCTTCTGTATTCAAAATTCCACTTGGTTTTATGTCATCAGCAAACTTTTGGAAATTTGATATTTGCCCCCCCCCCCAACCACATCATTGGTTTGGATTGTGAAAACCTGGGGGCTAAACATTTCTCCCTGCAGAAACACTGAATGCCAATCTGATAATAAACTGTTCTTTCCCTACCTTTGCTTTTTGGCAGGCAACCTGTTCTCATTCCATAGCACTATTTTACCCCACAATCATTCAAATCATGCCTTTCTGTCCCTCTCTCCTTACCTCAGGAATTCAACTCCTTTGTCATATTTCAATAATGGCTGAACTGAGACAATTCTTGGGGTGTGGGTTATAGTGAGAATTCTTCACATCAAATAGTGCCATCCATTGCTTCACTGATGATTGAGAGTGATGGATCAGATCTTGGCTGGATTACATTTATACATCCAACATGCTCAAGTTGATGCAAATTTTGTAGCATTACTGCCACAGCCAACACTTGAGCACAGATCAGTCCAGGACTTTATGAGGTTTTAACAAAAGCAACATCAAGCAGATCTAGTTTGTGCTTCAGTCTTAGATGTGCCTCTTACCAAATTCTCACACTTTTCATTGAACCAGGAACAATGGTAAAGTGAGAGATATGCAATGTTGCAGGCATACAGCTGATGAGATGTGGGTTTAATCAATGGCACCAGCACTATGAGGAGCCTTGTAAGCTTCCCAATACAGTATGTTTGCTTTACTTGTTGCTCTCTATAAAGAGAGACTGATATCTACCTAATTGTGACATACTGTACTATTCCATTCTTTCCATTCCAATCTTTGACAAGCTTAATAAATAGAAGTTGATGGCCACAATAACCTTAATGGCCACTCATAATATGGTTTGCCTCTTGTTTTGCATTTGCATTTATGGCTGGAAGATGTGGCATATTGTAGTGAGCAATCTTCAGTGATGTGCAGAATGCTCACAAGCTGTTCCTCAGCAAGGTGGCTGCAGCATTTCTATTACTGCATTGATTTGGGGTTAATTGATTCAGCACCAAAGAGGTCTGCCTTCTCCTTTACCGACCATGCCATGTGAGCTTGCTTAAGTCCAGCTGATTTGCTACAGAAGAGACTTTCATCTTCTCTGTATGGCTTAGCATAGGTACTGTACTGCCAATTTTTGAAGTACTATTTTATTTGATTCAGCACTTTGGTCTTTTCAGGTTATGATTGTTCAATGTTACAGTTTATCAGATTCCACATTGAACTTTACTATTGAGTGTTTATTTTCACAAATTCCATTCATTGTGAAGGCTAGCAGAGTTAAAATTGAAAAGATGGTTTAATATCACCAGGTAGCATCATCATGTAGTGCTATAGAACTGATATTGCAGCTTAAAACAGTTTCAAATTGAAGAGAAGAGAAAGTCTGCAGATGCTGGAAATCCGAGCAACACACACAAAATGCTGGAGGAACTCAACAGGCCAGGTAGCATCTATGGAAAAAAAAAGTACAGATGATGTTTCGGGTCGAAACCCTTCGGCAGGACTGGAGAAAAAAAGCTGAGGAGTAGATTTGAAAGGTGGAGGGAGGGGAGAGAGAAACACCAGATGATAGGTGAAACTTGGAGGGGGAGGGATGAAGCAAAGAGCTAGAAAGTTGACTGGTGAAAGAGACAGAAGGCCATGGAAGAAAGAAGCGGGGGGAGGGGGGAGGGCTAGGAGTACCAGAGGGAGGCAATGGGCAGGCAAGGAGATAATATGAGAAAGGAAAAGGGGATGGGAAATTGTGAAGGGGGAGGTGGAGGCATTACTGGAAGTTTGAGAAATCGATGTTCGTGCCATCAAGTTGGAGGCTACCCAAACGGAATATAGGGTGTTGTTCCTCCAGACTAAGTGTGGCCTTATCCCGAGAGTGGAGGAGGCCATGGATGGACGTATCAGAATGGGAATGAGAAGTGGAATTAAAATGAATGGCCGCTAGGAAATCCAGATTATTATGACAGATTTAGCGTAGATGATCGGCGAAGCGGTCTCTCAATCCACGTCAGGTCTCACCGATATACAAGAGGCCACACCGGGAGCACTAAACACAGTATATAACCCCAACAGACTCAAAAGTGAAGTGTCGCCTCACCTGGAAGGGCTGTTTGGCACCCTAATTGGCAGTGAGGGAGGAGATGTAGGGCCAGGTGAAGCACTTGTTCCGCTTGCAAGGACAAGTTCCAGGAGGGAGATCCGTGGGGAGGGACGAATGGACAAGGGAGTCACGTAGGGAGCAGAAAGTTGGGGGGGGAGGGAAAGATGTGTTTGGTAGTGGGATCCAGTTGGAGGTGGCAGAACTTTTAGAGAATTACGTGCTGGACACAGAGGCTGGCGGGGTGGTATCGTGGTGGGAGGATGGGGTAAGAGCAGACATGCGTGAAATGGAAGAGATGCGGTTGACAGCAGTGTTGATAGTGGGGGAAGGGAAGCCTCTTTCTTTGAAAGAGGAGGACATCTCCTTCATTCTAGAATAAAAAGCCTCATCCTGAAAGCAAATACAATGGAGACAGAGGAATTGAGAGGAGAGTGGGATGAGGTATAGTCCAGATAGCTGAGAGAGTCCATGGGTTTGTAGTAGACATCGGTGGATAAGCTGTCTCCGGAGACAGAAACAGTGAGATCAAGAAAGGGAAGGGTAGTGTCGGAAGTAGACCAGGTGAATTGGAGGCAAAGTGGGTGAAATCGATGAGTTCAGCAGGAGTGACAGAAGCAGCACCAATGCAGTCATTGATGTAGCGTAGGAAAAGTGCGGGACACTCACTGGTGTAGGTTTGTAACATAGACTGTTCCATATAGTCCACAAATAGGCAGGCAGAGCTGGGACCCATGCAAGTGCCCATGCCTACCCATTTTGTTTGAAGGAAGTGGGAGGACCCAAAGGAGAAATTAGAGTGAGGAATTGAATTGAATTGACTTTATTACTTACAGCCCTCATATACATGAGGAGTAAAAACCTTTACGTTATCTCCATTCAAATGTGCAATGTGCATTTATCGTAAATTTATAATAAATATTATGTACAACAGGATAGTCAATATAACATAGAAATACAGTTGCATCAGCATGAATTAAACAGTCTGATGGCCTGGTGGAAGAAGCTGTCCCGGAGCCTGCTGGTCCTGGCTTTTATGCTGCGGTACTGTTTCCCGGACGGAAGCAGCTGGAACAGTTTGTGATTGTGTTGACTCGGGTCCCCAATGATCCTTCAGGCCCTTTTTACACATCTGGCTTTGTAAATGTCCTGAATAGTGGGAAGTTCACATTTACTGATGCGCTGGGCGTCCGCACCACTCTCTGCAGAGTCCTGTGATTGAGGGAAGTACAGTTCCCAAACCAGGCAGTGATGCATCCAGTTTCTCAATCATGACCCTATAGGAAGTTCTTAGAATTTGGTGGGGGGGGGGAGATCCATAACAAACCTCTTCAACCGTCTGAGGTGAAAGAGGCCAGTATTTTCAGACCACGTGAGATCCTTGGTGATGTTTATGCCGGGGAACTTAAAGCTGTTCACTCTCTCAGCCCCAGATCCATTGATGTCTATAGGGCAAGTTCTGCTAGGCAGAGGAGAGTGGTGGTGGAGGGGAACTGGTTGGGTCTGGTGTCCAGAAAGAAATCCAGAGCTTTGAGGCCTTCCTGGTGGGGGATGGAGGTGTACAGGGACTGGACATCCATAATCAAAATAAGATAATGGGGGCCAGGGAACTTGAAATCCTTGAAAGGATCAGGAGCATGTGAGGTGTCACGAATGTAGGTAGGAAGGGACTGAACCGAGAGCGGGGGGAATAAAACAGAGTCAAGGTAGGCAGATATAAGTTCAGTGGGGCAGGAACAAACTGAAACAACGGGTCTACCTGGACAAGTGGGATTGTGAATTTTCAGTAGGAGATAGAAACGGGAGGTGTGGGGTGCAGGAACTATGAGATTGGTGGCAATGGATGGGAGATCCCCAGAGTCAATACGGTTGGTCTGGTGTTCCTTAGTGTGATCATGTTTGAGAGTAAGTAAGAGGAGGTGTCGGAGAGTTGGCGCTAGGCCTCAGCAAGGTAGAGGTCAATTTGCCTGAGTACTCCCTTACTACCATTCAGGGCCCCAGACAGTACTTCCAGGTGAGGCGACACTTCACCTGTGAGTGGGCTGGGGTGATATACTGCGTCCGGTACTCCCGATGCAGCCTTCTATATATTGGCGAGACCCGACGCAGACTGGGAGACCATTTCGCTGAACACCTACACTCTGTCCGCCAGAGAAAGCAGGATCTCCCAGTGGCCACACATTTTAATTCCACGTCCTATTCCCATTCTGATATGTCTATCCACGTTCTCCTCTACTGTAAAGATGAAGCCACACTCAGGTTGGAGGAACAACACCTTATATTCCGTCTGGGTAGCCTCCAACCTGACGGCACGAACATTGACTTCTCTAACTTCCGTTAATGCCCCCCTCCCCCTCGTACCCCATCTGTTATTGCCCATCCTCTGGGCTTCCCCCTCTCCCTTTCTTTCTCCCTAGGCCTCCCGTCCCATGATCCTCTCATATCCCTTTTGCCAATCAACTGTCCAGCTCTTGGCACCATCCCTCCCCCTCCTGTCTTCTCCTATTATTGTGGATCTCCCTTTCCCCCTCCCACTTTCAAATCTCTTACTAGCTCTTCTTTCAGTTAGTCCTGACAAAGGGTCTCGGCCCGAAACGTCGACTGTACCTCTTCCTATAGATGCTGCCTGGCCTGCTGCATTCACCAGCAACTTTGATGTGTGTTGCTTGAAATTCCAGCATCTGCAGATTTCCTTGTGTTGGCATTACTAAAGCACCTGCCTTACCTGCAGGTTTGATGGGGAGGTCAGGATTAGTGCAGAGGGAGTGGAGAGCCGAGCATTCAAAAGGAGTGCGGTTAGAATAGGAGAGAGGAGAGTTAAAGTCTAGGCGGTTAAGGTCCTGTCAGCAGCTGGCAATGAAAAGGTCCAGAGCAGGCAGCAGATCGGGGCGGGGTGTCCAGAGCAGGCAGAAAAACATGACCTCCTCCGCTGTTGGGGTAAGGTCACACTTGGGTCCGAAGAACAACACCTCATACTCCATTTGGGTAGCCTCTAACCTGATAACATGAACATCGATTTCTCAAACTTCCAGTAATGCCTCCACCACACCTCACCTCATCCCCATTTCCCATCACCTTGTCTCTCTCTCATGTTATATCCTTGCCCACTCATCGCCTCCCTCTAGTGCTCCTCTCCCCACCCTTTCTTCTTTCTTCCATGGCCTTCTGTCTCTTTTACCAGTCAACTTCCCAGCTCTTTACTTCATCCCGCCCCCTCCAAGTTTCACCTATCACTTGGCGTTTCTCTCTCCCCTCCCCCCCACCTTTCAAATTTTTCTTCAGTCCTGTTGAAGGGTTTTGGTCCGAAACATTGACTGTACTTTTTTTCCATAGATGCTGCCTGGCCTGCTGAGTTCCTCCAGCATTTTCTGTGTGTTGCTCAAATTGCAGAGGGTATAGAAACATAGAAACATAGAAAATAGGTGCAGGAGTAGGCCATTCAGCCCTTCGAGCCTGCACCACCATTCAGTACGATCATGGCTGATCATCCAACTCAGAACCCTGTACCTGCCTTCTCTCCATACCCCCCGATCCCTTTAGCCACAAGGGCCATATCTAACTCCCTCTTAAATATAGCCAATGAACTGGCCTCAACTGTTTCCTGTGGCAGAGAATTCCGCAGATTCACCATTCTCTGTGTGAAGAAGTTTTTCCTCATCTCAGTCCTAAAAGGCTTCCCCTTCCCCTTTATCCTACTCAGCCTTTGCCTGATTCACATCAGTGTTTGCAGTATTTAGTTCCCTTGTAAGGTATTCATATAACTCAATCAGCAAGAAATTAGATCCTCTACACACTTTTCAGTGCTTCCTTAGTTGATAAAGCTACCTGTTTTATTATCTGTAACTTACATAAGTGCAACACTAACTATTACAGACTACTGTGGAATCTCAGGCCAAATATTGATAGAAGTTCATTCATAACAGAAACTGACGAAAGTCTAAAAAGAGGTTAGAGGGTCTCGGTCCAAACGTTGACTGCTTATTCCCCTCCATCATTGCTGCTTTACTTACTTGTTTATTGCGACTGGCACTTCAATATTGATCATATTTTTATATCAACCATAATTTGCATTGATATTTCAATAAAATAAAAATATTAGAAATTAATTACTGTTCCATGATTCATATTGTGTCGACCAGATGTCAGAGAAGTCAGTCCACTGTGATATTGGATGGTTCAGTGAGCAACCAAGTAAACAGAACACTCAAAGAACAAATACTAAGCTGTGCTGTTTTGACATGAAAGGTGCAGCCAAAAGCATTATCCTTGTTCAAATCCACATTATCTTGACTGACTTCCGGGAATACAAGGAGAGAAGCTTCCCGCAAAGGACAATAATGTACCTGATCTATAGTAACACATAACATACAAAATAAAATCCTTGTCTCCATAATAACTTTGTTCTTTCAATTTTTAAATGGAAAAATTTTGGGTTATCCACACTATCCATAGATGAAAGACGTGTATGTCCCATATATTAGGCACAAGCTATATGTGGTTAGTTGACACATTAGAGTTTTGATGAGTAAAAGTTCACTTGTGCTGAGCAAGTAGTTGCCATATATACGTTTGCATTGTCCAGGATAAGACAGTTCTTTTGGGGTCCACACTCAGCTCTTAGTCCTGAACACTGATAATGTTTTCACAAAGAACTGGAAAATTCATCAAATTTGCTTCAAGATTTTACTTCAATCACCTCCATATAAATTGCTTTTAATTCTTCTGAACTTACTTAGCCTCGCTTCTGGGGATAGGCTTTTAACCAAAATCCACTGTCAGCTTTTTGACCTTTATTACTTTCTCTTCACACCTTACTTCCACAGTTCTGACAATTCTACCTATCACACCAGCAGTTTTGTATTAAATTCACTCCTCACCAGGTTCTCAGCTGTCTCCATTTCTTTTGTCTCTTGATGCTTCCCCATCATCACACCATCCATGTTCATTTGGTCTCTCATCTTGTGCTTGATGTGACCCACCCAGCATTTCTTTTCTTCTCATCTGTCTAATTTCCAAGGGGATTGTTCTATCTGTGACATCTTGATCCATTCTCTTCAAACCCCAACCGACCCTCTCTACTGCCTTAGACCCTCTCACCTTCCTATGCATGGTGTATCTTTCAGTACTCTGGGAAAATTAAAACAATACATATGCTGTATATCTGAAATACTGGAAACACTCAGTAGGTCAGACATTTTCTGAGGAAAAAGAGATAGTTAATGCTTCAGAATGAAGACCTCAAGGGCCTGCTGAAGGATCTTCAATCTGAAATGCTAACTCTGTTGTCTGAACTGTTGAGTGTTATTAACAGTTTCTACTTTTACTTAAGGATTATGGTGCAGTGTGTGGTATGACTTTCGATACTTCGCGGTACCACAATTAATTGAAAATTACTAGAAAGGAATTTTTGTTGTTAGTTCTATCACTGTCATAGTCTGACTAGGTAGCAATGGCAGAACCTATGGAATTTCTCCATGCAGGCAGAAGAGGAGAAATCCTTGCTCTCCTCCTTCAAATGTCCAGAGAACCAAGCAATCCTATAAGGGGAAGTTGAAGTTTATTTGTACAGTAATGTGCTGCTTTTGCTGACCATAATGTAGCTTGCCCTACTTGGAGAAGACTAAATGCAGACAGGGGATTGATCTACCTACAGCCCACAACATGGCTGTAGGGATTGTGGGGGCTGGGGGTGACAGTAAGGATTGTGGGGGGGGGGGATTGGGGGTGACTGCAGAGACTGTGGGGGGTGGTGGTGTCTGTAGGAATTGTGGGGGGGGGGGGAGAAGAGCTGTGCATCATCCATTTTGTCAAGTAATCTCTCCTGCCGTCCAATTGGCCACAGACCATCCCTTATTCTTTCCACCCTTTACCTCTGTTTCTGATTTTGAACTGGTTTAACAATGAAAGGTTCTGTAATGTTTCTGGCACTCTTGTTTTCGCTCCAGAAATGATGCCTTAAGTGCTGAGCATTTCCAGCAATATATAGGTTTTAGTCAGATTTCCGATAACTACAACAAGCCAGGTTGTCTCGTTATCAGCACCCAGCCTTTGTACTAATCTAAGACCTGTCTTCATTGTGTCCCTAAATGTTGGACCACTTGGTTGAAAGGAATTAAAATACTAAACAAATGATTAAATTATAAATTAAAAACACACACACTTGGTTAAAATGCTTTGCACTGCTACTAATTAATTCAAATATATTTATCCAATGAATACAGAAAAATTTCAAAAAAACTGAACTAAACTTATCTTTTCAATGAAGACTGGAAACCACCGTTGAAACATATGGAGTTGTTGGTTTGTACCAGCCAAGGCTGGAGTAAAGCTGAGGGGTTGCATCCAGTCCCTCTGCTCATTGCGTTTTGGGGCTACCACTGGATTCTTAGTTGAGTCCGGGGTGGAGCAAGAGAGCAAAATTAGCTAATCAATGGTGAGCAGAAGGGCACCAGATCCCAACAAAATGACCACCTCCAATGAATTATGACTTGGCCCAATAGCTTACTTCGGTAAGATGTGAAACAGGGTACGCTCTGGTATATAAATTTTGTTAGAATGTTTTACGTCACTATCATTCATCGTGGCAGATAAAGTTGCAAGTAATCTC
This sequence comes from Mobula birostris, assembly GCF_030028105.1. Taxonomy (NCBI): domain Eukaryota; kingdom Metazoa; phylum Chordata; class Chondrichthyes; order Myliobatiformes; family Myliobatidae; genus Mobula; species Mobula birostris. The sequence continues at coordinate 44,899,061 of NC_092376.1, forward strand.
CTGGATTTCCACATATTGCAATTGTCCGGCTTTATAGATTAGTGACAACTGGGTGTCATAATACAAATATGGAAAGAAAACAAAGGAAGTATACAATAGATCATTGAAATATTGGTCATATTTTGTTCCCTTCAGTAGTTATTTCCAGAGATTAATGCTTGTGAAAGACATATTAGGTAAATCTGCCATATTTAAGAACACTAAGGATAATACTGCTAGGAAAACTGAATGTGGATGTGAAACACAGAATGGTATCCGCAATAATTTTGGTCTGTGATCTAACTTGAAAATAACCTAAGCAGAAAAGTTTGGGCAACAATGGTGAAAACATTTTTCAACACCTCTCTGGTCATAATTATGAGGTGTCATACAATGCACTGCCAATTTATAGGTGACACACAATGCATTGCCAATTAGAAGTTGGCATCCCATTTGGAGGTGGCATACAATATATTGTCAGCTGGAAGTGGCATATGTCATAATCAATTAGTGAGTTAACAATAACTATCAGGGATTAACTTGTCACCCCTCATTCTTCTGAATTCTAGTGAGTACAAGTCCAGAGCCATCATATGCCCTTCATATGACAAGCCATTTGATCCTGGAATCATTTTCATGAACCTCCTTTGAACCCTCTCAAGTTTCAGCACATTCTTCCTACGATAATGGGCCCAAAATTGCTTACAATACTCCGTAAGACTTCATCAGTGCATCATAAAGTCTCGACATTACATCCTTGCTTTTATATTCCATTCCTCTTGAAATGAATGCTAACCTTGCATTTGCTTTCCTCATCACAGACTCAACCTGCAAATAAACCTTCAAGGAATCCTTCACAAGTCCTCCCAGGTCCTTTTGCACTTCAGTTTTACAAATTTTCTCTGAATTTAGAAAATAGACGACCCTGTCATTTCTTCTGCCAAAGTGCATGACCATACACTTCGCAACACTGTATTCCAGCTGCCATTTTTTTGCCCATTGTTCTAATCTGTCTTAGTCCTTCTGTAGCCTCTCTACTTCCTCAAAGCTACCTGCCCTTTTACCTACCTTCATATCGTCTGTAAACTTTGCAACAAAGCTATCAATTCCATCATCTAAATCTTGACATATAACATAAAAAGAATCAGTCTCCACACAGCCATCCAGAAAAGGCCCCCTTTATTCCCACTCTTTGCCTCCTGCCAATCAGCCACCATCTTTCCTGCATTTCCTGGAATACCATGGGCTCGTAGCTTGTTCACCAGCCTCATGTAAGGCCTTCTGAGAATCCAAGTACACCACAGCAACCGATTCTGTCTATCCTGCTTGTTATTTCTTCAAAGAATTCCATCGAGGAAACCATGCTGACTACAGCCTATTTTATCAGGTACCTCCAAGTACACTAAGACCTCATCCTTAATAATCGACTCCAACATCTTTCCGACCACTGAGGTCAGACTAACTGGCATATAGTTTCCTCTTTCAGAACTCTGGTCCAGGTGACTTCAGACCTTTCAGGTTCCCAAGAACCTTCTCTCTAGTAATGGTAATTGCACATTTCATGACCCCTGACACCTGAAACTTCCACCATACTGGTAGTGTCTTCCACAGTGAAGACTGATGCAACATACTTATTCAGTTTGTCTGCTATTTCATTGTGCCTCATTATCACCTCTCCAGCGTCCTTTTCCAGCAGTCTGATATCCACTCTTGACTCTCTTTTACATTTTATCTTTTTGAAGAAACTTTTGCCATCCTCTATAATATTGTTGGCTAACTTAGTTTAGTATTCCATCTTTACCTTCTCAATGACTTTTTTAGTTAGAAACATAGAGAAAAACCTACAGCACAATACAGGCCTTTTGGCCCATGATTTTGTGCCGAACATATACTTACTTTAGAAATTACCTAGGGTTACCCAGAGCCTTTTATTTTCCTAAGCTTCATGTACCTTTCCAGGAGTCTCTTAAAAGATCCTATTGTAATCGCATCCACTTTATATTTCATCTTTTCTCTCCTTACGGCTTTCCTAGCTGCCTTCGGTTGGTTTTTACAAGATTCCCGATCCTCTAACTTCCACTATTTTTTTTACTACATTATATGCTTTTTCTTTTGCTTTTATGCTGGCTTTGACTTCTCTTGTCAAGTCACAGTTGCCTCATCATTCCTTTAGAGTAATTTTTTGATCTTTGGGATGTATCTATCCCATGCCTTCCAAATTGCTGCCAAAAACTCCAGCCATTACTCTTCTGCCTTCATCCTGCTCATGTCCCTTTCTAATCAACTTTGGCATCTCATGCCTCTGTAATACCCTTTATTCCATTCTAATACTGATATATCTAACTTTATCTTCTCCATCTCAAATGTCAGGAAGAATTATATCATATTCTGATCACTGTCTCTGAAGAGTTCTTTTACCTAATCAAATCTGCTTCATTACACAACACCCAATCCAGAATTGCCTTTCCCCTTGTGGCAGAGACAGAAGCTGCTCTAAAAAGCCATTTCCTAGGCAATTTACAAATTCCCTCTTGGGTTCCAGCACCAACTTGATTTTCCTGATCAACCTGCAGATTGAAATCCCCCATAACTATCATAACATTACCCTTTTGACATGTTTTTTCTATCTCCGTTGTAACTTATATCCCACATCCTGGCTACTGTTCAGAAGCATGTACATACTTCCCATCAGGGTCTTTTTAACTTTGAAATTTCTTAGCTCTACCCACAATGATTCTACATCTTACAATCCTATGTCACGACTTTCTAAGGATTTGATTTCACCAACAGCGGCACCCCACACCCTCTACCTACCTGCCTGTCTTTTTGATAAAAAGGTGTGTTCTTGGATGTTAAGCTCCCAACTAAGATCTTCTTTCAGCAATGACTCAGTGATGCAGGTATCCCACAACATCACAACTGCCAATCTCTAACAGCGCTACAAGATCATCTGCTATATACTGTGTGCATTCAAATATAACACCATCAGTCTTGTATTCATCACCCTTTTTGACTTTGCCCCCATGTTACAATTCAACTCATACTACTGACTGCCCTAGTTGCCTTCTGTTGGTCTTTACAAGCATCCCAATCCTCTAACTTCCTACTAATTTTTGCTCTATTATATGTCCTCTGTTTGGCTTTTATGTTAGCTTTGACTTCTCTTGTTAGCCACCGTTATGTCATCCTTCCTTTAGAATACATCTTCCTCTTTTGGATGTATATATCTTGTGCATTCCAAATTGCTTCCAGAAATTCCAGTCATTGCTGCTTTACCATCATCCCTTCCAGTGTTCTTTTCCAATCCATTCTGGCCAATTCCTCTCTCACGTCTCTGTAACTTCTTTTACTCCACTGTAATACTGATATATCTGACCTTAGCTTCTCCTTCTCAAATTTCACAGTGAGTTTGGTCATATTATTATTATTTTCCCCTAAGGGTTCTTTTACCTTACACTTTGTAATCAACTCTGGTTCAGTGCACCCCACCCAATCCAGAATAGCTGATCCTGTAGTGGGCTTAACCATGAGCTGCTCTAAAAAGACATCCCATAGGCACTATAGAAATTAGAGTGCTGTAATCCAGCACCAACATGATTTTCCCAATCTACCTGCATATTGAAGTTCCCCAGGACTATTTTAACACTGCCCTTTTGGCATGCATTTTCTACCTGTAACTTGTAGGCCACATCCTTACAACTGTTTGGAGGTCTGTATCTAACTCCCATTCATCATCGTCATCAGGTGCCATGCCTAGTTTGAACTTTGACTGCCATGGCCCAAACACTCCTGTTTCAGGTCAAGTGGGTCCTGCTTCCTTTTCCATTTGCTTTCTCTTTTATTAGTTCCTTTTTTTTTTGTTTTCTCAGAGAAGTAAGTTCTTCAAAGTGTCATATAGAAGTTGATGCCCAAGTGCTTTCTTCATTTCTTGAACTTCCCAACTTCCAATGTCAACCTACATTTCATCAGAGAAGTTTTAAGTGTGTTCCTGTTACGTTTCTTTGGAGTTCTCAAATTCCTTTGCCTCGACTATGGTGGTACATTGCCAGAAGAGTGCAAAAGGAGCTTTAACCCATATTTAAATGTGCCTTAGCTAACCAGGAATAGCTTGAAGGTAAAATTACCAGAAAGTTTCATTTTTTAACACCGAGTCATTAAGTATCATCTGAAAAGAACACAGAATGCAAGGGAGAGCAGAATCTCACAGTGATCGCAAACTTTGACTCCAGTAAGTTTATGGGAAGACAGCCTGTTGTAACAGTTCACCTTATCCAATTTTCTTTATCTATTTTACTGAAAAAATGCCTAATGGCCATATGAAATATTCAATTAACTCACCTATGAGTGAAATGAGAAATACACTATTCTCTCTTATTGTAAATGTGAGTTCGTTTTTCAAGTACAAGTTCATTTTGAATGATATGCTTTGTTCCTTGGACCACTTTTGGTAGCAATGTAGATTTTGGACAATAATGCCTTCCTAATGGGTGCGCAGTATTTTCCTAGTGGATAAATTAGGTTGAATCATCTGACCCAACCCCATCACCACTGAATCAGATCAGATTTATCAGAATCAAATTTATTAGCACTGACTTATGTTGTGAAATTCATTGTGTTGTGGCACCAGTACACAGAAAGACATAAAAATTGCAATAAAAATGATAATGTTACAAAAAAAGATAGTGCAAATGATGAATAATGAGGTAATGTTCATGGAAAATTCAGAAATCTGATAGACAAAGGAAGAAGCTGCTCCTAAAACACTGCGTGTGAGTCTTCAAGCTTTTGTACCCCCTTCATGACAGTAGTAATGAGAAGAGAACTTGTCCTGTAGTGAGAGAAGTTAATAATGGATGCTGCCTTCTTGAGTCACTACCTCTTGAAGATATCCCTGACATTGGGGACTCCTGAAATAGACCTGGACGAGGCTACAAACCTCAGCAGCCTCTTGTGATCCTGTGCATTGGAGACTCCATACATGGCTCCGATGCAACTAGTCAGAACATTCTCCATAGTACACCTGAAGAACTTTTCAGAAATCTTTGGTGACATACCAAATCTTCTCAAACTCCTAATAAACTAGAGTCACTGTCATAAGACATAGGAGCAGAATTAGGCCATTTGGCCCACATGAGCCTGCTCCACCATTCAAACATGGCTGATCTTTTTTTTCTGTCATGATGGTTTAAATGTGTTGGACCCAAGATACCTGTAGATGCTTGGAGATATTGAACTTGCAATTGCTCACCCTTTCCACCTTTGACTCACACCGCACACCCGCCGCCCCCCCCCCCCGCCCCGACAAGGACTGGTGTTCCCACCACTTCCCCTTCCCAAAGTCCACATCAATTGCTTGGTCCTGTTAAGTGAGAGGTTGTTAGTGCAACACCACTTAAGCAAGCTTATCTATCTCACTCGCTCTTGTACGATTTCTTGTCACCATCTGATATTCTGCCAACAATGGCACCATTGGCAAATTTATATGGCAGGATTTACCCAGGTTCCTCTAAGAATGTCCAGTATCCAGCTACAGATTTAGTGTAAGCAAATCTTCCACTTTGCCACCTGTTTAGTGTAATCCTCATGGAGTTCTGTACGGTGGTAGAGGGCTCTGCTGATTAAACCTGTTGCAAGTATGGGATAAAACAGCTGCAGGGTGAAGTTTGAACTCATAGTCAACTGATTTAAGGAGCAGAAGTACTACACTGAGCTGAAGCTGACATATGAGGCTTCCTATTAGCAATGACACCGCAACACCACAAGACATAGGAGTAGAATGAGGCTGCTTGGCCCATCGAGTCTGACCCACCATTCCGTCATGGCCAGTCATTATCCATTTCCCTGCCTGCTCCCTGTAACTTGATTAATCAAAAACCTTTCAAACTCCGCCTTAAATACACACTATGACTTGACCTTCACAGCTAACTGTGACAATGAATTCCAAAGATTTATCACTCTCTGGCTAAAGAAATTCTTCCTTATCTGTGTTCTAAGTTACATCCCTGTATTCTAAGGATATGCCCTCTGGTCTTGGACTCCCCCACTACAGAAAACATCCCCTCCACATCACTCTATCCGGGCCTTTCAATGTTTGATAGATTTCAGTGAGATTCACCCCCCCATTCCTTTAAACTCCAGAAAGTACAAGACCAGAACAATCAAACACACCTCATACATTAACCCTTTCATTTTAAGGAATAATTCTCATTAACCTCTTCTGGATCCCCTTCAATGCCAGCAGATCTTTTCTTAGATAAGGGCCTAAAAATGCCCACTTTACTCCAAGCACAGTCTGACCAATGCCTTAAAGAGCTTTGGCATCACATCCTTGCTTTTATGTTCTAGTCCTTTCAAAGTGAATGCTAATATTGTCTTCCTCACCACCAACTCAGCCTGCAAGTTAACCTTTAGGGAATCCTACACATGGACTCCCAATTCCCTTTGAAACTTTGAGTTTTGAATTTTCTCCTCATTTAGAAATTAGTCTATGTCTTTATTCCTTCTACCAAAGTGCACAGTACTATCTGTCACTTCTTTGTCCATTCTCCCAATCTGTCCAAGCCCATCTGCAGACTCCCTGCTTCCTCAACACTACCTGCCCCTCCACCTACCTTTGTATTACCTGCAAGCTTGGCACAAGCCATCAATTCCACCATCCAAGTCATTGACATATAACATGAAGAGAAGCAATCCCAATACTGACCCTTGAGGAACACAACCAGTCTTCTGAAACCGACCCTTTATTCCCGCTCTTTGCCCTTTGCCAGTTAGCCAATCTTCTATCCATGCTAGTATTTTTCCTGTAATACTATGGGCTCTTATCTTGTTAAGTAGCCTCAATGTGCGGCACCTGAAAATCCAAGTAAGCAACATCCACTGACTCTCCTTTGACTATATTGCCTATTATTTCCTCAAAGAATTCCAACAAATTTGTCAGCAAAATTTCCCATGCTGACTTTGCCTCTAAGTATCTCAAAACCTCATCCTTAATAATGGACTCCAACATCTTCCCAACCAGTCAGGCTAACTGGTCAATAATTTCTTTCTTTCTGCCTCCCTCCCTTCTTAAAGAATGGAGTGACATTGGCAATTTTCCAGTCCTCCGGAACCATTCCAACATGTAGTGATTTTTGAAAGATTATTACCAATTCCTCCACTATCTCTTCAGCTACCTCAATCAGAACTCTGGGGTGTAGTCCATTTAGTCCAAGTGTCTTCAGAATCAGGTTTAATATCACTGGCAGCAGTACACTAGAATGCATAATAATCATTTTACGTGACCCTCAGGCTCGACCAACACGTGTTCGTCTAGGGGGAAACAACTTCTGGCTCCGCCAAACTGGGAAATCTCATTTGTGTGGATGCTGCATGATGTGTTGCCCAGTTAGAAATCTATACCGCAAAATATCTGACAGTACACCATATGCGATTAAACGATTGACCTTCATAATTCTTAATTTAACTATATGGCTAGTAAACAAACAAAAAAAGAAAAGTGCCCATTTTCATGAAACAGTCTATTGTGCATCGTTGGAGCTCACTGTTCGTTCAGTTGTTCACGTTGACCTCCAGGCGTAGCCAGCCGTCGGACCCTCGCTCCTCAGTCCACTCCATCTGGTGGTCCTCCGACTCTTTCCATTCGCGTCCTCTCTCTCCATCGCTCCCCGACGAAAGACTGTGAAAAACACAGCTCCCAGACACACAAGAAAGAACAACATTTCTCCACTGGATAGCCTCTGCATTCCAAAGCCCCGTTATCTCTAGTCATAACCCAAACATTGCTGCTACAGAGAAACTGTTACCTTAGCAGTGGAACATTACATAGAAGCCATTACATTAGCCTTAGCAGTGAAACTTTACAGCATGTTACATATAAGTTACAGTAAGCATATACAGAGGTTTCTGGTTGACTTGAACACATTGGGACCATTAGGTTTTGGTCCAATTAAGTGGCTGCTCCAATTAGCCAAAGTTTCATGGAAATAGCTAAAAGGTATTGGAAAGTCTAACTAATATTTAACTGCATAAAAATTTAAGTATTTAAATGGAATACAGTACAAATTAGATTACTACCAATACATCTACAGTAGGTATTAGTTCCTAATATTTATTAGCGTAAGAATTCGTCTACTGTGTTCTTTTGATTGTAAGCAAAGAAAATCAGCGCAGACACTTAGTACAGATAATGTCCTGATTTCATACAATGCTTTAGCGAATGCATCCTCCAAATCTTCATTTTCATTGTAACATTCAAGATGATTGTTGATTAAATTAAACAAGTAGCCCAAAAAGAGAGGAAAGAATAGTGAGGTAGTGTTCATGGGTTCGTTGTCCAGTCGGAATTTTAATGGCCAAGGGGAAGATGTCCATAAAATGTTGAGTATATGACTTCAGGCTCCTGTACCTCCTCCTTGATGGTAGCAATGAGAAAAGGGCTTATCTTAGGTGATGGGGTCCTTATTGGTGGATGCCACATTATTCAGGCATTGCCTTTTGAGGATATCCTTGATGATGCAGAGGCTAGTGCCCATAATGGAGCTGGCTGAGTTTTCAATTTTCTTCAGTTTTTTCTGATCCTGTGCAGTGGCCCCTTTGTAACAGATGATGATGGAACCAATTAGAATGCTCTCCATCTGTAGAAATTTGCGAGCGTCTTTGGAAAAATACCAAGTCTCCTCAAACTCCGAATGGAATAAAGCCGCAGCTGCGGTTTCTTTGTGATCACATCAATATGTTCATCCCAGGATAGATCTTCAGAGATGCTGACACTCAGGAACTTGAAACTGCTCACCCTTTCCACCGGCAATCCGTCAATGAGGACTGGTGTGTGTTCTCTTAACTTCCAAATCCTGATTTTAAGGCAATGCACTGGTTGGTATTTATATTTCTAATCAAGGGAGTCATAGAACATAGGACATAGAATAGTACAGCACAGTACAGGCCCTTCGGCCCACAATATTGTGCTGACCCTTAAACCCTGTCTCCCATATAAACCCCCACCTTAAATTCCTCCATATACCTGTCTAGTAGTCACTTAAATTTCACTAGTAGATTTGCCTCCACCACTGACTCAGGCAGTGCATTCCAAGCATCAACCACTCTCTGAGTAAAAAACCTTCCTCTAATATCCCCCTTGAATTTCCCACCCCCTACCTTAAAGCCATGTCCTCTTGTATTGAGCAGTGGTGCCCTGGGGAAGAGGTGCTGGCTGTCCACTCTATCTGTTCCTCTTAATATCTTGTATACATTTATTATGTCTCCTTTCATCCTCCTTCTCTTCAAAGAGTAAAGCCTTAGCTCCCTTAATCTCTGATCATAATGCATACTTTCTAAACCAGGCAGTATCCTGGTAAATCTCCTCTGTACCCTTTCCAATGCTTCCACATCCTTCCTATAGTGAGGCAACCAGAACTGGACACAGTACTCCAAGTGTGGCCTAGCCAGAGTTTTATAGAGCTACATCATTACATCGCGACTCTTAAACTCTATCCCTCGACTTATGAAAGCTAACACCCCATAAGCTTTCTTAACTACCCTATCTACCTGTGAGGCAACTTTCAGGGATTTGTGGACATGTACCCCCAGATCCCTCTGCTCCTCCACACTACCAAGTATCCTGCCATTTACTTTGTACTCTGCCTTGGAGTTTGTCCTTCCAAAGTGTACCACCTCACACTTCTCTGGGTTGAACTCCACCTGCCACTTCTCAGCCCACTTCTGCATCCCATCAATGTCTCTCTGCAATCTTCGACAATCTTCTACACTATCTACAACACCACCAACCTTTGTGTCATCTGCAAACTTGCCAACCCACCCTTCTACCCCCACATCCAGGTCATTAATAAAAATCACGAAAAGTAGAGGTCCCAGAACTGATCCTTGTGGGACACCACTAGTCACAATCCTCCAATCCAAACGTACTCCCTCCACCACGACTCTCTGCCTTCTGCAGGCAAGCCAATTCTGAATCCACCTGGCCAAACTTCCCTGGATCCCATGCCTTCTGACTTTCTGAATAATCCTACCATGTGGAACCTTGTCAAATGCCTTTCTAAAATCCATGTAGGTCACATCCACTGGGCTACCCTCATCTATATGCCTGGTCACCTCCTGAAAGAACTCTATCAGGCTTGTCAGACACTATCTGCCCTTCACAAAGCCATGCTGACTGTCCCTGATCAGACGATGATTCTCTAAATGCCCATAGATCCTATCTCTAAGAATCTTTCCCAACAGCTTCCCCACCACAGACGTAAGGCTCACTGGTCTATAATTACCTGGACTATCCCTACTACCTTTTTTGAACAAGGGAACAACATTCGCCTCCCTCCAATCCTCGGTACCATTCCCGTGGACAACGAGGACATAATGATCCTAGTCAGAAGCTCTTCCCTCGCCTCGTGGAGCAGCCCAGGGAATATTCCGTCAGGCCCCGGGACTTATCTGTCCTAATGTATTTTAACAACTCCAACACCTCCTCTTCCTAAATATCAGCATGCTCCAGAACATCAACCTCACTCACATTGTCCTCACCATCATCAAGTTCCCTCTCATTGGTGAATACCGAAGAGAAGCAGGTTTCACTATTATTCATGATGTTATGGTAATAAATGGTAATAAAATGGATTGCTTTAGAACACATTGTTGGTACACAGTAATCATACTTTTGATGTGAATCCTAGACACAACCAATGAAAAATATAAAATACAAACAAAAATTGTCAACATTGCTATTGTCACAGTCCATAAAGGTTGATACATTGCTATGTTCAATTAGAAATATAGAAGTAATTGGACCGCTGATTTTCATTAAAAATATCCCACAACCATTTGTAAGGCAGCTGATTGATTGTGTGATGTAAAATAGCAATAGGTGAATAATGAGGTACCTTCTCATCGGTCACATGGTTAAATCAATGTCAAAACATCTGATTTAATGCCATAAAAAGTTCTAAACTAAATCTACTGAAGATAAAGAAGCAAATCTGCAAGCCTCAGGTCAGTTTATCTTTGGTGATTCCCTATAAATAAGCTGTGATTTGACATCTTTTAAAATAGTAAATTCTGCAAACGATCAATTCTCAGACTATAATCAAGTTGGTAGGCAATATTATGTACAGAATTGATTAGAATGTGAGGAATCTCCAGCAAAGACCAAAATGATCTAAAATCAGAATGTCTGCTGGAGCTGTGCTGCGCGTATTCCAGCCAAATTGTCATTTGACTTCCTGAAGTGTAAATGACACTGTCAGCACAGACAAAATGCTGGAGGGACTCAGCAAGTCTCTGTGATACAGCCACTTCCGCATTTGAAAATACAACAATGTTCAAATTCAGATTCATTTATTTATCACATATACATGAAAACATACTGTGAAATGCGTTGTTTGCGTTAACAATCAACTCAACCTAAGGATGTGCTGGGGGCAACCCATAGGCATCACCACACATTACGACATAAACATAGCGTGCCCAGAATGTCAGAATGTTCTGCAGGGCAACCCAAGCAACCACAACAATAACAACAGCAACAATAAAACCAAACAACAACAAAACAACAGACAAGCCTCCTCTGGGCTCCAACATCTGTCAATCCCTAGCTCAAATCATAACCTCTCACTTCCAGACACACGGACACAAGGTCTCTGATCATTGGACCTCGGCTTCAGGTTTCACCAACTTTGTTTGTCAACCTTCGAGCTTCAACCTCTGATACCGACCTCAGGACTTTGAACACACAGCCTCGAACTCCTGGGTCTTAGCAAACTGGAGGGGGGGTGGTGCGCGGAGTTGGTCACAGGCTCTCACAGACCTCGGATCTGGGGACTCACTGCCCTGACAAGATTCACCGACCTGGTGGAGTCATCACCCTTGTTCATGGGGCCCACCAACCCAACATCTTACTATGGGGAACACTGGTCTTTGACCACAGTACCTTCCGACCTGAACTCTGGCCACAAGCTCCTGCCCCTGACCCCAAACTCTGTCTAATCCCTGTCCCTAAACATTAACCTGACCCCCAACTCCCTGCACTGTCCCCAAAACTATCCCTAAAAACTTAAAATATGGACAATGCAGCTCAGTGCCATCTTGTCCAGAAAGGCAATAATGTTCAGAGAAGAAAAAAAACTGAAATCTCAACTGATTATCTCATAGGTTTAAATGTTGGAAGAAAACATAATTTAAGATTAATTTATAATGCTTTACCCAAGCCAAATTGTGAATTACTGCCCAAGGAGACACAGGGGCCATAATATCGGGGCCTAAAAATTACGACCAGAAGGACCTGTGATCAGTGAATCATTTTAACACCTTGGGGCATAGGGGGTGCTTGGAAAATAAAGGACTGTAGGGTATCTGTCACACCATCAGAATAAACCCAGGTGATTTTCAGACAAAGAATTTGATATAGTGCCTCTGATATTTTGTTGGCAAATAAAAGATGACAGTATTTTGTATGAAATATCACAGAAAGATTTAGGTGGATGGCTAATCAATCTATTTTTCTAGGCACTAACCGCTGAACCACACACATTGAGGGATTTATATGTAACTGGTTGCATTTTGGGTGCATTTAATAAATAGTGCACGTCTTTGAACCACTCCATAGAACTGCACTGGCTTTCTCTTTGCTGCTTTAATGAAAGCTTCATTGTTTTGCTTCAAAATGATTGCCACCTCCTCCGTGCCTGCCGCTACAACCGAGGCATCAGGTGGCCAACATAAACATGGAGAGCAATAAGAACGTTGATAATCAACTCAAATTTTCCTGCCACTATTATGGAGACAGGATTAAAAGCATGTCCTGGTTTAAAATAATATAAACAGTTCGACTTCAAGAGCTGCTTCAGAATGCATAATTTATAACACCAATCATTCTGGCCCAGGCAAATCCTCTCTTCTCTCAATCTCATCCCATTGTGAATAACCCTCATATTATTATACAAAATGCAGTCGCAAAGGCAATTTAAGAAACTCAGAGCTGCAGGAATCCATAAGACCATATAGGAGCAGAATTAGGCCACTCAGCTCTTTGAGTCTGCTCCACCATTTCATCATGGCTGATCCCGAATCCCACTCAACCCCATACACCTGCCTTCTCTCCATATTCTTGGATGCCCTGACCAATCAGGAAATGATCAACTTCTGCCTTAAATATATGCACGGACTTGGCCTCCACCGCAGTCTGTGGCAGAGCATTCCACAGATTTACTACTCTCTGTCTAAAAAAAAATCCTCCTTACCTCTGTTGTAAAGGGTCGCCCCTCAATTTTGAGGCTGTGCCCTCTAGTTGTAGATACCCCACCATAGAAAACATCCTCTCCACATCCACCCTATCTAGTCCTTTCAATATTCGATAGGTTTCAATGAGATCCACCTCCCCGCCCCCCCAAATTCTTCTAAGTTCCAGTGAGTGCAGGCCCAAAGCTGTCAAACACTCCTCATATGTTAACTCCTTCATTTCCAGAATATCCCGTAGTCAGTACAGGTAGAGCAACCTAACTCAGTAAGGCTTCAAAGGCCACAGGGAAACCAACAAAATGGATTTTAAAAGCCCAGCTCTGCTTAGAGTTTCCTTTCTAGAAGGCAGAAAGGCAGAAGGCAAAAGGCAGCTGCAAAGGGAGATAGATATTGTGGGGAATTGGCTAAAATCCCATTGATCCAAATCAGTTATTTTAGTCAATATGAATAATCATAAACAGACAAAGAGTGAAATTCTCTTTGGAAATTGAAGATACTGGCAATATATCGATGGCATCTGTGATGTTTCAGCCTCCTTTCCTTTCTTTATCCTCCATATTCTTAAACCCCTGTTCAAACGTTCAAAGTTAATTTTATTATCGATGTATGTATGCACAATACAACCCTGAGATTCATCTTCGCCAGAGAGCCATGAAATACAGAAAAACCATGGATATTATTGAAAGAAGACATCAACCCCTCCCACCGCATGAAAAAGAAAAAGAAACAAAACTCGCAAACCCCAAACCCCCCCCCAACCCCCTCCCTCACACAAAAACTAACAGATCACCCACTCGGACATGGCAGCTAACACATCAAACCTCTAACCCCTAAGCCCATCCCATGTGAAAAAGACCAGCAACAGTAATATCAAACCCCTAAATCTTGCACTCAAAAATCTAACAGATCGCTCACATGAAAAAACACCAACAAGAAAATCAGACCTCAAATCTCCATCCCTCCCTCGCCCAAAAAAAGTAACATATCACCCACCCGCCAATTGGCAACAAGAAAGAAAACACAAAAAAACTGAAGTGGTAATATTAACTACAGTCTACTCCAATAATCACATATATCTTGAAATTTCAAAAACATCCTCTGTCAGCATCGAGGAGAGTGACAGCTCGAACTCAGTCCTTCCACAGGAAGTGACCACCGACCCGTGGCCTTCATCCACCATCCCGCAGTCTCCCAAACTCTGGCCTGACGCAGCCTCCTGTCCTCCAGCCTGACGTGGCCTCTTGACTTCCAGCTCAACCTGTGAAGTACAACCACCAACCTGGCAACCCCCACGTTTGCCTCGATGTTTCAATGCTCCTCGACATCTTGATCGATGAGAAATGGGGTCGAACATGGTCCTGCGCCTCATCTCTACTCTCCTGCTGAAGACAACTCGTGCTTGCGGTCCTCTTCTGGAATTTTCTTTGCTCAGCAGAGTGCCAGAGCACAACTAAGATAAAAAGACTAAGTAAAAACCTTAGAAAAAGGGAAATAATTGACTATCTGGAAGATGTCACCTGAGGAATCGATATTCGCTAGTGAACCCAGAAACCCAGTTGAACTTGAACAATGAGCATTGTGAAAGGGAAATGTCATGGCTCCATTTAGAATAGTTACAATCAGCCATTATTTTCTATTGTCCTAAATGTATTAAAAAGCCAGATGATTAAATCCACTGAATGAGGCAACACATTCCTGTTGCCACTACTTCATCATAGGTAATGGGGTAATAATCAGAACACGGGCAATAATCCCTCTCCAAGGCTAAGTGTACTTGCCTTCTCCTTGGCAGAGATGGCTCAAAGTCTCTGAATTTTTTTGTTAGTAATGAATCAGTTATTTTCACAGTCCTGGCAAAGGAACAAGTGTGAAAGTTAATGACACCCAGATAATAAACAACTGTGAGAACTTTACTTAAACAGTAAATGCTTTGATTGTGGTAAATAATTTATTGCTTATGTATATTTATATTATAGGTATCACAAAACTTTTTTGTGCATTTCTTTATACATTATTATGCCAGGAGCAATAACATTAATTTAGTGTGAAATTTTCAATACTCAAAATGATACAGCATTGACAACTGAATTGTAATGATTAAATTTTTTAATGCATTTCCTTTGAGGGGTTATCTTGCGTGTAACTAGATTGGAACAGTAGTGATTACCTGCTATTAATGGTTTCACTCTATTGATTCTGGGTTATATAAACAGGGCTACATCTGCTTATATCATGAGGCAGAACTTGTGTGCACTTTTATTTCCAGTATTAGTACTGCAGGTGTCCACATACCTCAGTATTGTCTTGAACTCATTATAGGAGAGGGTTTTGTTAAAGCCTCGAGTACACTGTGATAACGTACTTGAAAAGACTGAGAGGAAGGATACCTACATTTTTACACCGCTCATCCCAACTTGACCTGAATCATCTTGACTAGATCCCTTCACCTGTCTCTCCAACTCAACCCCTCTGCCAGTCACCTAAACTCAACCCAACCTGAACCTTCCACCAGGATCAGAATCAGAATCAACTAGCACCTGTCATCAAATTTGTTGTTTTGCGGCATCAGTACATAATAATAAAAAAAATTACAATAAGTATATAATTTAAAAAAGTTACCTGTCACCCAACTTGACTCAACTCCTCTGCCAATCCTCTTGACCCGACTCAAACTCTCTTCTGGTTCCCTCCATGACCTGACCCCGTCACCAGTATCGCCCAACCTGCTGGGAATCCTCCCGATTCGATCCCTCCACCAGTCTCGTAGATCCCATCCGACCTCTCCACTGGACTCCTGGACTTAACCACCCACCATCCTCTTTGATCCAGCTCTTCTACCTGCCTCACCGGCCCAAACAGACCTACTCTATTTCCAAAGGCAGCCTGCTGAAAACCCCACCACCACTCACTGACATGAACTCCGATTCCCAACGCTGCTCTCATTGCTGTGCCTCTGTCTCCCTCAGCCCTCTGCCCTATCCCCTTTTCAACTACAATTACTCCAAAGTCTGTCCCCAGACCACTCTCAAATACTGCACTATGGTGATACAAGTAAAGTCAAAGTAATTAGCAGCTTAATACCTATTCAGGAACGCCACCTCGGTTTGTGTGTTTCCGAATTTTCCAACTCTGAGTTATTGAACAAAATGATTGTTTCCCCCTCCCACTCCCCACAACACCAACTGTGCTCACCAGAACCATATATTTTGAGGTATTTACATTTCAACTGATTTATAAACTTCATGATGGGATTCTTAAGCACAAGTGCTTAGTGCTACTCAAGTAGATGTCTGGCTTTCTGTTTAGTTCCTCCACAAAGCATAGCCTTTCAATAAGACAGGGGTTTAGGTATGATGAAAAAAAAATCCTTTTATTCAGCCACATAAATTGTTTCCAACAAGGTCAGGTGAGGAAATGCTGAACAGTAAATCACCAAATATGAAAAATTTAATCTTTTCAGAAAACTAGAGAAGAATACTGCTTAGCTTCATGGTGTTTAAAATCTGGGTTGTCATTGATCATCACTGGCATTTTCAAATTTTGTGTAAACTTTTTCCATTTATAAACAGGGTCATAGAACACTACAGCACAGAAACAGTTCCTTCGGCCTATCTAGTTTGTGCTGAACTATTAATCTGCCTAATACATGGGCTAGATTCTGAAACTGTTGTCTGTGTGCATATACAGTATTGTGAATCAGCTGCCCGTTATAGAAAGTTTCTGACTTTCACTTCCATTGAAAGCTCATTCCGAAATTGCACCAAATCTAGATTAAGTCATAGTTCAGTTGATTATTTATGGTACTGAACTGGAATTCAAAGGATTACTCATTGGAACAGAGAGATGACTCAGATCTTGTTGCCAATTATTTGGCATTTTTACTAAAATGTGAAAGGAATTTCTAGTTTAGATATTCCAACTTTCTGTCAAAGCCGTAATGCTTCGAACTTTCATTTTGCTTTAATAAAATATGCATGGGATGTAAGTAAAGCAATAAAACTTGCCTTGCTAGCCCCTCATTTCTCAGTCCACAGAATGACTGGGCTGCATAGAACTACAACTTAATAATACAATCACATCTTCTTCTCTTGTCCATTGTACAGTTCGATTTATTACCATCATAGAAAGCACGTAACTAATATTGAATGTAAGTTTACTTGATTTTTAACAATTATGACCAACAATTTGGGGAAACTTTTTTATTCCCCGAATTCCTTTGACAACAGCGCATATTACTAAATCTCTTATTCTCTCAGTAAAAATCTCAGTTTAAAAAGAATAGTTCCAGATTGCATTGCTTGATTCTGTAAATGATCTTGTGCCCTCTTCGCATATTGAAATCATGCTCTGTTTTGACAGGCCAGTAAGAGATGTGATATGTCAATGAAAATTCAGCAATCTTCTATGTAAATGAAAATGTATGCAAGATGTTGAATTTAAATATACAAAAATAAAATTACAAATCATACAAGGTAGAAATGAAGCATAGATTTCTTAGTTTTCTGTTATCACACTTGCTTTTATGGCAATTTGAAGCATGGTTTTTATATGCTGAGAATTTTTCAAAACTTTATTCTAAGACACTAATAACCTGTAGGCCTTTGTCTATTGCTTGCAGGAAGAATGGGACATAAAAAGAAGCTTTTAATAGTTCCCAAAAGGCCAAAGCATCATATGACTTAATTGGCTTGTTGTTCCAAAAGACAAAATTATTGAACCAAAATATCATTTAAATAAAACATGCCAGAAGTAATATATAACTTACAAAGATTAAACAATAAAGGTGTCATTGATATTAATGATCTTGCAATTGGAGATGAGCATTTTCTGGCACACTTAAATGAGTATTGCACATAGTGCTGCGCCTAATTGTTTGTTGATCAACAAGATCAAGGAACCAGTGAAAATTCTGATAGAAAAACCATCTGGGTATTGCTGGGGACTTCCTGTGGGGTTGCAGCTACATTGTAAGTTAAGTACGAAGCTCATAAGTTACAAGTTATTGTTCCAGTTCTTTTTGTGAGACAGAGAAGAGCATCGCACACAATGATGATGTTCTGTGACAATGGAAAATAAGTGGTTGTGCTGAACCGCCATGTCTGATGGGAACTCCATGTGTTAAAAGATGCACTAAGCGTCTTTTTTTTTGCCTTGGATTGTCATGTAAAAACCCCAGTGCTGATGTGTCCAACTTTCAGGCAAATACTTATAATATTTACCTACTGCTTTGGAAAATATGGTTAAGAAATATCTTTGCAATTCACTCTGCAAGCTTGCTTTTACTCAGTTAATTTTTTTCCACTTTGCTATGCCAGTTATTTCAATTAACTTTCATCATTCGCTTCTCAAAATGTGTTTTCCTGAAAGAGTGGGGTAGATCAGTCCTGATCATTTTGAATAAGAGGACAGGTCAGTGGGGCCAGATGGCCTATTCCTGCTCTTATTATCTTCTGTTCTCAATCACCTTGTACTTCTGGCTAAGGCTATCACTGTGGTAGCATTAAACAGTGAGCTGTTCTTACTGCTACTAGTCCTCTGGTGACTAATAATTAGACAGGCTGTCATTCATGGAGCCTGGCTGACTGACATCAGAGGTGAGCGTTTCAGCACCATGAAAGTTGGCTGCCAGAGGAGTCTAATTATTTGTTTGTCAAACTCCAGGGCAAGCTTGAAGTCCCATCACCACTCTTTGTATTTCTCCAAAGCAAAGCGCCAAAGCGCCAAAGAGTAGTGTAGTAGTTAGCACGACACTATTACAGCTTGAGGTCTTTATTCTTTGGAGCGTAGAAGGTTGAGGGGGGACTTGATAGAGGTATTTAAAATTATGAGGGGGTTAGATAGAGTTGACGTGGATAGGCTTTTTCCATTGAGAATGGGGGAGATTCAAACAAGAGGATATGAGTTGAGAGTAAAGGGCAAAAGTTTAGGAGTAACATGAGGGGGAACTTCTTTACTCAGAGAGTGATAGCTGTGTGGAACGAGCTTCCAGCAGAAGTGGTTGAGGCAGGTTCGATGTTGTCAGTTAAAGTTAAATTGGATAGATATATGGACAGAAAAGGAATGGAGGGTTATGGGCTGAGTGCAGGTCGGTGGGACTAGGTGAGAATAAGAGTTCGGCACGGACTAGAAGGGCCGAGATGGCCTGTTTCCCTGCTGTAATTGTCATATGGTTTTATGGAGGTGTCAGGGTTCGAGTTCAATTCTGACATTGTCTGAAAGGAGTTTGTATGTCTTCCCTGTGGAATGTGTGGGTTTTCACCGGGTGCTCCAGTTTCTTTCCACAGTCTAATGATATACTGGTTAATAAGTTAATTGGACATTGTGAATTGTCCTGTGACTAGGCTAGGGTTAAATCAGGGGTTTCTGGGTGGCATGACTCAAAGGGCCAGAAGGGCTTCTTCCGCACTCTCTCTCTAAATACAATGAATAAAAATATAAAATATGTTAGAAGTCTTTAATTGAAGCAGCTACATAGTAGTGATAGCAATGATAGGAGTCCTTCCTCCAGCTGTAAAAGATGGGGGAAGGAATAAATGTCTGGCAGTGCACAATGTGAAGACATTATGCAAGTGATGTGCTCGTTATTCTCGTAAAATCAACTGATTCATCAAAACTCATGTTTTGGTAGATTCTCATTTATCAGTGGTTAACAGTATTTTGAATGATTCAAATTTACTCACATGGATTAACAGCAATTTAATAACCAAGCTAGCTGAATATTTTCTTAACAGAAGGAACCTGTTCGTTTCCCAATAATCTTTGATTAGATGCTCATATGACCAAACACCAAAGTCTCAATGAGATAATAGGGGCACAGCATTTCTGATCAACTGTGTTAAAAAAAACAAAGGTGTATACTGTAAGATAATAGAGGCAAAGTCCCTATTCATCTAGAACACTGGGTTCCAAAGTTAGGAAAATGTCTGGGATCAGGTTGACTGAATTGAGAGATGTAAGAATAAGATGGATCTTAGGAGCGAGATTCGCACCCTGTCAATACTTGGAATGCTACAGAACAAACACTCGGGTCTGAGTTTGGGATGTTAAACGTCATCTGAAGATTTATCACCACTGTCTTGAAAGGTAATATCCATACAGGATGATGATAGTAAACTTGTTCAAGTTTATCTTTTAGCTGCCTCGATATGTTTGGAGAAGTGCACATCAATGGTACAACACAGAAACCATCCAACATACTGCGTGTGTCTTCGACTGGATGAGATGGGCAGCTCACCATGAGGAGAGTTTCAAATTAACTTTTTGATTAATGTTGAGTCTGGAATTTCAGTCAAGTGGTAAACGCTGTCATTATTGCACCTTTCTGTTAGACTATTAGCAATGTTCATATTACTGGTTGTCATGTTTGCTTGATTCAAGAGTCAGAAATTTATAGAATGTGAAGATCCCAAGGACTCCTCAGAGCTTATCTATCAAAAGAACAGAATTCTGACTTGCTTTTCAGTTTTCACCAATTTTTATTTTTTGTTGGAAAATATTATTTGCAGACATCCTTGTTATATGATGTTACATTTAGTATAGTCACTTTTATCCTGAAGATGAGCACAGAATGAATTAATACAAACTAAAGTCCAACAATAGGCAAATGACCTAAGTTGTTTTAAATGTGTTTCCTGACATGAAGCAAACTGCTGCAAGGCTTTGAGATGCATGGTGGAATGGTTTCAATACTGCCTCATCATGACATCACCATATTTTTGCTTGTAAACCTTGGTTGACCCCCCCCCATCTATCCTGATGATGTCACAATTAAAGCAAAGTGCAAAATACACAGTGCACAAAAAAAGTAAACTGCTGGAGGAACTCAGCAGATCAGGCTGCATCTGTGGACAGGAAGTGATGATTGATGTTTCAGGTCGAGACCCTGCATCAGATCCAGCATCTCCAGTCTCTTGTGGCTGCAAAATATATACAATTTTATGCATGCAATGTCATGTTGGTCCTTTCCACTTTCAGCCTTGAAACACCATTGAATTAATCTTCATGAGGAACCCAGGATTTCCCAGAAAAATAAGGACTATTAACTCCAATACTTCCTTGTCAAATTAGTTATATGAATAGCTCAACCATGCTCAACAGAAAAATCTCAGGTATGTGTCGAGTTATTGATCTCAATCAGGTCTTTGATTATAACAGCATTAAAATATTAATTTCTTTCAATAATAGCACTCTTCCCTCTGACTAACAACACAGGATGACGTGACTGTGCAATCCAAAGAAGTTGTTGCTCTTTCAGAAAGACAATCTTTGTAATGCGACTCTCTCCACATGCTAAAAACTATGTAAAAGATGTCAGTTTGCTTCGTGTCAGGAAACGCATTAACAAAACGACTTAGGTCACTTGCCTATTGTTGGACTTTAGTTTGTCTTAATTCGTTCTGTGCTCATCTTCAGGATAAAAGTGACTCATACTAAATGTAATTTATTTTCTGGGATGATCTCTGCAAATACTTGAAGATGACAAAGGAACTATGATATGGAATTTTCAGTTTCAAAATAGATTTCTGGAGGAAGAACCCAGCATAGCTGCTCCAGAACAATAAAATAAACCAGTAATCATAACGATTGGGATTTAAAAACTCTTGTGGAAGTGAATGGTATTTACAAAGGGCTTGAAGACAGTGATAAAGCTGTTAGTTGTGTGCCTTTCGAGGTATTTCAGAGCATTGTAGCAATGCCTGAAAGACTGGCCATCATCAGAGAGAATATGATATAAGAAGCAAGCCAAGAGGGCCAAGGCCTTCACGTGGAATCTTTAAGTGCAGGAAATGTGGAAATAGATTGGTGAGGTGATAGCAATGGTTAGAGTTTCAAAATACATTTATCATCAAAGTGTACAGTATACAACCCTGAGATCTGTCCTCCCTCAGGCAGTCAGAAACACCATGGAATCCATTAAAAGAAAAAAATCAAACACTCATCACAGAAGAAAAAGAACAGATTGCGCAAACAGTGAAAAACAAGCAAATAACATACAGAATATTAAACGTCAAACTGCAGAATCCCCAAAACTTTCCAGGAGCCACAGCCACTGAGTCAGTTTAGCACTGTGACAATGACTGTAGGCTTCAGCCACAGAATCAGTTCCGCGCTGAAGTGCCTCAGTCAAATCATGCAAATAGCACATAAAAGTAACCAGAAACACATGGAATGTGAACTGCAGTCTCCTCCAAAAACGAGTCCACAACCATGAAGCACATTCAGTGATGAGGGCATTAAACATCAAACTGCAAAGTCCTCCAGCAAAGAGTCCCACAGCCATGAGCCACGCTGCCAAGGCAATGAAACCTTGCTCTGACAGTGCAAGAGGTAGACCAGTCAATCGCAGGCAGACACTGCTGGACATCTGCTTGTCTTCTGCTGCCGAGGTGATCGAACCTGCACCTTCCTCTGGCAGTGCAAGAGGTGGACCAGTCAAACGCAGGCAGACGCTGCTGGATATCGGCTTGTCTTCCACTCTGGTCCTCATCAATTTCAATCTTGCTCAACGCTTTAATTAGCGAGGATTAATGGAATTGACCATGTGATCGTGTTCTGCCATTAAGAAACAATGGCTGCACACGATGCACTCCACCTCATTGAATTTGCCAGATCGCTCAGTTGGTTGAAAAATGCATCAACAAAATGGAAAATACAGGCTGTAATCAATCGCAGTTCAGGGGAAGAAATGTACTAAAAAGACGACGAGAAGTCGCTTCTTGAGCTGTTTGCAGAATGTCACATTGGTCGTATTGGTCAAAGGCGCAAACTTGTGCAAGGGCGAGCATTGGGACTTCAGGTATCAAAGTTTTGTTTTATTTAGGCCATCCAAGATTTTGAACATTGCCTTCATCAAACTTGGCCTTTTCTGCTCTAAAGAAAACCAGCTCAGGTATTTTCAGCCGATGTGTCTGAAGGTTTTCATCCCTCATACCATCCTGGTAAATCTGTGTGCTCTTTCTCTCTTGCCTCAAGATCATCCTGAAGAGTGCTGTCACGGACTGGCCTAGACATTGTTTTATAAATGGTTAGCATAACATCCTGACTTTTGTGCTCTGAGGCTTAAAACTTCAACTCCAGTTAGCAGTGCTGAAGTCATTATACAATAGCATGTATTAAACTCTGCCTCTGAAACTCATTCCATTGAATCAGCCTTTTCAATTTGTCTTGTACTTACAATGATTCATGAACACAGATCCCTATGTTTATGCACCCTTTTTAAGAATGGGCAATTTACTTCTACTGCCTTTTATTCTCCCACCAGACAATACTTCATTTCAATTCACTTAATACTTCATTTAAATTCTATCTGTCATAAGTCTGTCACTCAACTTTCTCCTGAATTCTCTCTGCCACTACATTTCTGAGTTGAATATTATCTACCAAGCTTTAAAGCGATGTCCGGTATAGTCATGTCTGGATCATTTATGTGCATCAAAAAAAATCAGGTACCAACACCATTCCCCTGGGAGTGTTGCTGCATGCTTTCTGCAAATCGGAACAATAGCCCTTCAACCTAGACTGGTCAGTCTTTCTCAAGCTCTGCAGCTCTTCGTCATGTGTTTCCATTGAAGGTAATAGCTGTGTATTCACACCTTATTGTCTTTTTTCAGCACAGACATTTGATAATATACTTTGTATGTTGCCTGTTTGGTTTTATCCTGTTCAAAAATCTCAAGTAAAACACACACTGTGCATATTTGCCAGTAGCTGCCATGCATCTGTTTTGAAATACAGTGAGATGACCCTATTGCTCGGTGGTAAACCTACAACATGCCAAGATGAGCACAGCTGCATTAACATGCTAAAGAGCTCAGGGACATCGAGGACAAAGCTGCTGGCTTGGCCAGGTTTAGGATTGGCCTAAAGATCCATCCTATCAACACTCACCATTAAGGTTAACTGCAAGACTTAGCAGATAGCTGAGTCTTTGTTAGTTATATCTGCTAAACCTATGATTTCCCTCACGTAGAAGGTCAAGGATAGTATGAGCAAAGGAGTGCCATCACCTCAGAGTTCTCCGCTAATCACACAACTCCCTAAATAAAGCTTAATTGTTCCTCCGCTATTACCTGATTGAATTCCAGTAACTGTCCACCTAGCAACACAATGGACACATCTTCATCACTCGAATCTCTCGGATTAGGAAGCAGACATTTTTAAACAGGGTAAAGAGCAATGGGCACTAAGTACCAGCAGTACCCACTTACTGGAACTGAATGAAAGGAAGTATCTGAGTAGGTAACTATTTATTTCAGGCAGAACAATGGAAAATGGCAACCTAATAATGTAAGCAAGCCATTGAAGTGCCTCATTTCTACTCTGCCTTTCCATAAGATACATTTGATCTTTGACCCAACTCCACAAACAAGTCTTTTCACCATTTCCCCAATATTTTTGCTGAATATAGATTATCAGTCTCAGATTTAAAACTAGCATCAACTGTCATATCTCAAGCATTTTTTGCATTTAATATATAGGAGAAGTTTGATTGCAACATCTAAGTTTGGATAAGTGCATTCATGGGAGGAGTATGGGAAGCTATGGTCCACATGTGGGTTGATAGGACTAGACAGGATAATGGTTCAGCAAGGACTAAGAGATCTATTTCTGTACTACAGCGTCTTTGACTCTATGTCTCCACACTCTAATTGTTCTTACTTTCATTTGTAAAAGGTTCAGCAGCCTTTCCTAAGCCATGTTGTTAACTCACAGATACTACAACCAGGAGAAATAATTTCCATCCATCAAAAACTGGGATTAACTTATCCCTTAGGCATCTAAATTTCAGGAAATACATCCATATTTACCTCATCTGTCCTCATAATTTAACTCTTAAAGTCTAGTATCCTGTGGTTAACCTGAAATGCACCCTCTCCAAAGATCACCACAGTTTTTCTAAGGCTAGGCACCAAGAATTGAAAATTTCTAAAAAGGGAACATTTGGTTGTGTCTAAACTCTCGAAAAAATAACTCACTACTATGAAGTAACTCACCATTGTTGCCAAAAACTGATGCACAAGTGTTCACAGATCTGAAACTGCAAGAAATGAGGACATTGCCTAACCTGTGGTATTCCGTAACACCTACACATCTTAATTGGTGGTAGCTGTGGAATATGATCCCTTTGATCTTCGCGTGCTAAAAGCTGATTAATATTTCTGAGAAGAATCTCACAATTCTGGGGCTGTGCATCACAACAAACGAACTAGTGGTAATCAAAGAACAGGTCATTGGAGGCAGGAATACTGCAGACAATATTCTTCAATAAATTCAGTGTAGCGATTGTCAGAGCCCTGCCCACTTTAACCACATGCCAGTTTATGTCTCACTGGTTTCTGGATTGAGTTCTAAAGTTCAGTGCTCAGTAACACTTCCACTCTCCAATATCTTTTACTGGAGAGCACTCAGTAAACGCACTCCTCACACACGCTTACACATAAACACGGCCTTGTCATTCTGCTGTCATTGCAGTGAGTGTGGGCACTTCACTGTCTTCCCTCGTATATTCTCATAGTTGTCCCACTGGTTTTTTCTCCGCATTGCTGTTTGCATTTGCAATCTGGCACCAAGGGTTAGTTCGATTTCATTCTTTATTCGTACTTGAATGCAAGTATGCGATTGTGTTGAGCGTTCTGCTGTTTCCCAGCAGACATGAGGCATCACAAACAAGAGAAAATCTGCAGATGCTGGAAATCCGAGCAACACCCACAAAATTCTGGAGGAATTCAGCAGGCCAGGCAGCATCTATGGAAAAAGAGTACAGTCGACGTTTTGGGCCAAAACCCTTCGGCAGGACATAAGGCGTCCATAGGATCGTAAACCGAACTGATGTACTCGAGTTGGCTTTATGGTGCCTTTCCCACCATACACAGTGGAATATTCCATTTTCTCAGTATCGGAAAAGACCATATGTTGTTTGCATATTGTATTTACGATAGATACTTCTGTTTATTTTGTAATATGATTGTAACTACATTGTGGGGTGCATCATAACCTAATTCATGTGTAGTCTTTAGTTAACTTTGTTGGTAATTAAAGATGGTATGTCCCAGTACCTTTGGGAACAGGAACTCTTTGCCCTCAGTAATATGTATATATATATCTCTGAGAGAGAGAGCGAGAGAGAGAGAGAGAGAGAGAGAGAGAGAGAGAGAGAGAGAGAGAGAGACAGAGAGAGAGAGAGAGAGAGAGAGAGAGAGAGAGAGAGACACTGTCTGGTGTTCACACTGGACAAGTCAAAGTGTGGAACTATTCTTGTGTTTTCTGGTAGATATCATTTTGTAAAATATTGGCATTTTTCTTTTCACTATTTTCCCTAATTTTTGTAAGTTTGATTTTTGACGCATCGAATAAACACCCTTGCACTAAAGCGCTAAGCGACTCCAGCCATTCTTTCCTTGGTCATGACTCACGTACCTAACAGAATTATTGTTCTTGGCTATGGACTGCTGTTTTCATTAGCTTTTGTCATTTCCTGCTGGTTATGACTGCCAAGTAACATCATTGTACCACCAGGGAATAATGAGGACAGTGACAATGAGTAGAGGCTGCTTCAAATTCTTTGATATACATTGAATTAAGATCATAGAGCAGTACAACACAGGAACAGGCCTTTCAGTCCAGAGGTATGCCGACCATGATGCCAATCTAAACTAATCCCACCCGCCTAATCATGGTCTATAACACTTCATCCCCAGCCTTTTCATGTGTCTGTCAAAACTTCTCTTAAATGTTCCTATTATATCTGCTTTCACCACTTCCTCTGGCAGCACATTCCAGGCATTTACTGTTCTCTATATAACAAACCTGTCTCATAAATTATGGTAGTGTAGTGGTCAGCACAAAGGTTTACAGTAGCAAGGACTCGGGTTCAATTCCCGCTGCTGCCTGTAAGGATTTTGTATACTCTCCCCGTGTCTGCATGGGTTTTCTCCCACAGTCCAAAGATGTACCGAATGGTAGGTTAATTGGTCAATGTAAATTGTCCGATAGGTCGGAGAGGGTTAAATTGGGGCAGCACGGCTCAAAGGGTCGGAAGGGTGGTGATCTTAAGGTTTTAGCTCAGCAAAGGAAAGCTTCTTTGTTAGAAGAAAAGGACAAGTTTTCCCCTTCTCTTCTTTATATCTGCTCAGATAGGTAGAGATGATAGGCGGGATAGTGCAACACTCCTCTTGCAGGATGTGGGAAGACAGCGAGACTTCCAGTCTGACCACTACAACTATGAGAAGTGCATGCAGCTGCAGCCTCCAACAAACTGCATTAAAGTACTTGGAGCTGGAACTGGATGAAATGTGGATCATTCAGGAGGCTGAAGGGGTGATAAACAGTACGTATAGAGAGGTAGGTGCAGGACACAGGAAAGGGAAAGCGATTAAGGGGTTAAGGAGCCACTGCAGAGCACCCCCTGTGACAATCCCCCTCAACAACATTTATATCACTTTGGATACTCTCCGGGGCGGGGGGGTGGGAAATGACCTAACAGTGGAAAGTCACAGTTGTCGGGTCTCTGGCACTGAGTTTGCCTCTGTGACTCAGACGGAGAGGGGGAGGGTGATAGTGAATTTATTAGTTAGCGGAACGTACAGGAGGTTCTGTGGGCAAGAATGAGACACCCGGATGGTATGTTGCCTCACGGGTGCCAAGGTCTGGGACATCTCGGATCGAGTCCTCAGCATTCTTAAGTGGGAGGGTGAACAGTCAGAAGTTGTGGTCCATGTAGGTACCGATGATATTGGTTGGATGAGTGATGAGGATCTACATAGGGAGCTCAGGGAGTTAGGTGCTAAGTTAAAGGGCAGAAACTCCAGGGTTGTGATCTCAGGATTGCTACCCACGTCACTTGCTAGGGAGGCCAGAACTAGGAAGATTATACAGTTTAATATGTGGCTAAGGAGTTGGTGTAGGAGGAAGGACACAAGATCTTAGGATCATTGGGCTCTCTTCCAGGGAAGGAGGGGCCTATAAAGAAGGGATGGTTGGCCCCTGAACTGGAGGGGGACTAATATCCTAGCAGAAAGGTTTGTTAATGCTGTACAGTGGGAGAGATTATAGCTGGGAGCTTAATGTACAAGGATACACATTATATTGAAAGGACAGATAGGAAGGCAGAGGTGGCAGCGTTTCACTGTTGGGAAAAAATGAAATCAAACCATTAGAAAGAGGTGTTGAATCGTTATAGATCATACTAAGCAACTGCAAGGGTAAAAAGACCCTAATGGGAGGCTATATACAGACTCTCAAACAGTAGCAAGGATGTTGTCTTAAAAAAATTACAACAGGATATATATAGAAAATGCATGCCAAAATGGCAATGTCACAATAGTCATGGGGGACTTCAATATGCAGGTAGATTGGGAAAATCAGGTTGGTGCTGGATTACAGGAGGGGGAATTTCTAGACTGCCATCTAGAGCAGCTTGTGGTTGAGCCCACTAGGGGATCAGCTATTCTGAATTGGGTGTTGTACAATGAACTAGAATTGATTTGAGAACTTAAGATAAGAAAACCCTCAGGGGTACGTGATCATAATATGATTTGAATTCATCCTGAAATTTGAGAAGGAGAATCTCAAGTCAGATGTATCAGTATTCCAGTGGAGTAAAGGGAATTACAGAGGCATGAGAGAGGAGTTGGCCAGAATTGATTTGAAAAGAACATTGGAAGGGATGATGGCAGGCAGCAATGGCTGGAATTTCTGGAACTAATTCAGAAGGCACAGGATATATGCATCCCAAAGAGGAAGAAGTATCCTAAAGAAAAGATGGCAAAATCATGGCTAACAAGAGAAGTCAAACCCAACATAAAAGCCAAAGAGAGGGCATATAATACAGCAAAAATTAGTGCCAAGTCAGAGGACTGGGAAGCTTTTAAAAACCAACAGAAGGCAACTAAAAAGTTATTAAGAAGATAAAGATGGTAGACGTTTCTTCTAACTCAACCCAGTGTCATCTAGAGACCCCAGCCTTGGAATCACACCTTCGTTACCTTTTTTTAAATTATTCGTGTTTCTTGGCTCTCATTTGTTCAGGGAGTAGATTGATTAAGTTATACTCTGCAAATTTCAATGATATACTAACAGGTAAATACACATGGCTAAGGACAAAGTAAAATTCGTTTCTTTTAATGTCAATGGGCTGTTGAATCCAGTCAAGCGCAGTAAAATTCTATCAAAAATGAGAAAAAGAACAAGCCCATGTAGTATACTTACAGGAAACTCACTTAAGTGATAATGAGCATGGAAAATTAAACAGAATGGGCTGCACTAATTTGTTTTTCTCCTCATATAAATCAGGACATAGAAGAGGAGTTGCTATTCGCATCTCAAGCAAGCTAAATGTTGAAAAGGTATTCGAAATGGGAGATAAGGAGGGCAGATATATTCCAGTAAGGGGGAATATAGACAGAAATCCAGTTACTTTATTGAATGTACACACACCCCCAGGAAGTGATATTAGTTTCTTCCAGAAAATTACTAATATTATGGTAATGGAAACAGAAGGTCTCCTGATACGTGGGGGAGACATAAATTTACAATTACAACCAAAGTTAGACTCCTCCAATAGAAAAACTTATGAAACAAAGTCCTTACATAAGAAAATTAACACTCTTTTTGAGGATGTTGGTCTAATTGATATATGGAGGGACCCTTTCCCCGACAGAAGGGATTACACTTATTATTCTGCCCCCTATTCCGTATATACAAGAATAGACTATTCCATCGTCGATTTCAGACAGTCTCAGCCTGAGCACACACCCCTCAGCATCAGCGGCTCCACAGTGGAGAGAGTGGAAAACATCAAGTTCCTTGGGGTGCAGATTTCGGACAATCTCACCTGGTCCAAGAACACCACTGGGATTGTGAAACGGGCCCAGCAGAGATTGCACTTCTCTGAGGAAGCTTAAACAAGCATCACTCCCCACTAACATCTGAACTACATTCTACAGAGGCGTGGTTGAGAGTGTGCTGACCTTTTGCATCACAACCTGGTACTCCAGCTGCAGTGCTGTCAACAAAAAAAGCCTTGCAGAGGGTGATTAGGGGAGCAGAGAAGGTTATTGGGGTCTCCCTACCTTCTGTCCAAGACCTCTTTCAGAGTCAATGCTTCCAGAAGACACGGTACATCATTAAAGACCCCTCACACCCTCTCCATGAACTGTTTGTTATTCTGCCATCAGGCAAATGTTACAGGAGCATCAAAACTAAAACCACAAGGCTACTAAACAGCTTCCTCCCACAGGCAGTCAGACTGCTAAATAGCTGCTCCACCTGACTCTGCTTTGGACACTTTTAATTTGCACTGGACACTATAACTGATTTTAACTGACATGTGGCTGTTGTGTTTTACTATTTATTGTTATGTTTATTATTTAGTGTTGCATTTGTTATGTTATGATAGCACTGCCCCTGTCTCATTCTGCCCTGCAGAGCTGATGTATGGCTAGAATGACAATAAAGTTTTTTGAATCTTGAATCTTCATAACATTTGGAAAAGATAGAGAAAAAATAATCACCTGTGGAATTGGGACAATAGATGTAAGTGACCATGCACCTATATATTTATCTGTTGGCTTTGACCTACAACCAAAGAATACTATTTGGAATCTAAATTCAAGTCTACTCAATGATCCCTATTTTAAGGAACAAATGAAAAAAGAATTTGGTCTTTACTTAGAATTCAATGATAATGGAGAGGTTTCACCTCCCATTCTATGGGGTACTCTGAAGGCTGTCTTAAGAGGGAAAATTATAGCGATATCTTCATATAAGAAAAAAAAATGGAATAAAACATTAGAAGAATTACAAAATAAGCTGAAGGAACTAGAAAAAAACACAAATTGAGTTTGGTACAGGATATACTAGAGGAAATTTTTAAAATTAGGAATGAAATTAATAGTTTGGCTACACAAGAAATTAGAAAAAATTTAATGTTTCTGAAATAGAGACACTATGAAAGTGGATCTAAATCTATGAAAATACTGGCATGGAAACTGAAAAAAAAGACAGCAGAAAATACAATTCATAGAATTAGGGATCTAAGAACAAAAGTGATAAAAAATAACCTAAGTGAAATTCAAGAAGCTTTTGAAATATTTTTCAATACTCTATATTCTAAAGTTTCAGGGGGAAGCATAACCCAAATTGACACCTTCCTGAATTCTTTAGAGTTACCCACTTTAAACAAAGAACAAAATAGAACGATGACTCCTGACGTAACTGAAGCTGAACTAAAAACTGCAATTAGTAGACTCAAATTAAGCAAGTCATCAGGATCAGATGGATATATGGCAGACTGGTATGAAGAGTTTAGAAATGAGTTAATCCCTGTTTTACTCCCAACACTGAACTGGGCCCTAAGAAAGGCGCAAATGCCCCCCAGTTGGAAGGAGGCAATAATCTCAGCTATACCGAATAGTCATTTGAAATCACCCTTTCTTTGTTAGTAAGTGATTGAATCTTAAGGGAGTTAAGGGAATGTGGAGAGAATAAAAAGGGATTAGTGTAGTATTGGTGTGGTCAGGTGCCCTGATGCTTGCTGTAGACAGTGGAACAAAGGGCTTGTTTCCATTCTGTGCAATTCCAAATCTTAAATGGACCTGTAAATGAGTTGAATGGCTGAATGGGCAGATACATAGGACATTAATGAGTATAATACCTATTGGCCTTTGGTACAAAAATGGTGATGAAATTATTCTTAGTTTTGCATGGAGGCAGAAGCAGCACTGTGTCCACCATTGGGATATTTCAATTGCCAGCTCCACTCACCCCACTGAACTCAGCAAAGGAAAAGCAGGGCTTGATGCACTTTGCATCTGGGCCATCACTTCATGCCCACCAATCATTAATGTCTAAATATTTTAATGTTTAATTTTTTTAAATTATAAATAACTTAGTGTTTTATTTATTTAAATGATTGAGGGATTTTTGAATGTAGAAGCATTTACGAACTTTCCAGACTCCTTGACAGAGGCACGTCTAAGACCTAGTCACAACTCACTGCTCTTTCGAGTGTAACTCATGATGCCCTCTCCATTTGGAAAAGACAATGTGACCGGCCCTGAGAAACAAGTGCAGTTCAGATTTACTGGGATAGTACCAGACTCACTGGCAATGGAGTTGTTTCTTTGTTGCTAATCTGAAAATTAATGAGTAACTTGCCAGATATCTACAATATTCTACAAAATTACAATTACAAAATTGTCCCAATCTTACTGGATTTTATGGGTTTAAAAAATCTATTAAGATTTCAAGAATTGACTAATTACCAAGATCCTGCCTGTAGCCAGCCTACTGAGATCTGCGATAGCTGAGATCCAGAACGTACTTCAGAGAATTGTAGAAAACCATGTAACATCACCATGATAACAGATGTTGAAACAACAACAGCATTCCAAAATAATTTATTAGTGAGAAGCCACTCTTCACAGTACATTCCTGTCTTCAACATGAGGAGATTTGTTCGCCCTGCTTGTTCTTGCCAAACATTCCTGCCATCCACACCACTGTCCCCTCTATATTCTCTTCCCCTTTCCCCTCAACCTCATTCAAACCCTTGAACAACCTCTCCTCACCCAGCTCCACAATACCCCTCTACAAACTGGCTTAGTCTTCCAAAGTGGAGATGCCTTCCACCCACTGATTTTACTGAACCAATATCCAGCGTTCAAAGCCACAGGGGAGTCACAGATGACATCAGACAGTGTTGCCATGGCAGAAATAAGTATAAAGAAATAACCTGAGTCAGATAATCAAAGTGTCACTCTTTACAAACCTTGAAGGAAAAGAACATGCAGGCTTAAAACGGGAAAATGGGTAATATATATGTGGCAGTAATAAAATACTTGGGAGTAATCAGGAGAGTTAATAGAGTACCGTAGATAGCTCATGTGGAGAGAAACTCTGAGACTGTGAACCAATGCTTTACTCAGCTATGGTCAGATCTACTGTAGGTTTCATCTAGTAAATATTCTCTATTTGCTCGATGGGAATGGATTTTATCTCCTCTAGCAACTGACATTCCTTTCAAAATGATCAAAGAAGGTGGTTTATATTTATATTTACCAGTTGACAGACCCAGAAAATGAGATATTAATAAATGCATTGGGTATCAGAAGACTGAGTAAATCTCACCATGGGCTAAAGAGAAATCAAGTGAACAAGATCATTGCTTTCAGCTGTGAAATAGCTTAGCAACCCTTCATGATTTGTTATCTATATATATATATATATATATATATATACACACACACACACACACACACACACACACACACACACGCATACATATAGACTTGTTAAATAAATAAGTAATAAATAAGTATACTGTAATTTCACATCAGGTCAAGGGAAGAGCGGTAATTGTTTGGATTCAACTTAAAGTCAGCTTTCAAACTACATTCAGCACAATGAAGCAGTAGTTCCCAATATACTTGTTAAAAGTACTTGGATTTACTACTCACTAGATACTTGCCATTAATTTTCATGCATTCCCCCAATTTTCACCACAAAGCTACATAAACTATTTGTGTGGGATGCTCCTGTCTGGTTTCCAGAGCTCCACTATTCAAATTATAGTGGATGATTATGAAAACTTTGGTATTCTGCAATAATATGGTGATCTGTTCCCCAGTTTCACATGAAGAGATACTGTAAAACAAACCTTAGATTTCTGGGAATCCAAGTGAGTATTAATCAGTTAAAGGTGGCAAGCTGTGATCTTATGCAATGGCTTCTATTCTTGGTACACTGCCTGGACTCCTATGTGTTTTCTGGAAGATGCATCTTAACATGAATCTTGCTTCAATTTACACAATCTAGTATCTTGGCAAGTATTTCACACACTTTCATGGCTCAAGGCCTAATTAAGCAACTGCAAGCAATTGAACTTTCAGACTCCCAACTGCTTTCTAAGCATCACTACTCCCACTAACAAGGAACAAAATGTAGTCTATATTCAATATGCTTGCTGACAATTAAGGCATTATGTGTTGAAGTAGTGTTGGAGTACTGACAGAGATACTTCACACACAAATCAGTGTTGGAACTTCCATTGTTTATGATATATGGCTATCCAAACATGTAGATAGGTTGGTCAGTAAGTTTGTAGATGAATAAAAAAAAAATTGGTGAAGCTGCAGAGAGTGAAGAAGGTCATCAAAGGATACAGCAGAACTGGGGAAAAAATAGCAGATGGAGCTAGTATGAGGTGTTGCACCTGGGAGAACAAATGGCAGGACACTTTACTTCATTGATGTCTAGAAGGATCTTCAAGTCCATACCTCCTTGAAAGTGGAAACATAAGTAGATAGAATGGTAAAAAAAAGTTTACCGTTGAGGGTAGAGTTAAGAAACTGTAAGGGTAAAACGATCCTGATGGGAGATATATACAGACCTCCGAATGGTGGCCAGGATGTGGCCTTCAAATTACAATGAGATCTGGAAAAAGCATGTAAAAAGGACAATTTTGTGATAGCTATGGGGGATTTCAATATGGAGGTAGATTGAGAAAATCAGGTTGGTGCTGGATCCCAAGAGAAGGAATTTGTAGAATGCCTACGAGATGGGTTTTTAGGGCAGCTGGTGGTTTAGCCCACTAGGGGAACGGTAATTCTGGCCTGGATGTTATGTAATGACCCAGATTTGATTAGGGAGCATAAGTTAAAGAAACCCTTGGGATATATTGATGATAATATGATAGTATACATCCTACAGCTTGAGAGGGAGGAGCTAACATTGGACATATCAGTATTACAGTGGAGTAAAGGGAATTCCAGAGGCATGAGAGGAGCCGGCCAAAATTGATTGAAAGGGAACACTAACAAGGATGACAGCAGAACAGAAATGTCTGGAGTTCCTGGAAGCAATTCAGAAGGCACAGGAAAGATATATTCCAAAGATGAAGAAGTATTCTAAAGGGAGGGTGAGGTAATCATGGCTGACAAAGGAAGTCAAAGACAGCAGAAAAGCAAAAGAAGAGGGGATATAATATAGCAAAAAAATCATGGGAAACTTTTAAAGCCCAACAAAAAGTAACTAAAAAGCCATAAAGAGAGAAAAGATTAAATATGAAGGTAACTTAGCCAATAATATAATAGAAGTACAAAAAGTATTTTCAGATATATAGCGTAAAAGATAGACAAGAGTGGATATTGGATCGCTGGAAAAAAATGCTGGAGGGGTCGTAATGGGGACAAAGAAATGGTGGACAAACTTAATAAGTATTTTGTGTCAGTCTTTACTGTAGAAGGTACGAGCAGAATGCCAGAAATGGGAGAGTCAAGGGTCAGAATGAGTATAGTTGCTATTACTAAGCAGAAGGTCAAAGTTCAAAGTAAATTTATTATCAAAGTACAGAAATGACACCATATACAGCCCTCAGATTCATTTTTTTGCGAGTGTACTTAATAAAACTAATAACCATAATAGAGTCGATGAAAGACTGCACCAACAGGGTGGACAACCAGTGTTCAAAAGACAACAAATTGTGCACATACAAAAGAAAGTAAAAATAATACTAATAATAAATTAGCAATAGATATTGAGAAAGTGAAATGATGAGTCCTTGAAAGTGAGTCCATTGGTTGTGGAGCAGTTCAGTGACGGGGCAAGTAAAGCTGAGTGAAGTTATGCCCTCTGGTTGAACAGCATAATAACTGTTCCTGAACAGAGTGGTGTGAGTCCTGAGGCTACTGTACCTTCTTCCTGATGGCAACAGCGATCTGGGGGATGGGGGTCCCTAATTATGGATGCAGCTTTCCTGCGGCAACGCTCCGTGTGGATGTGCTTAGTTTTGAGGAGGACTTTACCGTGATGGACTGGGCCATATACAATACTTTCTGTAATTATTTCTGTTCAAGCACATTGGTGTTTCAATTCCAGGCTGTGATACAGCCCGTCAATGTACTCTCCACCACACATCTATAGAAGTTTGTTAAAGTTTTAGATGTCATGCTGAATCTTTGTAAACTCCTAAGGAAGTAGAGGTGCTGCTGTGCTTTCTTCATAATTGCACTATGTGCTGGGCTCAGGACACAACAACTGAAATGATAACACCAAGGAAATTAACATTGCTGGCTCTCTCCAGTTATGACCCCTCTGATAAGAAATGGCTCAAGGATCTCCAGTTTCCAAATCCTGAGGTCAACAATCAGTTCCTTGGTCTTGCTGACTTTAAGTAAAAGGTTGTTGTTGTAGCTGCACTCATCAGGTTTTCAATCTCCCATGTATATGATGATTCGTCACCACTTTTGATTCAGCCAGCGACAGTGGTGTCATCAGTAAATTTGAATATGGATGCTTGGGAAGCTGTAAGGTCTGAAGTTAGGTCAATCACCTGGATCAGATGGATCTCACCCCAGGGTTCTAAAGGCGGTGGCTGGAGGAGGCACTCGTAATGATTTTTCAAGGATCACAAGATTCTGGAATGGTTCCTGAGGACTGGAAAATTACAAATATCACTCCACTCTTTAAGAAGGAAGGGAGGTAGAAGAAAGGAAATTATAGACCAGTCAGCTTGCCATCAGTGGTTGAAAAGATGTTGGAGTCTATTACTAAGGATGAGGTTTCGATGTACTTGGAGCGCATGATAAAATAGACCAAAGTCAGCACGGCTTCCTTAGAGGAAAATCTTGCCTGACAAATCTGTTGGAATTCTTGCAGGAAATAACAGACAGGATAGACAAAGGACAAAGGAGAGTCAATGGATGTTGCTTATTTGGATTTTCAGAAGGCTTTTGAAAAGGTGCCACACGTGAGGCTACTTAACATGATAAGAGGCAATGGTACTACAGGAAAGATACTAGCATGGATAGAACATTGGCTGACTGGGAGGAGGCAAAGGGTCAGAATAAAGGGGGCCTTTTCTGGTTGGCTGCCAGTGACTGGAGGTGTGTAGCAGGGGTTGGTGTTGGTGTTGGGACCGCATCATTTCACATTATGTATCAATGATTTGGATGCAGGAATTACTGGTTTTGCAGTCAAGTTTACAGACGATACGAAGATCAGTAAAGAGACAGGTAGTCTTGTGGAAACAGGATGTCTGCACAAGGTCTTAGATTGGGAGAATAGGCAAAGAAGTGGCAGATGGAACATAATGTAGAGAATTGCATGGCCATACACTTTGGTAGAAGGAGGTGTAGATGATTTTCTAAATGGGGAGAAAATTCAAAAATCAGAGGGGAAAGGGACTTGGGATCCCTCATGCAGGATTCCCCCAAAGGTTAACTTGCAGGTTGAGTTGGTGGTAAGGAAGGCAAATGCAATGTTTGCATTCATTTTGAGAGGACTAGAATACAAAAACAAGGATGTAAGCTTTGGATTTATAAGGTGTTGGTCAGACCACACTTGGAGCAGTTTTGGGCATCTTATCTAAGAAAACGTGCTGGCATTGGAGTCAGTCCAGAGGAGGTTAACGAGAATGATCTCAGGAACAAAATGGTTGACATACGGAGTGTTTGGTAGCTCTGGCCTGTACTCACTGGAGTTTAGAAGAATGAGGGAGCCATTTCATTGAAACCTATCAAATATTGAAAGGTCTACTGTGACGAGAATACACATAAAATTAAGATGTTTGCTGGCCTGGGTTAGCATCAGTGGCATCAGCAGTTGGTCTGCCACCTGTCCTCAGAGGAAGGAGAGATAAGGAACAATGAAGCAGTATCTGGAGATATGTAATGAAGGGACGGGAGAGAGAGCTGTCTGGAGCGGCTCCCCCTTTGAACCCTGAACTGTTTGAAGTGATGGACAGGCGATACCCCAGCAGGGGGATAAAAAGGGACAGATTCGCTAAGGCAGGGCACACACGACACCCGAGGTAACGAGACCCTGGAAGCGGTGCGCCTCTCACAAGTCGGTGGGAAGTACCGGACCTTAAACGCACAGGGTGGAAAGGTACGATCAGCGGGAACCCGGTGTGTGGCCACCCTCGCTTGGGTGCCGGGTTCACTGCAGAGGATCGACCGCATCTGGAGGAGGGGTCACAGTCAGTGACCTCAGGTGACATCACAAAGGACCCGCCCGAAAGCTGCTTGTGAGCAATATCGCCGGTCTGTGAGTGGAAGCCGTTTCTGAATGATCAGTCGTTCTTGTTCTCTCTCTCCTTCCCCTCACATTGTCCATCGCCATGGCAACGATTACTGCGAACTGAACTATTAAATCGAACTGGACTTTTGTGTCACTTTGAAATTGGTCATTTACCCCTAGACAACGATAGAGCTTGATTGATGCTGTTATCTTAATTCTGTGCACATGTGTGTTTATCATTGCTGAACTGTTGCATTTATTATACTTTCGATTACTGTGTTGCTTGTTTCTTTAATAAAACTTTCTTAGTTCTAGTAATCCAGACTCCAACTGAGTGATCCATTTCTGCTGGTTTGGCAACCCAGTTACGGGGTTCGTAACATAAGTGGGGTTCTCGTCCGCGATTTTGAATGCTAAATTTGGGACGGAGTAAATTGATTG
Source organism: Mobula birostris (assembly GCF_030028105.1). Classification (NCBI taxonomy): domain Eukaryota; kingdom Metazoa; phylum Chordata; class Chondrichthyes; order Myliobatiformes; family Myliobatidae; genus Mobula; species Mobula birostris. Next base: position 44,937,740 of record NC_092376.1, read on the forward strand.
GGTTAAAATTCCTGAAAGAAAGAAAAGAAAAACAGCAGAAATGGAGGCTGAGGAATTTATAAAGGCGCCGACCTTGGAGGCATTGGAGGATGCCAGGAAATCGGAATTGGTAGCTGTGGCCAAACGGTTGAATCTTGCTAAGGGGAAGTCGACAATGAGGAGAGAGGAGATACACAGAGCTATCGTAGAGCACTATGTATCTAAGGGTGTGTTTCCCCAAGGCGAGCTGGGGGTGGTGTCTATTGAAAAACCTGCTGGAGTCGTGGTACAGGTGCAGCTTGAAAAACTGAGACTCGAGCACGAGTTCCGGGTTCGACAGTTGGAGCGAGAAGAGAAGGAGAGAGAGGTAGAAAGACAAGAGAGAGAGAGACAGTTGGAGAGAGAAGAGAGAGAGAGAGACCGTTGGAGAGAAGAGAGAGAGAGACAGTTGGAGCGAGAAGAGAAGGAGAGAGAGGTAGAAAGACAAGAGAGATAGAGACAGTTGGAGAGAAAAGAGAGAGAGACAGTTGGAGAGAGAAGAGAAAGAGAGAGAGAGACAGTTGGAGAGAAGAGAAAGAGAGGGACAGACAGTTGGAGAGAGAGGAGAAACAGAGGGAAAGGGAATTCGAATTGGAGAAGTTAAGGTTAAGGGCAGAGCAGGGGCTCGTGCCGAACTAAGGTGGAGGGTTTCGGGCGACCCAGGAGGTTAGGCTGGTTCCCCCATTTGACGATACCGACGTGGATCGGTACTTCTTCCATTTCAAAAAAGTGGCTATAAGTCAGGACTGGCCGAGGGATAAGTGGGCTGTGTTACTTCAGAGTGTACTGAAAGGGAAAGCCCAAGAAGCTTACACCGCTTTGTCCGCGGAAGGTGCCCAGAGGTATGAGGTGGTGAAAGAGGCCATCCTCAGGATTTATGAGTTGGTCCCGGAGGCATACCGGCAGAGGTTCCGGAATGCGAGGAAGCAGTGGGACCGCACGTATTTGGAGTTTGCCCGTGAGATGCAGACATATTGTGAGCGTTGGTGCACCTCAAAGGGGGTAGAGGGGGATTATGACAGACTGCTGCAGCTGATCCTGATTGAGCAGTTTAAAGGTTGTGTCCCTGAGGGTATGAGACCCTACCTCGATGAGAAAGAGGCAGCCACGTTAGCCGCAACTGCTAAGTTAGCGGATGAGTATGCGTTGACACATAAAATGAAGTTTGCCCCGAGTAAAGGCTACCAGAAGGGTAGTCAGGATGGCGGGGAGAGTCCACCGGAAAAGTCAGAAAGTAAGCCGGGGACTAGTGAAAAGGATAAGGTAGACCGGGAGCAGTCTGGTAGGAAGTCTCCTGGGATCGTCTGTTATAATTGCGGGAAAGTCGGACACTTTGCATCCAGGTGCTTTGCCCCAAAGAAGGAGACGGGAAAAGGAAAAACGGCAATTTTGAATGGCTGTATCGAGCTGTTAAGCGAACCGCTAGGGAAGGACAGGTCTGCCAAAGTTCAGGAAGGGCGCGAGAGGTTTATCTCAGCCGGATTGGTGTCAGTGAAGGAGGGGTTAAAACCAGTTCCAGTGCGGATCTGGAGAGACACGGGAGCATGTCAGTCACTGATACTGAAGAGTGTATTAGAGTTTAGCTCAGAGACCCAGACTGGGGAGGTAGAGGTCAAAGGTGTTGGGGAAGGGACAGAGTCAGTCCCTTTGCACCAGATACACCTACAAAGCAACCTGGTCTCTGGACTAGTCACGATCGGGGTGAGGTCCGAATTACTGATGAAAGGCGTGGAAGTCTTGCTCGGTAATGACGTCGCCGGGGGAATCGTGTTCCCAGTCGTGAGATTGACAGGTCAGCCTGCCAGCATTGAGGCCCCGCCCATGGACTCACAGGTTCATCACGGGACCGCGGTAGTGAATTTAGCTGAAACGTTTCTGCCAGTCTTGTTCGAGACGGGGGTAGAAAATGAAAAGAAGGAGTGTAGTGAGACAAGAGGTAGTGAGGGAGCTGGGACAGACATAGCAGTAGCCAGGAAAGAATTTGTGCAGACGCAGGAGCTAGACGAGGGGCTGATGGTTTTGGCAGAGACAGCTCTCTCTGACACAGCTTTAACAAGGGAACTAGTAGGCTATTGTGTGGAGGAGGAAGTGCTAAGGAAAAAAGGGAAATCAAGTACCGTGCCCGCAGATGAGGAGTGGGGGGTGGTGCAAAAGGGTTATGGGGATGAGGTTTTTAACATGGCCCACGAGGTACCCCCCGGTGGACATTTTGCGGTGCTGGAGGAAACAGTTGGTGGAATCATGAAAGAGGTTTACCGGCTGCCCAGGGGGAAGAATGTTATTGATCATGACCGACGTGAACTGAGACGGTCACCGGCTTTTGATATGCTAACAAACCTAGTCGGTGTTAGCGTGGAAATCAATGAAGCTAGGGGCCCCCTGATAAGAGAAAAAAACCATTTTGAAAAGATTAGTATGGGATCGATCAGATAGGAGAAGGCTATTGTTTTGGCCAGGTCTACTGATAAGGTCTCTCCCTTAATCCCCGAACAAAGCGACTCTTTAGGAGTAATTAAACGACTCGCACCCGTGTGGTTGATTGTCCCGAGTCGATGCAAAGAACTGGGACGTTGGGTGTATGTCTGTTACAATAGGCCAGCCTAGTAAACAACATTCATATATAATGAGTAATTCAGTGACTAAAGGGCTGATGAACACAGAGGTGTGAATTGGCAATTTAATACGGCTGTCTGAAGCCAGCTTGATAGTGAACCTTGTAAAAAATGAGTTCGGCCACGCGAAGGTCACTTACCTGGGAATTGTGGTGACACAGGGGCAGCTGGCAGCGATGCAAGCTACCGTGCAGGCTATCGCTGACCTCCCAACCCCGACAGACAAGAGGGCCCTCAGAAGGCTCTTGGAGAAGGTGGGGTACTGTAGGAAGTTTTGCAATAACTCTGTGGTCACTACCCCTCCCCCTCCTACTAAGCCCTTGCGAGAGAAAACTGAGTCGGAATGGGACGACCCTTGTTATTGTGGTCCGGGACAAAACCAAATGAGAGGTTACATTGATCGAAATTCATCAGTGTTTTTGGCCACTATGAAGTTTGCTGAGTTGGAGCCTGGTCTAAGGGATTATTAATAACACATACAAAAGGGACAGAAAATGTGATTACTGTCTGTCAAGGTGTTGACAACTTCAAACTCGCTGTGTTAGCCAAATAGCTGATAAAGATGTATATTTGTGTGTGTATCAAATAATGTATTCATGTTTGTAATTTTTACCTCCCGGTAAAAATCCTTAAAGGGGGGAAGTGTGACGAGAATACACATAAAATTAAGATGTTTGCTGGCCTGGGTTAGCATCAGTGGCATCAGCAGTTGGTCTGCCACCTGTCCTCAGGGGAAGGAGAGATAAGGAACAATGAAGCAGCATCTGGAGATGTGTAATGAAGGGATGGCAGAGAGAGCTGTCTGGAGCGGCTCCCCCTTTGAACCCTGAACTGTTTGAAGTGATGGACAGGCGATACCCCAGCAGGGGGATAAAAAGGGACAGGTTCGCTAAGGCAGAACACACACGACACCCGAGGTAACGAGACCCTGGAAGCGGTGCGCCTCTCACGAGTCGGTGGGAAGTACCGGACCTTAAACGCACAGGGTGGAAAGGTACGATCAGCGGGAACCCGGTGTGTGGCCACCCTCGCTTGGGTGCCGGGTTCACTGCAGAGGATCGACCGCATCTGGAGGAGGGGTCACAGTCAGTGACCTCAGGTGACATCACAAAGGACTCGTCCGAAAGCTGCTTGTGAGCAATATCGCCGGTCTGTGAGTGGAAGCCGTTTCTGAATGATCAGTCGTTCTTGTTCTCTCTCTCCTTCCCCTCACATTGTCCATCGCCCTGGCAACGATTACTGCGAACTGAACTATTAAATCGAACTGGATTTTTGTGTCACTTTGAAATTGGTCATTTACCCCTAGACAACGATAGAGCTTGATTGATGCTGTTATCTTAATTCTGTGCACATGTGTGTTTATCATTGCTGAACTGTTGCATTTATTATACTTTCGATTACTGTGTTGCTTGTTTCTTTAATAAAACTTTCTTAGTTCTAGTAATCCAGACTCCAACTGAGTGATCCATTTCTGCTGGTTTGGCAACCCAGTTACGGGGTACGTAACACTACATAGAGTGGATATGGAGAGTATATTTCCTATAGTTGGGGAGTCTAGTGCCAGGGGCACAGCCTCAGAATAGAGGGACAGAGATGAGGAAAAATTTCTTTGAGCAGTGGTTGGTGAATCTGTGGATTCCATTGCAACAGACAGCTGTGCAGGCCAAGTCACTGGGTATATTTAAGGTGAAGATTGATAAGTTCTTAATTACACAAACAACAGGAATTCTGCAGATGCTGGAAATTCAAGCAACACACATCAAAGTTGCTGGTGAACGCAGCAGGCCAGGCAGCATCTCTAGGAAAAGGTACAGTCGACGTTTCAGGCCGAGACCCTTCGTCAGGACTAAGTTCTTAATTAAACAGGTTGTCAATGGTTACCGGCAAAAGACAGGAGGATGGGGTTGAGAGGGATAATAAATCGGCCATGATGGAATGGCAGAGAAAACACAATTAGCCAAATTGCCTAATTGGGCTCCCGTGTATTATGGTCTTATAGTGTCACGTTACGATTGCCTTCATTGTGCCCAGGGCAGGAGAGTAGAAGAGTCAGAAAATCATATGAAGTTTGCATAAAACTTTGCTAGACTGCACTAAGATCATATCAGAATTGGAATCAGGTTTATTATCACTGGCATATGTTGTGAAATTTGCTGTATTCTGGCAACAGTACAGTGCAATAAATAAAGAAAATTACTATGTTACAATAAAGTATTCAAATAAATAAATTGCGCAAAAGAGCAATAGCGAGATAGTTTTCGTCGGTACATAGACTGTTCAGAAATCTGAATGTGGGGTGGAGGGAAAAGTGCTATTCCTTAAATGTTTTATGTGCATCTTCAGGATCCTGTACCTCTTCCCTGATGTTGGTAATGAGAAGAGGACATGTCCTCGATGGTGAGAGTCCCTAATGATGGATGCTGTCTTCTTGAGACACCACCCTTTTGAAGATATCCTCAATGGTGGAGACCTTGTGCCCATGTTGGAGCTGGTGGTGCTTACAACCCTCTGCAGTCTCTTTTCATCCTGCACATTGTGCCTCTGTGCCAGATGTTGATACAACCAATCAGAACATTCTCCATGACATGTTGGTAGAAATTTGCTGGAATCGTTGGTGACATACCAAATCTTTTCACACTCCGAATGATGTATAACCAGTGCCATGCCTTTTTCATGATTGCATCAATATGTTGGGCCCAAGATAGATCCTCTGACTTGATCAGCAGACTGAAAAGCTTGAGCATGTAGATATTGAGAAAGACGATGTGCTGGGGTTTTTGGAAAGCATCAAGTTGGATAAGTTGCTGGAACCGGATGAGATGTACCCCAGGCTACTGTGGGAGATAAGGGAGAAGATTGCTGAGCCACTGGCAATGATCTTTGAATCATCAATGGGGACAGGAGAGGTGCGATGTTGTTCCTTTATTCAAGAAAGGGAGTAGAGGTAGACCAGGAAACTGTAGACCAGTGAGTCTTACTTCGGTGGTTGGTAAGTTGATGCAGAAGATCCTGAGAGGCAGGATTTATGAACATTTGGAGAGGTATAATATGATTAGGGATCATGTGCATGGCTTTGTCAAGGGCAGGTCGTGCCTTACGAGCCTGATTGAACTTTTTTGAGGATGTGACTAAACACATTGATGAAGGAAGAGCAGTAAATACAGTGTATGTGGATTTCAGCAAGGCATTTGATGAGGTACCCCATGCAAGGCTTATTGAGAAAGTAAGGAGGCATGGGATCCAAGGAGATATTGCTTTGTGGATCCAGAACTGGCTTGCCCACAGAAGGCAAAGTGTGGTTGTAGACGGGTCATATTCTGTATGGAGGTCGGTGACCAGTGGTGTGCCTCAGGGATCTGTTCTGGGACCCTTACTCTTCATGATTTTCATAAACGACCTGAATGAGGAAGTGGAGGAGTGGGTTATTAAGTTTGCTGATGACACAAAGGTTGGAGGTGTTGTGGATAGTGTGGAGGACGTTACAGTGGGACATTGATAGAATGCAAAACTGGGCTGAGAAGTGGCAGATGGAGTTCAACCCAGATAAGTGTGAAGTGGTTCATTTTGGTAGGTCAAATAGGATGGCAGAATATAGTATTAAAGGTAAGCCTCTTGGCAGTGTGGAGGATCAGAGGGATCTTGGGGTCCAAGTCCATAGGACTGCAGCTGAGCAGGTTGACTCTGTGGTTAAGAAGGCATACGGTGTATTGGCCCTCATTAATCGTGGAATTGAATTTAGGAGCCGGGAGGTAATGTTGCAGCTATATAGAACCCTGGTCAGACACCACTTGGAGTACTGTGCTCAGTTCCAGTCGCCTCACTACAGGAAGGATGTGAAAGTCATAAAAAGGGTGCAGAGGAGATTTACAAGGATGTTGCCTGGATTGGGGAGCATGCCTTATGAAAACAGGTTGAGTGAATTTGGCCGTTTCTCCTTGGAGCGATGGAAGATGAGATGTGACCTGATAGAGGTGTATAAGATGATGAGAGGTATTGATCGTGTGGATAGTCAGAGGCTTTTTCCCAGGGCTGAAATGGCTGCCACAGGAAGACACAGGTTTAAGGTGCTGGGGAGTAGGTACAGAGGAGATGTCAGGGGCAAGTTTTTTTACACAGAGAGTGGTAAGTGCATGGAATGGGCTGCCGGCAACAGTGGTGGAGGCGGATATGATAGGGCCTTTTAAGAGACTTTTGGATAGGTATGTGGAGCTTAGAAAACTAGAGGGCTATGTGTAACCCTAGTAATTTCTAAGGTAGGGACATGTTTGGCACAACTTTGTGGGCCAAAGGGCCTGTATGGTGCTGTAGGTTTTCTATGTTTCTACGTTGACACCCAGGAACATGAAGCTGCTCACCCTTTCTACTGCTGACCCCTTGACGAGGACTGGTGCGTGTTATTCCTTCTTCTCCTTCCTGAAGTCCGTGATCTATTCCTTGGTCTTGCTGACATTGAGCGCAAGTTTGCCATAGTGACACGACTCAAACAGCTGATCTATTCACCCCTTGTTGCCTCCTGAGATTCTGCCAACAGTGCTGTCATTGGTGGATTTAGAAAGGGTGTTGGAGCTGCACATAGAGAGCAGAGTAGTGAACGAAGTACGTATACTTGAGGTGTGCCTGTGCTGATTATCAGTGAGGAGGAGATATTATTACTGATATGCACTGACTGTGGTCTCCCAATGGGGAAGTCAAGGATCCAGCCGCAGACGGAGGCACAGAAGCCCAGGTTTTGATTCTTGTTTGGTACTAAGGGGATGACAGAGACGAGGGGAATGGTAAGTAATAACATTCAAAGAAAAAACACATCATTTTCAGACTCAACTTGTCTAACTGGGCACAACATTGGTACCAATAGATGTCATAAATGGAAAAATATTAAGAGCACAAGACTACTGAAGACCATGTTACAAATCCATACACTTGCAATTGCATGACACAATGAACATGTTTATATCAGGTCTAAAGAGAGAACATAAAAATTGTAGTGAACTGAGTTGCAGAAATATTTATTCTACTGTGTTGGATGACAGGGGTTCTAGCCACACCTCTGCTTTCCTTCCAAACTTACATGAAGCTACTTCAGCTGGTTTATTGTTTTCTATCTAGTTCCTAAACTTGTTTATTTTAGTTCTGCATAGAAAACAACAATTATCAAGTAGATATCATTTACTAGAGGACTGGCGCAGCACTGAGGACAATCACAACTCCACATGGTTGAGACACTGTTCTCAAAGAATTACATTCCATTGAATCTAATATTTCAAACAGGAATGCTTATTGAGAGGAGTCAATAGTTGAATCTTGTCATCACAAGCATGGAGGTTAGCGCAACAGTTTACAGTGCCAGCGATCCGCGATCGGGGTTCAATTCCTAACGCTGTCTCTAAGGAGTATGTACATTCTCCCCATGGCTGTATGGATTTCCTCTGGGGCTCCAGTTGCCCCTCATGGTAAATTGTGGCCATGTGATGTTGGCGCCAGGAGCAAGATGACACGAGTAGGCTGACCCCAGCATATCGTCGGAGTGTGCTGGTCATTGCCGGAAATGATGCATCTCACTGTATGTTTCGATGTACAAGTGACACACAAAGCTAATCTGTAATCAGCACCTGATTGGGCCAAAAATCTTGGCAACAGTAAAGCACAGGATGGTTGGAATAATAAGCCTGTAAGTCATTCATTATTTATTATTCCACATATAGAAACTATCCTGAAAATCTTGGGAATGTTTTTTTACATGACACCGATTATTACAATGCAGATCTAACCCTAGCATTCAATATTAATCTTCCTAACCCCTGAACAGTTTTGTTATTATACCCTGTGTTCTATATATCATACACACTGCATATGTTTTTAGAGAAATGCACTAGATGTATGCATAAATACAAAGCTGATGAGTTTAAAGCTGCAGTAAATAGCAGTAGTCATAAAGAAGGTGCTTACAATTCTGAACATCTGACATTTGCAGCCATCCTTGTACATCAAGCAGACAATTTATTCATCTAATCAGTTGTGAAAATGGGAAGCTATCAGCTACAATCAAGCTGAACAGAAGGTAGAAAAATTATAAAGTACGAGACAATAAATAAAAGACAAGAAGATTTAGATGCATGAGAAAGGTGGAGAGAAATACAATGTAAACGGAAGAAGACTAAACCTCGCTAAATACCTACACCATAAAGTACATTTCAAAATGCATGTTAAAAAAATCAACTGATGGCACTTACTGTGGAAAACCACATCACTTTGAGAATCCAGATCGTTAATGCAAAATTCACCACCAGGATAACGAGAAGCAGCAGCACAAATAAATAAAGGCAGCGCTTCCTCCAGCCATAGATCCCAATCTTGTAGACATATTGGTTCTCTGGCCTTTGTAGGCTATTGCCTTGCGTTGTCAGGTATTGTTCCCGTACCATCTGCTGGGAAGGGGAGAGAAGGTAAATTAGTGACGTGCCATAATCAAACAAAAGGAGTTAATTCTCAACAAACCCTGCTAAATAGCTACATGGGGTTATCTGCAAGATACAAAATGTTGTATATCCAAGTTCTGATCTGTTAAGAAAAGGTTAAAGCAGACAGATCCATCAGCTTTAAGAGATTTTTAAACTAAATTCTTACCAGAGGAGAAATCAATCACAGGTGACCACCAAAAAGAAAAGAGCATAATTCATCAAAGTATTCTCAGGGCACACCATTAATAAATACTTTGAGCTAGGAATGAAAATTACAATTTTATTGACACAGTCTGTTTATGAACACTAACGACAAGCAACATCTGTTTTAATGCTTTCCGTTGCAGAAACTAATCAAGTGTCGTGAAGCTGGGAAATTCTGCAAGCCCTAGAACGGCGCACAGGCCAGATGAATGTCAGCGGATCTCCCATCCACAAAGCAGCAATTTTTATTCCCCACTCTGCTACTTTCACAAGATTTGCTGCCCGAGAACTTAATTGAATGAAAGCAGAGTTCTGAGTGAGCTCTCTTTATAGCTCTGACTCTCCACAGGGAAATAATGGTTTACTATGCTCAGCACATCTGATTTGACAAGCCTGATTATATTTCATCATCCTTGCAACTGAATTATTTCAATTTGTTAAATAACTTAATTGTCATATTTTGTCTATCAAGCATGTGTGGTCTCTCCTCAGCAATTTCCTCTATTTCCCTTCATTGCCGCTCCAGGTTTGTTATGGCAGAACTCTTAGCTAGTAAAGCAACTGATTCTACACCATCAAGATTTGCTCTTTCTCACACTTCTCCATAATTACAGTCTCATTGCAATTTTTTCTCTTTTTCTCCAGAGACTTCAGTCTCAAATAAATAGAATTGATGTTAATGAGACTCCAAATAAAAGTCAAAATCAAATGTACTGTCATTTGCAACATGTACGTGTATGCACAGGGGCAATGAGAAACTTACTGGCTGCAGGATCACTGGCACATAGCATCAGATAAGCAGCATTCACAAGATAAACAAATTAAACAGAAATTATGTACATTTTGAACAAGAAAGACCATAATTAGACCAGATAAACAACATTTCACATTTGCTAATCTTCAAGGGAAGAATCAAAGGAAATTGGGGAAAATGAGTAACAGGTAGTTCATTCTACATCATTCAGTATACATCTATTTTTGTCTAAGTGGGAACAATATGAAGCCTGCAGAGAAATTGTGATTCCCATCATTTATAGTGCATAACAGAATTATCTTATCTCATCAAAGCATCCCCTTGCGACTGAGGAAGACTTAGCTCCACTCTACTGCTGTGTGTTCCACAGTGGCTGACAAGGCCATTGTGTGACTTTCACACTCTGCCTCAGGTGTAGCAGGAGGTAGCTGGGCAGGTGTCTACTTCGAGAGGTGGTGCCTTGTACCTGACTTTTGTGCTTGTCCTCTTTGTCTTTCTGACGCATGGACTCGAGATTCTCAGTCCGAACCCAAATGCATCTCCTCCAAATTAACACTATTAAAGCACCAGCAACCTGCATTCAATTCCCACCACTGATTGTATGTTCTGCCTGTGACTACATGGGTTTCAGTCTGGTGCTCCAGTTTCCTTCCTCATTGTAAAGATGTACGTATTAATAGATTAATTAGTCACGTGGGTGTAATTGGGCGGTGCACATTCATTGTGTCAGAAGTGCCTGTAACTGTGGTGTGTCCCTCAATAAAATAAAAAGTATGAATCAGGTTACAATTTATGTGTATTTTCTGGTTTTATTGCTTCTTTGTGGAGCAGACGATAAGGTTCCAACAAAGCAACAACCTACTGATTTAATTGTTCTGTTTCCCACTTGTTTGTGTTAATTAGATATTGAGTAATTAAATAACAAAAGAGTCAAATCCACAGAAGGATCTGGTACAAATTGGTTGATGCATACTTTTCCTCTGCACTGCGAGTAAAGGTAAGCAAATAAGTCTGTTTGAACCTCAGCCAAATCCCCTAACCATTTCATTGGGAGGTGAAAATTTGGCTCAGCTTTACTTTGCTTTTTGTCCTTCCTAAAATAAAACTGAGACTGGACCTGTCAGAAGTATTTTCTTCATTTCTAATTGAATTCAGATATTGGTTGCATATCTGCAGTAAAAGCAAAATCACAATTACAAAAACAAAAAAATACGAACCTAGGAATTAGGAGTAGGTGTCGACCATTCAGAGCAGAAAGGAGAATCCTAAGAGTTTCTGTAAGTATTTTAAGAGTTAAAAGGTAATGAGGAAGAGAATGGATCTCTTAAGGATCAGTGTGGACATCAATGAGGGGAGCCACAGGAAATGAGTGAGATGTTAAATGAATATTTTCATCTGTGTTTACTGTGAAGGAGGTCATGGAAGCTAGGGAATTCAGGAAAAAGAACAGTAATCTCCTGAGATGTATTGCCCTTACAAAAGATAAGGTTCCAGTGGTCTTAAAGTACATAAATGTGGATTAATCCCCAGGACTTCATATTGTTGGATGCAAGGAAAGAAGTTGCACAGATACCAGCAGAGATATTTGTATCATTTTAGCCAAGAGTGAGTTGTCAAAAGACTGGACAGTGGCTAATGTTATGCTTTTATTTAAGAAGGTCTACAAGGACAAGCCAGGGAACTACAGATCAATGAGCCTAACATCAGTGGTAAGCAAGTTTCTGAAGGATATCCTGACAGGCAGGATCTATTTACATTTGGAAAGGCAAAGACTTGATTAGAGATAGCCAGCATGGCTTGGTACATAGGAAATAGTGTTTCACAAGTTTGACTGAGTTTTTTGAAGATGTATTCAAGGGGATTAATGAGGACAGGACAATTGTTATTATCTACATAGAACTTTGCAAGGCCTTTGACAAAGTCCAGCATGCTGGACAGTGTCTGGAAAGTTAGATCAACTGGGATCCAGGATGAGCAAGCTAACTGAATTCAAAAATAGTAAGGAAGAAGGAAACAGGGTGATAGTGGAGGAATAATCTTTTAGCTTGGAGATTTGTGACCAGTGGTGTGCCACAGCTGGCTCTACTATTGTTTGTCATATATTTTATGATTAGTAAGTTGTCAGATGACAGTAAACTTGGTGGCGTAGAGGTCAGTGAAGAAGGTTGTCTGATGTTACAACAGGATCTAACTCATCTGTGAAAGTGGGCCAAGGAATAACAGCTGGAATTTAATGCAGAGAAGAGGAAAGTGATGTGCTTTCAGAAGTTAAACCAGGGTAAGACATACCCAGTGAATGAAAGGGGGTGTTTTAGGGAAAAAGAAACTTAAAGGCACAAATACATAGTTACCTGAAATTGGAAAACAGAGATAGATAAGGTAACCGCGCTTGCAATCATTGGATGGGGCATTGAGTTGAAACTTATTATTAGGGCTGGCATTAGTGAGACTGTACCTGGAATATTGTATGCAGATAGTGGCCATACTACAGGAAAGATGTCAATAAGCTAGAGAGAGTGAAGAAAGGATTCACCAGGATTTTGCTGGGACTGGAAGGCTTGAGCAATAAGGTGAGACAGGTTTGGCTGGGATTGTTTACCCTGGAGTGAAGGAGACTAATATGCGACATTACAGAGGTTTATAAAATTGAGGGACATAGTTTGAATAATCATTATATGATATTATGGATAATCTTAATCATTTTCCAAAGGTAATGAATTCTAAAAGCAGAAGGGATAGGTTTAAGGTGAGAGGGGAAATATTCAAAGGGGACCTGAGAGGGAAGTCCTTCACACAGACAGTGATGGGTATGTGGGGGAAGTGGTAAACAACATTTAAATGGACAGGAAAGGTTTCTGGGTCAAATATGAGCAAATAGGACTGAAGGCACTTAGGTCTGTATGGGTCATAGTGCTACAGTATGCACCCCACCCTGCCAGCCTCTAGGGTTTAGACGCCCTGATTCTCCTAAGAAAGGATAGCTGGCACAGTCCTTTTAAAGATTCTGGCCCACTCCGCTAACTTGTGTCATGTTTTAGGGCTGAAGTTTGGATATTTAAAGAGCACCTGAACTCAATCGTCAGCTCAACTTCGGTTCAATCTGCGATTGCACCTAGGGTTTCTGTCTCATTTGGATTCTCGTCTAGTTTCGCCAGGATCCTGTCTAGTATCTAGTCAAGAACCCTTTTCTTATCTCAGTCTCAAAATCATGTCTCGATTCTAGTTTTAAATACTCCAGTACTTGCATCTTTACCATCCTTGACTAGGCCTCTCATCACAGATAGGGCCTTCTTCCACGCTGTATCTCTCTAAGACTTGGTAACTCTCAGTCTGCATAATAATTTGCATAATTTCATTGTGTTATGTAGCACAGAAAATGACCCCTTTGCCTGCCATGACCTCACTAACCACTGAATTTATCTGAATTAATACTATTTGCCTGCCCTTGGCTTGTCGCCTTCTATACCTTGGCAACTTAAAGTATTTGTTGAGATGCTGCTTAAATGTGGTCGGAGTATCTGCCCCTACCACCTCTTCAGACTGCACTTTCCAAATTCCAACCAGTCTTTGTATGAAATTATTCCCTCACAATTGCTCTCTTTACTTCCTACCTCTCACCTCATACCAATATCCTTTTGTTTTAAAAATTCCTGCCTTGGGATAAAGACTATTACTACCAATCTTATCTATCTTTGTATGCCTTTACTAGATCACTTCTCACTCTCTCCATTCCAGGGAAAACAAACCCAGAGTGTTCAGTCTCTCCTGACAACCGAAGTTTCCAATCCAGGCAACGTCCTGGTAAATTTGCTCTACGCCCTCCAGTACAAACCCATTCTCCCTATACAATATGAGGTGATCAGAACTAACATAATGCTCCAGCTGTGGCCTAACTAAGGTTTGATAAAGTTGTAACACAATGTCCCTGCTTTCATCATAAAGCTTTTCTTCATTTTCATTTTTAAATCTGTTGTATTAATTATTATTGAAAATCAACAAAAATACATTAAAGTAATGAAGTGAACATGTCAATATGTACAATAAGAATTAAATTATCAAATAATTGATTAATAAAGCTAAAGAATATAGCAATAATAATAAGAAAAAAACAAAATGTTAAAACTATTTTTTTTTTGGAAAAAAGAAAGGAGGAAAAAAGAACCCCTACTAACTAAAACAAACAAAAAAACCCCTACTAACAAAAAAAAAGACAAAAAACCCATTAGGAGTGCAACCCCGGAGCTCTTCGCCATACAAGCTTCCATAAAAGAAAAACATCAATCCGCCAGCCAAATCCATTTAAATATGTTGGTCTGATATAGAAATACCATGAATATATACTGAACAAAACTGTCAATTTATTAGGTTGTAAATTAATTTTTAAAGCTTTAGGAATTGTAGAGAAAATAGATTTCCAAAACTGTTTCAATACAGAACACGACCAAAACATATGTGTCAGTGTAGCTGTCTGTTTTACATCTATCACACTGACTATCAACATTAGGAAATATTTTAGACAGTCTCTCCTTTGTTAAATAGTAACGATGTACAATTTTAAATTGAATTAGAGAGTGACTGGCACAAATAAAAGAAGAGTTAACCAACTTCAAAATTCGCAACCAATCCTCTGTTATCAAGGTCATGTTAAGCTCTCTTTCCCAATCTTGCTTAATCTTAAGTAAAGGATAATTGTACCATTGTAATAGTAAATTGTAAATTTTCCTTTTTCTTGATGACAGCATTGACTGGAACATGGAGCTTGAAGGTCAGTGTGTTTTCTTTTCTGGAAGTAAAACAAAATCAGGGACATCTGATCTCCATGACAAATTTCTCCACTTGTATTGCCCTCTGCTATGTATGCAGTCCAAAATGATTGACCTAGTTGTGAAGAATTTTCAGCTTATCTTTGTTTCAGACAAATGTAAATAATAAATGCTCAGCTATGAAAAACTTTGAGCTTTTGACCGTAACAATTACATTGGGATTAATTCCCTCTCCCTCTCCCCCCCACCGTCATTTAACTAAGCATTTCTATTAATTCAAACTACTGGCAAAATGGCTATCCTTTATTGTTCAAGATTGTGATATTGATGCATATTCTGGAAAAACAGATCAAGTTCAAGTTCAATCATTCAACCATATGTGAATACCTATGAATACAGTACAGCCAATCGAGATAGCATAACTCTGGGGCCAAGGTATGAACCCAAGCACCAACAGTCACACAATTCATGCAGCACATCTAACACATATAAGATAGAAAGCACGTATAAGATATCAGCAAAATATAGCTACAGAAAAAATATATATTCCAAGACCCTGAGACCATGAATGATGCAACAGTGACGAGTCAAACACAATACAGCTTGTCTTCTGCTGAGCCAAGACTGGGGGCAGCACTGACTCCAGCTTGGACGCTGCACCATCCCACCTCTGGTGGAATGCACTGGCTTCAATGTCTCTCCCCTGGGCAGCTGTAACCAGGCATCATCACGGCTTGAGGCCAAGCCCTCAGTATAACCACGCAGCTCTCCTGCTGTCCACCCCTGCTGTTCACTAATAAATCAGTGAATCGGACTTCCAGCATTCCACATAACAATGTCCAGCTGGATCTTCAATCACAAGAAAAGTAACAAAGACAATCACTCGCTGTTAGACTGCATATCGCAGTCACTCAGCAACTCCTCTGATGCCTCTTTGCCGCAGACAGGAGTACGATCCACACAAAGTCCTGCCCTTTCAGTTTCTCTGCAAAGGAGCAACTCACAGATGGGGTAGACTTGCAATAGTTTAAGTTCCTAATGTCCTTGCAATTGTAAAAGATACAATTCACCAACCCTAACTGTACATCTTTGGAACATGGAAGATACTGAAGCACCTGGAGGAAATCTATGCTGTTTTGGGAAGAAAGTACAAACTCTTTACAGTGAACGGTGGGAAATGAAACCCAATTGGTTATCACTGGCACTGTGAAGCAACTTAATAACCACTATGCTATCGTGCTACCCATTGACACGCCAACAACCACAAAAAGTCTCATATTGTGACAAGCGGAAAGATCACTCAAAAGAGCACGTTGTGGTTCTAAGGTCTGATTTTCTAACTTACTCATGAAAAGTCAGAATAAAAGACAATTGATTGTAGCCTTGTTTCCACTTTTGTTATCGACATCCTTATACAGAACTCACAATACACTAACTGACTATCCAGTAATATGTAGGCAAATTAGATTACATTGCCTCCATTCTTTATTTGCCATATCTAACTCTTCTGCTGGACCATAATGATCTCCTGTAACTTCTAGACAATATAGTGTCATTGATATTCAGATTATAATGTTGGAATTTCCAAACTTTTTTTAAGGACCTAGGTTATTACTTGATGGGCCAATTGTGAGATCAGTCTACAAGGATTTCCAGCAGACTATAAGAGCATAAGACGTAGGAGCAGAATTCAGCCATTCAACCCATCGAGTCTGCTCCACCATTCCATCATGGCTGATTTATTATCCCTCTCAACCTTATCCTCCTGTCTTCTCCCCATAACCTTTGACCCTCTGTCCAATCAAGAACCTATCAACCTCCATTTTAAATGCACCCAGTGGCTTGGCCTCCACAGCCATCCATGACAATGAATTCTAGATTTACTACCTTCTGGCGAAAGGGTGTGCTCCTCTTCTCGGTTCTAAATGGATGTGCCTCTATTTTGAGGTTGTACCCTCTGGTTCTAGACTTCACCACTATGAGAAACAGTTTCTCATTTTCTCCACATCCACTCTATCTAGGCCTTTCAGCATTCGATATGTTTCAAGGATAATCCCCCTTCATTCTTCTAAACTCCATTGATTCCAGGCCCAGAGCCATCAAATGCTCCTCATACATTAACCCCTTCATTCCTGAAATAACTCCTGTGAGCTCCCTCTGAACCCCTCCAATGCCAGCACATTTTTTTCTTAGATAAGGGGCCCAAAACTGCTCACAATACTCCAAGTGCAGTCTGACCAATGCCTTATAAAGCCTCAGCATTACATTCTTGCATTTACATTCTAGTCCTCTTGAAATGAATGCTAACATTGCATTCGCCTTCCTTAGCAAAAACTGAATCTGTAAGTTAACCTTTAGGGAATTCAGCACAAGACTCCCAGGTCCTCTCATTTTTGAATTTTCTCCCCATTTAGAAAATAGCCTACACCTTTATTCCCTCTACCAAAGTGCATGACCATACATTTCATACACTACTGTGCATCTGCCACTTCTTTGTCCAGTCTCCCAATCTGTCTAAGTCCTTCTGCAAATTCCCTGCTTCCTCAACACTATCTATCCTCCACTTATCTTCATATTATTCATAAAACTTGGTTACAAACCATCAGTTCCAGCATCCAAATCATTGAAAGGAAGCAGTCCCAACACTGACGAGTGTAGAACACTACTAGTCACTGGAAGCCAAACAGAAAAAGCCCTCTGTATTCCCACTCTTTGCCTTCTGCCAGTCAGCCAATCTTCTACTCATGTTAGTATCTTTCCTGCAATTCCATGGACTCTTATCTTGTTAAGCAACCTCATGTGAAGCACCTTGACAAAGACCTTCTGAAAATCCATGTATACTGCATTCACTGACTCTTCTTTTTTATCCTGCTTGTTAATTCCTCAAAGAGTTCCAATAGATTTCCCAGGGAAGATTGTCCCTTAAGGAGACATTTTATCATGCGCCTCCAAATACCCTGAAACAACGTCGTTAATAGTGGACTCCAACAACTTCCCAACCACTAAAGTCAGTCTATTTGGCCTATAATTTCCCTTCTACCTTCCCACCTTCTTAAAGAGTGGAGTGACATTCACAATATTCCAGTCCTCCCATACCATTCCAGAATCTAGTGATTCAAGGATCATTACTAATGCCTCCTTGATCTCTTCAGCTCCCTCTTTCAAAACCCTGAGGTGTAGTCCATCTGGTCCAGTTGACCTATCTACCTTCAGACCTTCAGCTTCCCAAGCACATTCTCTTTAGTAATAGATTCTACAATCTCTTCTGCTGCCTGACACTCCCGATTTTCCACAGTGAAGACTGATGCAAACTACTTATCAAGCTTGTCCACCATTTCTTTGTCTTCCATTACTTCCGTTCCAGCATCATTTTCCCGTGGTCCAATATTCATTCTCACCTATATTTTATTCTTCATAAATCTGAAAACTTTGGTATCCTCTTTGATATTATTGGCTAGCTTACCTTCATATTCCATTTTATTTTGTGACAGGTGAACTGATGTAGGCTTTGGTGTCATTCCTCTATAATTCCTTTTACTCAACAGTAATACTGATACATCTGACTTTAGCTTCTCTACCTGAAGTTGCAGGGTGAATTCTATCATATTATGATCACTGCCTCCTAAGGGTCTGTTTACCCTAAGCTCCCTAATTAAATATGGTTCAATACACAACATCCAATTAATAATTGCTTTTCCCCTAGTGGGCTCAACCACAAGCTGCTCTAAAATCCATCTTGTAGGCATTCTACAAATTCCATTTTGTGGGATTTTTCCAATCTACCTGCATATTGAAATTCCTCTTGACTATCGAAATATTGCACTGTTTACATGCTTTTTCTATTTTCTGCTGTAATTTATATCCCACATCCTGAATACTGTTCAGAGGCCTCCATCAGGAACTTTTTACCCCTGCAGATTCTTAACTCTACCCACAAAGATTCTACATCTTCCGATTCTATACCACCTCTTTCTAAGGATTTGAATTCATTTTTTACCTAGTGAGTCACCCCACCCCTTCAGCCTATCTGCCTGTCCTTTCAATACGATGTGTATCCTTGGATGTTAAGCTCCCAATTACCATCTTCTTTCAGCCACAACTCAGTGATGCCCACGCCATTCCTGCCTATCTCGAACTGTACAAGATCGTTTACCTTATTCCATATACTGTGTGCATTCAAATATAACACCTTCAATCCTGTATTCTTCACCCTTTTTGATTTTATTCCCATGTTGCTCTTTAACTAATCCCACATTGACTGCAATTTTCTCCTATCATCTGCCTGTCCTTCCTTACAGTCTCACTACACACTGCATCTGGATGTATACCAACTGCCCCATCATCAGCCCTATCACTGGTTCTCATCCAACTACCAAATTGGTTTAAATCTTCCCAACAGCTCTAGCAAACCTTTCTACAAAAATATTGGACCCCATCAGGTTCAGGTGTAATCTGTACTTTTTATACAGGTCAGACCTTCTGCAGAAGAGACCCCAAAGATCCAGAAATCTGAAACACTGCCAGCTGCACAATTCTTCAGCCATGCATTAATCTGCTAATTCATCCAATTTTTACCTTCACTGGTGCATGGCACAGGAAGAAAACCAGAGATTACTACCCCAGAGATCCTGCTTTTCAGTTTTCTACCTAATTCCCCATATTCTCTCTTCATGGCCTGCTCCACTTTCCTACCTACAGTATGTCCTTGGTACCAATGTCTCCCACAACTTCCAGAAGCTCACTCTCTCTTTTAGAATACTGTGGACCCAATCTGAGGCATCCCTGACTCTGGCACCTGGGAGGCAATGTACCATCTAGGAGTCTCCTTCACATCCACAGAATCTCCTGTCTGTTCCTTTAACTATGGAAGCCTCAATCACTACCGCACCTCTCATCTCCCCTCTCCGGTGGTATTGATTGCCAAAGGAATGGAAGAATGTCTGCTCTTTACGTATTTATACAACATTTTAAGTAATTCTTAATATAATCTAAGCTTATCATATCTTACTGCTTCTTAATACAGCAGGGAAGCATATTCCCCTGTCACTAGGGATCTCCACATTCATAGTTCCCTTAATCCTCTTTCCAAAATAATTTTATTTATTTACAGTCTTCATGATTTTATTTTTAAAAGCCGTCTGTTACTTGGTTCGCAATGAATGTATTCAGTGAGACCTTACAAATCTTGTTATCATTGTGGTGCAGCATGATTACATACAGCAAATCGAGCCAGATAAACACGCCAGATATAAAGAGGCTCATACAAAAAGGCTGATCATCTGGGAGTGCAAAGGAATCACAACTAGGGATTTTCTTTAAGAGGCTGCATTCATAAACCTTATCTAAAAATGAGATTTACTGTTTTAAGATATTCTGAAAAAAAACTAGAAATGCTTGGAAGTAACATATTGAACTAATTGAGTATCAGTCAGATGTTAATAACATGCTCATTTAATAAAACAATTGGAGTAAAAAACGGTACTTGGGACGGCTGTTTCCTGAATCAACCTTATCACTGTTACAAGATAGAAAAAATGTGCTTAATTTGTGTGGGCCAATTAAATAGTTTATCTTTGAACTACTTTCACTTTAATTGATACATTTGAATAATGAGTTGGGAAATAATAACGATTACAACAATGACCTATGAGTCAGGCATTGAAGCAAATAATGTTATTGCAATGAAGAGATAAATCTGTTGTTCCTATAGAAAAGGGTGATGGACATGATGAGATAGCGGGGAGAGATGTGTATTAACATCTAACACTGTCTATGATATTACATTATACTTCTTACACATTAATTTTACCCTAGCGGATCTCACGATTTCGGAACCTGAGTTTCATTTAGCCATAATATATTTACATGGATTTAATCAAGTATGAATGCAGAGACCCAATGTCGGATGACTTCAGAGCAAAAGAAAAAGCCATCACACTGACTGTGATCTGCACTTCTCAGATGATGTTGCATTCAGCTCTAACTTGTCGGAAGAATTGCAGGTGATAACGAATATCGTCTCTTATGCCCGCATCAAGTACCATGACTGTCAACACTGAGAAAGCAATTGTCATGTCACAAGTAGTAGATATCCTACCCAATAAAGAACTCTGAACAAGTTCAATTCTGTTCTTGACTCACTTAGTCAAAATACAGGCAACCTGAAAGAAAAACGAAACACACAAAATTGCTGGAAGAGCTCAGCAAAATAGGCAGCATCTATGGAGGGGAATGGACAGTCAATGTTTTGGGCTGAGATCTCTCATCAGGACTGAATGGAAGGGGCAGGAATTAGAATATGGAGGAGGAAGCAGGAGAAGCAGTACTAGCTGGCAGGTGATAAGTATGATCAGGTGAAGGGAAAGGTGGGTGGGTGGATGAAGTAACAACTGGGGGGGAGATAGGTGGAAGAGGTAAAGGGCTGAAGATGAAGGATCTAATAGGAGACGACAGTGGACTAAAGAAGAAAGGCAAAGCCTCTGTCATTTTTCACTATCGTTCTTCATGCGTCTGAAACAACATCGCTAACCTTAGGCATTAAGTTGTCTGACCATCATGGTTGCGTCCTCAAATCCCTTCATTAAAGATGTGAAAACAGATTTTGTCCAGCTTCCAATTTTGGTGCATCAGAAAAGTCCTTGCAGTCATATATGACAAATGGATCACCAAGGGATCTTTGAGAGAACCAGATTGTAGTCTCTACTGGACATGCATAGGCCTTGGTGGCTGAGATATAAAACCTACACAATAAGATATCACCTACCAGAGGCTGAGTCTACAATTGGATCATAAACGGCAGTACAAAGGTCTGAGACCACAACAAGACAAAGCAAGATCTTAGCTAAGTCCAGCATTCCCACTGACCAATGGCAGAAATGTACTACTGATCTTTCCATCTGGGCAACAAGTCAAGGTGAGTATAGTCACCATGGAGCCCAGATGAGCCACTGAACAGAGATCGCTTCACCCTCAATCTGGTGAACAGACACAGAGAATTGGAGTCTTCGCTTAACGAGCAGCATCAACTGACTTAGATGTACTGGCTTTCAAATCTCAGAAAGTAGGATAAGCTTCAAACGTAATGAAACAAAATACACTCAGTGGCCACTTTATTAGGTACACCTGTACAGCTCCTCACTAATGCAAATATCTAATCAGCCAATCACATGGAAGCAACTCAATGCATAAAAGCTTGCAGACATGGTCAAGATGTCCAATTCCCGTGCAGACCCAATATCAGAATGGGGAAGAAATGTGATCTATGTGACTTTAACTATGGAATAATTGTTGATGCCAGACAGGGTGGTTTGAGTATCTCAGAAGCTGTTGATCTCGTTGGAATTTTCGTGCACGATAGTCTTACAGAAAAACCAAAACATTCAATGAGCAGCAGTTCGGCAAAAGCACCTTGCTAATGAGAGAGGTCAGAGGAGAATAGTTCAAGCTGACAGGAAGTCGACAGTAACTTAAATAAACATGCTTTACAATAGTGGTGTGCAAAAGAGCATCACTGAAAGCACAAAACATTGAATATTAAGGTACATGAGCAACAGCAGCAGAAGACTACAAACATCTACTCGGTGGCCACTTTATTAAGCATAGGAGGTACCTAAAAAGTGGCCACTGAATGTATATAGCTTTGTTTTTTCAAGAACAGCATAGCTAAAAAGCAAGGATGGCACTGACAATAACATTCATCAAAATATTTAATCTGGGTGTCCTATATATCATGGTAATTCATAGGTGATCATAAGCAAAAATGTATCTCACAAAGATATTAAAGTTTTTGTGTGGGGTTGGGTGAAATACTTCCCTTCATCTTTTATTACAGGAATTCAATCAGAAAAGATTTTTATTATTCTTAACGTACTGCTACATAAATAATTTGTGGGAAATTTATGCTTTCAATTTCAGAAATTAAATCTTATTGGTAGGAGGACAGGACAGAAGGCGTCTACGTTGGTAATATCTTGCTCCATAGAATGATTGGATTAGGGACCCTCTATTCTTATACTGGGCAAACATATGGAATTCTTTCATCCAGAACTCATTATTATTTGCTGCCACATTCTACTAACAATGCTCCGAAGTCCAAGGATTTTTCTTTATTTCTAAAAGGCAAAAAGTTCCAGCTTTTATGTACAGTATTTGCGTTTGTTTAAAGGTTTGAAAAATCAAAAAAGAGCTGAGCCAAGTCCTTTGCTGACTTGGGTAGTGCTTTACAATTAATTTTAACATGCAATGCAGATAACTGGGGTGGCATGGGACTGTTACACTCCACGCCTTGCCGTTTCTTTAGCACTTTCTGCTTTTCATAAGGCCAAGTTCCTAGCTCGTTGCTGAACCCAGCACGGACGGAAAGTGTGCAAGGAGCTGGCTGGATCTGAATCTGGAAATACTCGCCACAAAGTCCATTGAGGATGCCACTACATCACCAGCCGGTAAGTGTAGTAATTAGCACAACCCTATTCCAGTGCCAGAGACTCCAGTTCAATTCCACCACTGTCAGTAAGGAGTTTGTACACACTGGTCTCCCTACTTGAGGAAGGATATACTGGCTTTGGAGGCAATGCAGAGGAGGTTCACCAGATTGATTCCAGAGATGAGGGGGTTAGACTATGAGGAGAGATTGAGTTGCCTCAGACTGTACTCGCTGGAATTCGGAAGAATGATAAGAGATCTTATAAAAACGTATAAAATTATGAAAGGGATAGATAAGATAGAGGCAGAAAAGTTGTTTCCACTGGTAAGTGAGACTAGATCTAAGAGACATAGCCTCAAGATTTGGGGGAGTAGATTTAGGATGAAGATGAGGAGGAACTGCTTTTCTCAGAGACTGTTGAATCTGTGGAATTCTCTGCCCAATGAAGCAGTGGACGATACCTCAGTAAATATATTTAAGACAAGGTTGGACAGATTTTTGCACAGTAGGGGAATTAAGGGTTATAGGGAAAAGGCAGGTTGGTGGAAATCAGTCCATAGCCAGATCAGCCATGATCTTATTGAATGGTGGAGCAGGCTTGACGGGCCAGATGGTCTACTCCTGCTCCTATTTCTTAGGTTTTTATGCCCATGTAACTGTGTGAGTGTCCTCTGGGAGCTTTGATATCCTCCCAGATTCCAAAGATATATGGGTCAGTTGGTTAATCTGTCACATGAATGTAATTTGGCAGTGCAGCCCATAGGGGTGGAAAGGTTCATTGCCACGCTGTAATCTATAACTAAGAAAGTAATAGAAACACGTTTGAATTGAAGTGGATCTGAACAACCTCCAGTCCTTGTCAAAAGTCATTGCAAAGCTAAAGATATACGTACTGTATAACATCAATCTTTTCAGACAATGCAATTCACTCTCCCAGGCCAGCACAAGAGAGAAGTGTCATATTTTGACATGTTGGAAATGATATCCTCTGCCCAATTACGAACAACACCATTGCCACTTCGTATGTTGATATTTTAATAGAAAAATCTTTTGAGAGAAGGGACAGATTTTTTAGCTGTTCAAGTTAGCTGAACTAAAGAATTGAGGGGGATCAGATTTTGAAATTCACCTATAGCAGTGGCTTGAAATTCATTCACACAGTTACGCAGGGGAGCGGGGAGAGGGGACTTTGGGGTTCTAACATTTTTTTGTTGTTCATTCTTTTGGGGTTCTTCTGTTTTCTTGGATGTCTGTGGAGACTAAGTATTTCAGGTCATATGCTGTATACTTTCTCTGATAATAAACAGAAGCAAAACTATTTGAACCAGAATATACAATTATTCAATATAAAATGGAATGATTTTTTTCACACATTTTTGGATGCTTTTGCATCCATCAGGAAATTTGCTTCTTCATTTATAGGTGTGATTTTCACATTCTCTTACATTGATTTTCCTCAAAAAAGACCACAACCTTGTTGTAGGGTTTGGAGGCTTGTGTGTCTCAATGACCCAGAGAGTATGCTGGCTGAAGTCAGGGCTTTATGTTTTAGCTCTTGATAGGGCTATCCAGGTCAGGCCGAACAGGTCAAGGAGCAGAGGCCAAGCTAAGAGTGATCCACCAAGTCCTGCAAGTTTGGTGGTTCAGTTTAGGGCTAACAACCCTGACTGGTCAAATGGAAACAGCAATGAAGAATCCTTCTACATCAGTGTGTGACAGTATTCCTGAATCTCCACCAAGAATTTACATGGCCGACAGTAGTGAAAACCAAGAGTAAGCTACTGGCATGAAGAAGAAAGCCCTGAACACTGGCAAGAGCAAGACCAAAACTGGTTTCCGACAGACAGAGATAGAGGACCTTCATTGCTGCCTTAAACACCAACAAGTGTAATGGGCAGTTATAAGTAAATTCCATTAATTTTGGTGTATTGCAACACCTAAATGACACCAACCATAAAGCAAAGCACACAATTAATCTGTAGTGAGATTCACAACTTCACTGAACTGCAAAATTAGAGATTTTATTTACCCAAAGGACAGCCAACTTTTAATGGCTCTGTTTCTCTTGAAGCCATACTATTTAATGACCCAACACTCAAAATGAATTCATTGTTTTCACTGAAATCTACCTGGATGGCTTTGCCTATGGAAATCAGGCCATTTCAGAGTTGTTTCCAGCTGCTGTCAATCTCTGCCATAACTCATGTTCGCTGCTCACTATTACATTTGGGGGGGTCTCACTTACTTCACACTCAAGGCACATAATCTTATTTCCCTTTAGCAGGGAAAGCAGGGTCAGATATTTGCCTACATTGCAAGCTTCCACAATTTACACCTTAAAGGCCTTAGTGACAACTTCCTGCTAGGGATATCTGACTCTGACTATTATGAGACATTTGCCTATCTCACATGAGGAGTCACTGAGATGTTACAGTGTCTATTGTCCTGGCAATCACAACAAATCAAGAGTTTCAGTCTGAAAACAGTGCAACATTACACAGTGAAACCAGATGTTACTGTTCTCAGCTTGCAAGTTCAGAACCGAGAAGCTCCAAACATATCAACCGGAGATAATTGTGACTGCTTTTCCCCCAATGTAAACTAATGATTTTTTTTCTGGAGATAGTCCTATCCAAGATATCAAGTTCAGCCCCAAGTAATACTTCTTTATATAACCTTGTAGTCCTGAGAGAAAAAAACATTAGCATTAAATAGTGAGTGAAATTAGTTTAAAAACAGGGCAGATAAATTTCTTCAGAGGTTATAATTACAATCACTACTGACTAAAGTGTTGATTTATCCCTAGTCTGAAAGGCCTGAACCAGAATAAATTCTCATACTTTTTCTGTTTCCCATTGCTCTCAGGCTGTATTGTTTCTTAATTATCTATCATTGACAACATGTTTGGATGCAACTCCATACACCTTGAAAGCTATCCATTTAAAGCAATTTCTGCACTGATGTATTAATGGCTTTTTCTGTCAATATGTTTTTCTGCTATTTTGAAAGTGACAATTTGTCACACCATGACTTTTACCTCTTATTGTCAGACTGCTGACCCATGGAGTGCTGTCCGTGGATGGATGCACAGGGACAAGATTATTCAGCTGCAATTCTTGAGATCAGTCAGAACATTGTAGCATCACAGTGATTACTAATACTGCTGACTTTCTGCACAAAGCCTTAAGACTTACATAATGTTAAAAGGTAATCACAAGGGAAAGAAAATTATTCCTCCACTAAACTGCAACATGGATGTCAACTTCGCAATATATCATAGCAATAGTTTAGTTCCTCAAAAACTCAGCTCACTCATTAAGCCAAAATTGTTGAGGCAAGTACAATAAAAATAAATTTTAACACCGGTTATGGCAGCAACAGTTCAATTCTGTTCATATTGAAGAAGTATCTAAAATGTTTTACATGCTCAAGGTTATTAATCCCAAAACAAAAGCTTCAAATTTCAAAATTTCCTTTCAGCCATTTTATGGCAGGCTGAAATACAATTGACCCAAAATATTCATCATCAGATGTATTTTTTCTGAGTCTCTCTCTTAGTTAGGTTGTTTACAATGCAGAAACAGAAGGGTTAAACTTGATTGCCATTGGAAGTTTGTTCAGATTATTATGTGTGATGCATTGTGACAGCCAGATCCATTCACACAACATTTCAATTCAGGCCATCACTTCATCAGCAATCAGCCAGTGCTAATTTCACTATTCACATTCTTAGGTTATCACCAGAAGGATGATTCTGAAAGGAATTAACACCAAAAAGTTAGCTAAAAGGGAGCCTTCATCTCTGGAAGTGGAGATTCATTGTTGCTATAGCATATGCTTGTTGTAGTAACTTGCAGGAAAAGACAGAAAGCAGGCTCCCCAATTCTCCAGTGTTAACACTGGCAGCTTTGTTGAAATCCAGGCATTTGACAAGATCCTGCATGGGAGGTTGGTCAGGAAGGTTCAGTTACTTGATGTTCAAGATGAGGAAGTAAATTGAATTAGACATTGGCTTTGTGGGAGAAGTCAGAGAGTGATAATAGATACAACATACATCTGTAGGTTTTCTCTTGTTAGTGGTAGTTAGTGTAGTTAGTGGTAGAGGCGGCCTCTCTGACTGGAAGCCTGTGACTAGTGGAATGCCTCAGGGATTGGTGTTGGGTCCATTGTTGTTTGTCATGTATATCAACGATCTGGATGATAATGAGGTTAACTGGATCAGCAAGTTTGTGAATGGTACCAAGGTTAGGGGTATAGTGGACAGGGAGGAAGGCTATCATGGCTTGCAGTGGGATCTGCATCAGCTGAAAAGCAGTAGATGGAATTTAAACCAGACAAATGAGAAATTTTGCACTTTGGTAGGGCCAACCAGGGTAGGCCTTACACAGTGGACGGTAGGGCACTGGGGAGTGTGGGAGAACAAAGGGATCTGGGAATACAGGTCCATAATTCATTGGAAGTGCTGGCACAGGTAGATGGGGTGATAAAGAAGGCTTTGGACACATTGGCCTTCATAAATCAAAGTACTGTACTGAGAACAGGAGATGGGAAGTTATGTTGAGGTTTTAAAGATGTTGCTGAGGCCTAGTTTTGAGTATTGTATGTAGTTTTGGTCACCTAGTGCAGGAAAAATGTAAATAAGATTGAAAGAGTGCAAAGAAAATTTACAAGGATGTTGCCAGGACTGGTGGACCTGAGTTATAAGGAAAGATTGAATAGATTACAACTTTATTCCTTGGAATTTAGAAGATTGAAAGAAGATTTGATAGAGGTATACAAGATTATGAGGGATATAGATAGGGTAAATGCAAGCAGGCTTTTTCCACTGAGCTACAACTAGAGCTCATGGGTTAAGGGTGAAAGGTGAAATGCTTATGAGGAATAAGAGGGGAAGCTTCTTTGCTCAGAGGGTCGTGAGAGTGTTAAATGCATGCAAGCTCAATATCAACATTTAAGAGAAGCTTAGACAGGTACACAGATGGCATTGATACTTAGATCCCCTTAAATCTCTTTACTTCTTTCTGGACAACAGACTTACCGTAACTTATTCCCCTCCATCATCACCCTCAACAATTTCTCTTTTGGCTCCTCCCATTTTGTCTGAATCATAGGTGTAGCCACAGGCAGCTGCATGGGCTTCTGCAAGGCCTGCCTTTTCGTCAGCTATGTGGAATAGTCCACGTTCCAAGCCTACGTTGATAACACTTCCCAAATCTTTCTCCGCTACATTGATATCTGCATTAGGGCTGTTCCCTGCACCCATACTGAGCTCATCAATTCCATCAAATTTGCCTCCAACTTTCGCCCTGTCCTCCAATTTACTTGGTCTATCTCTGATAACTCTCTCCCCTGCCTTAATCTCTCAGTCTCCATCTCTGGAGACAGACTATCCACTGTCACACTTTACAAGCCTACTGACTCTCAGTTATCTTGACTATAACTCTTCCTAACTGGTCACTTGTAAAAATGCTATTTTTCTCTCTGAATTTCTCTGTCTTCACCACATCTGTTCTCAGGATTCTAGAGAATCTGAGATATCTTCTTTTTTCAAAAAAATAAGGTTTCTCTTACAACAACATCAAAGCTGCCCTCACCCGTTTCCCCTTCATTTCATGCATATCTGGCCTCACCCCATCCTCTTGCCATCATAAGAGGGATAGGGTGCCCCTTGTCGTTACCCACCACACCACGAGCCTCAGTATCCAGCACATTCTTTGTAATTTCCGCCATCTCCAATGGGATCCTGCCACAAGCACATCTTTCACTCCCCTCCCATCTGCACTTCTCCACTTCCCAAAGTCCATTGTCCATTTGTCCATCTCCACTGATCTCCCTCCTGGCAATTATCCCTACCGCCAAGAGAAGTGCTACACCTGCCCCTGCACTCCTCCTTCACCAACATTCAGGGCCTCAAACAGTCTATCCAGCAAATGCGACATTTCACCTGCATGTCAGTTGGGGTAGTCCCCTGTATCCAGTGCTCCTAGTGTGACCTCCTCTGCATTGATGAGACCTGATGCACATTGGGGGACTGCTTTGTCAGGCATCTTCACTCTGTCTCCTTCAAAATGCAAGACCTCTTGATGGCTACCCATTTTAATTCATCTTCCCATTCCTATGCTGACAGCTGTCCACTGCTCCCTCTACCACCACAATGAATTCAAACTCAGGTTGGAGGAGGAACACTTCATATTCCCTTTGGGTAGCTTTCAACCTGATGGCATGGTCTAAATTCTGGTAATTATTCCCTCCTCCCCCTTTTCCCAGTATCCTCTCCTATTAGGTTCTTTCTTCTTCAGCCCTTTATAGTTGTTCCACCAACCTGCAGCTTCTAACTCTTCCCCCCCCCCCCCACCTATACCTATTGGAGTTCAGAAATAAACATGCTATTGGAATTGGTCGGAGTGGAGCTGAGATGATGGTTTATATCTTCTGGGGAAATCTATGAGGCCATCCATTGGATGTTGTGACCCAGCTGTCTACATGATACACAAGCCAGGGTAGTATGATATGGAGAGCAAGCTTTTGCCGATGTGACAGGCCCTCCTCACCACACAGCTGATGAATCCAAAGGAAGAGCAGAGACCAATACAGTTTGATACCAATAGCATCGCAGGAGTTCCCAGTTAGCATTGTATGATTGCCTTAGGGATTCCAGCTCCAGATTTTTCCTTGGTGTTTACATCTGAAGCTTTCTTCATGAGTGAGTATAGCCAAAAGGCAGGGGAGGTTTCAGATCAGAGTTTTCCTTCTCCTAGATGAGCTGCCAACCATGATTGACGAACCCGATCTGCCCAAAGCAACTGGTTTTAAGGTGCCAGTAATGCACTTTTGGCCCTTGTCCTGTTAGTGGAAATGGTTCCACCAGACTTAGTAGCTAAGTTATTCGTGAAGGCCAGCAGCTGACTTGTTTGTCAGAGACTATTTGAGACAGAGATCTTTGGGAACATTTAACAGGAATAGAGGAATATCACCACTACCACCCTGGTTATAACAACCTTAATGAACTAGAGGAATCTATAGTTACACAATCAAGGATGTAAATTAAGACAGAGTGGAGGAGAAACTTCTTCTCTTAGAAGGTTGAGAATTCTTGGAATTTTTTAAATCATAAAATCATTGAAAATTTATGACACAAAAGGTCATTTGAATATATGCACTAACCAAAAAAGAGCTACTATATCCACTTCTGCCTTCTGGCATTAAGTGAGAAGCCCATAAGACCATGGCTCTTCAAGTGCAATCTAAGTACTGTTTAAATGTGAAGAAGGCTTCAGCATCTACCAGCCTTTCAAGTTGCAAGTTCTAGGTCCCAGCTCTCTCTTACTTCAACTCTTTCTACTGACTACTTTAAAACTTCTGATCTCATTCTGCCCCAGAGTATATTAAAGGTTGAATTATGCTTAATATCAGAAAGTACAGAATTTTGGTTTATTGTGGAGTCAATGGCTATGGGGAATGGGGATGAAAGTGGACTGGGGCCAAGATCAGAACACCCAGCATCTTGCTGAGGAGAAAGGCATGCTCAAGGGACCATATGGATTTTCTATCGTTTTCTTCATGGGCTGTTTATCAATGTGCCTTTGGTGTCTGCAATGAACATTAGAGAGCCCCAGTTTGGGAGGCATTCTCTGGTATTTATTTGACTCTTCTCTCATTTGAAAATAATGAAGCATTCAGGCCAGATGCTGGTCTTGTCCCACTGGGATGCATCTGGAAACCATTCCTAATAACTCCCACATAGGCAGTTGTTCTTCAACATAGTGTTCATTGTGTTAAGAAGTAATATGGGGATTCAGTTTAAATGTCAGGAAATAAATAAAGTCATCATACTTCAAGGTGACCATGAAGTCATCAAGCTATTACAAAAACAATGGACTACTGACATCCTTTAGTGAAGGAAGCTAACTTACCCTCACTTTGGCTAATATCCATATGTAATTGCTTACCAAGATGGTTAACTCTTAACCTTCTTGATTTGTGTCAAACATTTTCAGGGCAAATAGCAATGACTAAGAAATGTTGGCTTTGGATACATCATGCCCCTGGAATAAATAAACCAAAATTATGAGAAGAGTGATTAGGAAAAACATGAACCTAGGAGCAGTCTTCTTCATTGCAATGATGACCAGCAGTTTCAGAGTAAAACCAGAGTTGAGCCAAGTGGCTTAAACTCAGGGAAAGGATCACACACTTCAACAAAATGCAGATTTTTAAAATATATTGAACATCAAGTAAACATAGTTCTGATTGTCAACACAGTTAATTCCAAAGGAGAAAATGATTCCTGAATTCTCCGGGTGAATTGTATATTATGTTTTTTTTTCATTCTCCATCAGGTTAAAAGTTGTCAAGTGATTGATATTTGATAATTCATCCATGAAATCTAATAAACTGCAGATTGAGAATAAATGGAACTCCTCATTGGTGAAATAAAGAAATAGAGCATTGTATAAACTCCTGTCCCTTCCAACATCTGATGCTAAAATTCCTATGTTGCATCCCTTCTGAAATTTTTTTCTAACTTTACTTCCAATTTTGCCTTTCAAAAGCCACTTCCACATTTTTTTATTGCCTAAAACTCATCTTAAAATAGTTCTAAGTCTCCTGGAACTTTTTCCTCCCAGGGAGATGCAAAACAAATTCTATGCATGAATCTTATTCATTTGGAATATTTACAATCTTTAAAGAAAATTTTGAAAACTTTTATACCACAGTTCAAGGGATTAACAATGGAACAACAGTGTTAATTTTATAAGCTGCTACTTCAGAAAGATGAGCTGTAAGAATAGGTTATAATAAGAACTGAAATGTAATTACTTTCTAATTTGAGGGCAGAGATGAGTTGCAAGTGTTGGTGAGAAAGGATGAACATTCATTAACACTTATATGCTTCACTAACACATTTCACACTTTTGGGTGGCCTTGTTCTGAACATCAGCAACTTCCTCAGAAGGCAATGATCTTTTGTGTGACTGCAGTACAATACTGATATTAAGACAAAGCTTTCAACTACTGATTGATGCTGTTTGTGTTAGAATGTACCGCACCACAGAGATTGAGGAATGTTCATCCAACATGGCATATTATGAATTCATCTCAGAAATGCTAGCTGAGAAGTTTCCTGACTCAATATAATCAGGACAGAGTCTAAAATAGCATCTTGATGATTTACACTTTTCTTTTTCCCAACTATTTTATGCTACTTCAATTATTTTCTTTTTAAACGTCTCCTTCAGTGTTTTCTCACTATTTTCAGTTGTTCTTGCATTGGGACTAGAGGATACCAATGTAATGTGTAAACGATTACAATGCATGAGGGTGTCCTTTATTTCTCCTTTCTACTAGTATGAACGTAGGTTGTAATGTTGAGTAAGTGCTTGTTGCTCTTTTGATGTGACAGGCTCTGATTTACTTCTAACTTCATACACGATGAGAAATCGTGCTGTTCAGGGAATAAGTCAGTCCAACTGCTAATATATTACTCTTAGATCCTAGAAGCATGATGTCTGGGCAGTTAGTGACATCAGTAATTGATGCCAGCACCGCCAAATTGGACTGCAAAGCTATGAGGAAAGCCCCCACCCACATTCCACATGCGCTTTAAAAGCATCCTGACTGATGTAGGTTAGTTGGCATGGCTTGAAAGGTAGTTGGTTGAAAATATTAATTTGGTTTTCTTGTACAATATTTAGTGGAGTTTCAAAAGTTATGAAAGTAAATTACAAATTAAATTTATGTTCCCTTAGCTTGCAGTAGGACAAGTGAAGTATTGCATAAATGGAATCTTGCCTCCAGGAGTTCAGCATAGAAGGGAGGAAGGGTAGAAGGCTGACTGAATAGGGCAATATCCTGGAGAGCATTAAGGAGTCCCTTACAACCCTAATCATAACAGGGTTTTGGAGGACCACTGTTGACAGTACTCCCCTGCTCCAGAGAGTTGCACGGGCCTGCCCTGTGCTGCAGCTACACTTGTTACCTGGAAGGACCAGGCCCTTGACACAGTGACAACCAAGAGGAAATGCCATGTTGAATTTCTGTGTATTTTCTCAGGTCAGTGCTTAAAACATGTAGTATACCTCTCAATCTGCAACTCACCACTTGCCCATTGGAAGTGATGGAGTCTTCACTACCTCACTGAATGGCAATGGCTTGGGCTAGCTGTCCGACAGGCAAAAGCAAGTGTGCTGGTGGGATGGCAATGGTTGGCTCATGACGCTTCCTGTCCAGAGGGAGGATATGCTTGATGGAAATACTGCCAGTCTCTGTGACAGTAAGTGACATTTTGGAAGAATGTAGCCAAATGGAGATTAAATCTCACTTAAAATATGTAAAACAAATCTGTAACTGTACTTTGATCATCTGCTTCCCCAGCTCAATCTTGCCTCCTTGATCAGTTCTCTGACCCAATACTCTTGCCACTTTGCGAAAAAGTAGCTGGTTAATAAAGTCCATATCAAACAAACTTCAGACCCACAAACTTTAACATAATGATCAAATGGGAAGTGCATAAATTATCAATCTTAAATATTGTTTCACAGCTTACTGAAAAGGGATATAAATGCTTGCAGGTTGTGACTTGGTCCAGACTGTGTTAGGATGTGTTGATGGGTCTCCTTCGCCCTCAATTTAAAGAGCTGGCTGAATTGTATTCTCTTATCTAAGACTGGAACATATGTTCAAAGTAACTTAGCAGGCTGCAGGGAAGGAATGTGTATTTCCGTCTGTAAAAAAAAATGCCCATGTTGAAAAATTTATGTTTCCCATTGATCTTCACTGCAGATGCAGTGATCAACCAAAGTTGCCTGGTGGCCAACCTCAAGGTCTGTACATAGCCTTCCCTTAAGTGTAATGAGGGCACTAACTTGGTGGTGGTGATACAGGACAAAATAAATAGCTATTATGAGTTGTAAAATTAAATTAATTTGATCTGTTACCTTGTGAGGTTGTACCGGAAAGGAAAAAAACTATGAAGGCTATAAAAATTGCAGAAGTTGTCATATACATTCAGTAATAGCCTTCAGAGAATTTGTGTTTGCTACTCCGTTCAATCCATATGACTCAGGTTCTACGTTTTATGATTGCCATCACAAAGGTTAGTTTATAGATGCCTTTCTTGCATTGCCCACTTCTGAGATCAAATATATATCCTATAACTTTTGTTATCTGTGGAGTAGTTCATAGTTGAATTCATTGAAGAATCACTCAATTTGTGTGTTAGTTGATCATCAGAATGGTGGCTATGTACAATCATTTCTCACTGTCTAGAAAGGTAATGTGGACCTCTATTTGCAATAATGAAATCAAAAACTTAAGTTCAAAACTTTTAAACATACATCTCAATAGATTTTAGGGTTATTTGTGCAGATTACTCAATCCATGTGTTCGACTCTCTTTCAAGCATATATCCAATTTCCATTGGATTGTTATTATCTCATCTGTTTCCATTATTCCCTTAGCCACATCATTCTAGCCTGAGTACTGATAAAAATGGAAATCAGTCTATTCCAGCAGACGTCATCCAAGCAAACCTGGCAGGATACTATGGCATCAAAACCCAAAACAATTGTGATGATTATACCTTGGAGAAGGGTATGCATGGACCTCGAAGCTGTTCGAGCAGTTGATCACCTTTGCAGTAAGCATTGATTGGCAAACCCTATGCCTGTTTTCTTAACACAAGAGATTCTGGAGATGCTGGAAAGCCAGAGCAACACATGGAAAATGCTGGAGGAACTTAGCAGGTAAGGCAGCATCTATGGAAACAGTCAGTGTTTCGGACTGAGACTCTTAATGAAGATTGGAAAGGAAGAGGCAAGACACCAGAATAACAGAAACATAGAAAATAGGTGCAGGAGTAGGCCATTCGGCCCTTCGAGCCTGCACCGCCATTTATTATGATCATGGCTGATCATCCAACTCAGAACACCGCCCCAGCCTTCCCTCCATACCCCCTGACCCCCGTAGCCACAAGGGCCATATCTAACTCCCTCTTAAATATAGCCAATGA
The DNA here is from genome assembly GCF_030028105.1 of Mobula birostris. Taxonomy (NCBI): domain Eukaryota; kingdom Metazoa; phylum Chordata; class Chondrichthyes; order Myliobatiformes; family Myliobatidae; genus Mobula; species Mobula birostris. The sequence continues at coordinate 44,972,981 of NC_092376.1, forward strand.
ACTGGCCTCAACTGTTTCCTGTGGCAGAGAATTCCACAGATTCACCACTCTCTGTGTGAAGAAGTTTTTCCTAATCTCGCTCCTAAAAGGCTTCCCCTCTATCCTCAAACTGTGAACCCTTGTTCTGGACTTCCCCAACATCGGGAACAATCTTCCTGCATCTAACCTGTCCAATCCCTTTAGGATCTTATACGTTTCAATCAGATCCCCCCTCAATCTTCTAAATTCCAACGAGTACAAGCCCAGTTCATCCAGTCTTTCTTCATATGAAAGTCCTGCCATCCCAGGAATCAATCTGGTGAACCTTCTCTGTACTCCCTCTATGGCAAGGATGTCTTTCCTCAGATTAGGGGACCAAAACTGCACACAATACTCCAGGTGTGGTCTCACCAAGGCCTTGTACAACTGCAGTAGTACCTCCCTGCTCCTGTACTCAAATCCTCTCGCTATAAATGCCAGCATACCATTTGCCTTTTTCACCGCCTGCTGTACCTGCATGCCCACTTTCAATGACTGGTGTATGATGACACCCAGGTCTCGTTGCACCTCCCCTTTTCCTAATCGGCCACCATTCAGATAATAATCTGTTTTCTTATTTTTGCCACCAAAGTGGATAACTTCACATTTATCCACATTAAATTGCATCTGCCATGAATTTGACCACTCACCCAACCTATCCAAGTCACCCTGTATCCTCTTAGCATCCTCCTCACAGCTAACACTGCCACCCAGCTTCGTGTCATCCGCAAACTTGGAGATGCTGCATTTAATTCCCTCATCCAAGTCAATAATATATATTGTAAACAACTGGGGTCCCAGCACTGAGCCTTGCGGTACCCCACTAGTCACCGCCTGCCATTCTGAAAAGGTCCCGTTTATTCCCACTCTTTGCTTCCTGTCTGCTAACCAACTCTCCACCCACACCAATACCTTACCCCCAATACCGTGTGCTTTAAGTTTGCACACTAATCTTCTGTGTGGGACCTTGTCAAAAGCCTTCGGAAAATTCAAATATACCACATCCACTGGTTCTCCCCTATCCACTCTACTAGTTACATCCTCAAAAAATTCTATGAGATTCGTCAGACATGATTTTCCTTTCACAAATCCATGCTGACTTTGTCCGATCATTTCACCGCTTTCCAAATGTGCTGCTATCACATCCTTGATAACTGACTCCAGCAGTTTCCCCACCACCGACGTTAGGCTAACCGGTCTATAATTCCCTGGTTTCTCTCTCCCTCCTTTTTTAAAAAGTGGAGTTACATTAGCCACCCTCCAATCCTCAGGAACTAGTCCAGAATCTAACGAGTTTTGAAAAATTATCACTAATGCATCCACTATTTCTTGGGCTACTTCCTTAAGCACCCTGGGATGCAGACCATCTGGCCCTGGGGATTTATCTGCCTTCAATCCCTTCAATTTACCTAACACCACTTCCCTACTAACATGTATTTCGCTCAGTTCCTCCATCTCACTGGACCCTCTGTCCCCTACTATTTCTGGAAGATTATTTATGTCCTCCTTAGTGAAGACAGAACCAAAGTAATTATTCAATTGGCCTGCTATGTCCTTGCTCCCCATAATCAATTCACTTGTTTCTGTCTGCAGGGGACCTACATTTGTTTTTACCAGTCTTTTCCTTTTTACATATCTATAAAAGCTTTTACAGTCCGTTTTTATGTTGCCTGCCAGTTTTCTCTCATAATCTTTTTTCCCCTTCCTAATTAAGCCCTTTGTCCTCCTCTGCTGAACTCTGAATTTCTCCCAGTCCTCAGGTGAGCCACTTTCTCTGGCTAATTTGTATGCTTCTTCTTTGGAATTGATACTATCCCTAATTTCTCTTGTCAGCCACGGGTGCACTACCTTCCTTGATTTATTCTTTTGCCAAACTGGGATGAACATTTGTTGCAGTTCATCCATGCAACCTTTAAATGCTTGCCATTGCATATCCACCGTCAATCCTTTAAGTGTCATTTGCCAGTCTATCTTAGCTAATTCACGTCTCATACCTTCAAAGTTACCCCTCTTTAAGTTCAGAACCTTTGTTTCTGAATTAACTATGTCACTCTCCATCTTAATGAAGAATTCCACCATATTATGGTCACTCTTACCCAAGGGGCCTCTCATGACAAGATTGCTAATTAATCCTTCCTCATTGCTCAAAACCCAGTCCAGAATTGCCTGCTCTCTCGTCGGTTCCTCGACATGTTGGTTCAAAAAACCATCCCGCATACATTCCAAGAAATCCTCTTCCTCAGCACCTTTACCAATTTGGTTCACCCAATCTACATGTAGATTGAAGTCACCCATTATAACTGCTGTTCCTTTATTGCACACATTTCTAATTTCCTGTTTAATACCATCTCTGACCTCACTACTACTGTTAGGTGGCCTGTACACAACTCCCACCAGCGTCTTCTGCCCCTTAGTGTTACGCAGCTCTACCCATATCGATTCCACATCTTCCCGGCTTATGTCCTTCCTTTCTATTGTGTTAATCTCTTCTTTGACCAGCAACACCACCCCACCTCCCCTTCCTTCATGTCTATCCCTCCTGAATATTGAATATCCCTGAACGTTGAGCTCCCATCCCTGGTCACCCTGGAGCCATGTCTCTGTGATCCCAACTATATCATAATCATTAATAACAATCTGCACTTTCAATTCATCCACCTTATTACGAATGCTCCTTGCATTGACACACAAAGCCTTGAGGCACTCTTTTACAACTCTCTTAGCCCTTATACAATTATGCTGAAAAGTGGCCCTTTTTAATGCTTGCCCTGGATTTGTCGGCCTGCCACTTTTACTTTTCTCCATAGTACTTTTTGTTTCTACCCTCACTTTACACCCCTCTGTCTCTCTGCACTGGTTCCCATCCCCCTGTAGTGAACTAACCTCCTCACGCCTAGCCTCTTTAATTTGATTCCCACCCCCCAACCATTCTAGTTTAAAGTCACCTCAGTAGGCCCTGCTAATCTCCCTGCCAGGATATTGGTCCCCCTAGGATTCAAGTGCAACCCGTCCTTTTTGTACAGGTCACGCCTGCGCCAAAAGAGGTCCCAATGATCCAAAAACTTGAATCCCTGCCCCCTGCTCCAATCCCTCAGCCACGCATTTATCCTCCACCTCATCGCATTCCTACTCTCACTGTCGCGTGGCACAGGCAGTAATCCCGAGATTACTACCTTTGCGGTCCTTTTTCTCAACTCCCTTCCTAGCTCCCTATATTCTCCTTTCAGGACCTCATCCCTTTTCCTACCTATGTCATTGGTGTAAGGAATAAGATGGTGGAGGGAGGAGAAGGAGAAGGAGAAGGAGTACAAGCTAAAAGGTGATAGGTGAAGCCAGGTGGGTGGGGGAGGAAGAAAGAAGCAGGGAGGTGATAAGTGGAAAAGGTAAAGGGCTGGAGAAGAAGGAATCTGTAGGAGACAAGAAAAGACCATGAGAGAAAGGGAAGGAGGAGGGGCACCAGAGGGAGGTAATAGGAGCTGAGAAGAGGAGAGTGGAGAAAGGAAGAGGAAGGAAGGAGGAGAGGGAAAAGTTACCGGAAGTAACATGGAAGTGGAGGCAGCCATGGACTGATATGTCAGAATGGGAATGGAGATTGGAATTAAAATAGTTGGCCACTGGGAATTCTGCTTTTTGTGGATGGAGTGAAAGTACTCGAAAAACTGGTCCCCCAATCTATGTTATGTTGGGTCTCACCAATGTAGCGGAGACTGCATCAGGAGCACCAGATACAATGATGACCCCAACAGATTTACAGGTGAAATGTTGCCTCACCTGGAAGGACTGTTTGGGGCCTTGAATGGAGGTGAGGGAGGAGATGAGTGGGCAAGTGTAGTACTTCTTTTGATTGCAGGGATAAATGTCAGGAGCGTCTTTCGTGGGGAGGCACGAGTGGACAAGGGAATCCCAGAGGAAGCATCAGGAGCATCAGATACACTAGATCAAGGGTCCCCAACTTTTTTGCACTGCGGACTGGTTTAATATTGACGATATTCTTGCGGACTGGCTGATGGTGGTGGTGGTGGGGGGGTGGTTGGTGTTCAAGTTCAACAGTGTGTGACGGAATGAGGAAAGGTGCAGCTGACTCATATCGTTTCATATCGCCAAGTCATATATTTTCCTCGCGGCCCGGTAGCTCATCTTTGCGGCCCGGTGGTTGGGGACCACTGCAGTAGATGACCTCAACAGATTCCCTCCATGACTCCTTTGTCCATTTGTCCCTTCTCACTAATCTTCCAGCTTCTTTCTTCCTCCCCCATCGACCTGACTTCACCTATCACCTTCTAGCTTGTACTACTTCCCCTCCCCCTACCTTCTTATTCTGGCTTCTTCCTTTTCCTTTCCAGTTGCGATGAAGGGTCTTGGTCTGAAACATCGAATGTTTATTCATTTCCATAGATGCCGCCTGACCTGCTGAGTTCCTGCGGCATTTTGTGTGTTGTCTGCTTCCTTTGCTAAACAGTTAAAGGGTTTGCTCTCTCCCCTTCCAAGTAACACACTGTCATGATTGCTACGAGTTACACATTGCTTTGCACTATTTTCAGTCCTATTTGTATGAAATGGATGTAAAAGCAATATCTGCAATGCACATTAGACAAATTAGAAATAACTTATATTAATTATGTGTAACCAAAAATTTTGTAATTTTTTTGAGTTAGTTATCTAATGGGAAGAGCTGATACAACATTATTGGCAAATGTGCAGTGCTGTATCAAAGAACACTGGATACACAACAATATCCAGATGTGCACACATCATAGACACAGCATACACTAGGAACTGGGTAATCAGACACAAATTAATGGGCCAACTCACTGAATTCAGAGATTAAACTCTGAGGCTCTCATTATATATCTGTTATTTAACCACTGAAGAATAACATCTAGAAATATCAAAAGTTTAACTTTCAAAAATTCAACAATATTATGAAGCAATCTCTTTTGTTTGCTTTTTCTCTCTTCTACCACTATCTCCTCATGACCCCGCAGCATTTTATACCAGCTCATGTGGTAGGCATGAAAAATGCTCTCAATCTTTATCAAAGCCATTGGTTGAGTTAGCTATAACTCAGGAGAACAAAAAAAAAGCAACTAGTGCTTTCCTGGCATAGATGATGAATTAACACATCTTGGGCTTCCAGGTGGGTATAGGTATTGATTTTAACTGACGTTTCAATAACAAACTCTGCCATCTTCATCAGCAATGATGTCTGGGCACGTCTAGTCTGGTGGCATAAATACCCCCATCATCCGTTCCTCCTGATTGGCTAATGCTCATCCAATCAGGTTTCCACTGTCCCATCTTGTTCACAACCAAATTTCAACAACCGAAGGACAACTTCTTGCGCTTGAGATCCCCTCATGGTTAATGCTCCTCTCTCCAATTAAGAGTTCTGTTGTACATTTCTGACATTACCTCAGCTGGGATCGACTAATGGACCAGGTAAAAACTATTTCAATTTGAGCTGCTCAAGAACTGCTATTTTTCTCTGTGTTGTTGTCCAATAAAGCTCTGTAGATACCTGCAACACATCAGATTAATCTACCTCTACAGAACAATACCTCTGGCAACCATTAATGAATGTCATAAAAGCACAATATCTACATCACACACAGTAATGTCTGTCTGTTTTGTAAATTAATTGACAAAGTCAGATTGCTGGCAATCAGTCAACCACATGCCTATCACATGAATAGCAGGAGAACAAAAGGTGAACCAGATGGGCTTTCACCCTTTTGCTTCTGGCAAAGTCCCAACATTAAACTAAATTGCACCTAAAATCTGAGGTTGCAATTTTGCAACACGGTTTGTGAGCCTGGTAAATATCAACCTCATGGAACGGCTAATGCAAACACGAGCTAGCATTACCCACATACTAAAGGAAATTACGGAGTCCTTCAGGATCAACGAAAGTTTAAAAAAAAAGTAAAAAGTCCAAAATGATGATGGCAAGGTAAGAAAGGAGTGGAGGAGTATTTGGCAGAGGCAGGAAAATGTGAAGAAGTTGAAACTGTATGTCATTTATTTTACTTTCACAGTTGCTTCTGAACTTTCAGCCCAGTGAAATATCAGGGTTCAGTCCTTTCAGATAAGCAGAAAATTGCAGTCTGGTCAAACCCAGGAAATAGATACAAGAAGCAGAGGTCTTTGATTCTTAGTGTTATACAACACGGAAATAGGCTCTTCAATCCAGCATGTCCATTCAGGTCAGAAAGGACCTATAATATTCATCCTCTTTTCCAGCACTTCATCCATAACCTGGGCATTTAGTCTAAATACTGTGGAGTTTGGTTAATTGGGGCTATTCATTTTGGCCCAATTAAGCGGCTGCCCCAATTAGCCGAAGTTTCATGGGAATAGTTAATAAGGTATAAAAAATAGATTGCTACTTGACTGAGTAATAAATTGTGTTTATTTGAAATAGAGAACAAATTAGAACACTATCAATACTACTATAGTACTATAAAACTGTTCCTAATAGCTATCAACAGAGGAATTCATCCATGTTCTTTTGATTGACTATAATTGAACAAAATCAGTGCAGACACTTAGTGAAGAGAATGGACTGCTCTCATACAATGCCTTTTATGGTTGCATCCCCTAAATCTTCATTTTCATTGTAATATCATTTACTAACTTTGGGCTGTTTTTCCCTCTCCCAGGAGCGTTCAGGTCAGAATAAATAGAATAACACTACTCCACCTTGTCTTTCCTGAAACTTCAAATCAAGCTTTCTACATTTCTGTTCGGGAAAGGAGGACTGATGTGGAATTGATCAGACTGCTGGCATAACCACTGTTCAATTTCCGCCTTCTCCAGTTAACAAAATACTCATATTTCTATCTTGTTGAATCATTCAGTGTGGAACATATCTCATAACTTCCCCTGGTGTCACTGCATTATTCTAAAACATTAAACAAATGGAACTATGAAATAAAAACAAAGTGTTGGAGATAATTACTTGAAGTCTAAGAATGATACAACTTTCATTTTATTATTTTGGGTGAATGGACAGATACATCTTCGGATGTGTGCAGCACATGCAAATAATTTTTGAATGACATTTTATTTTTCTTTTTAATGTACTTTTCTTTTTGTTGAATATCCCATTGTCTTAATATTTCTGTCCAATCTTTATGAGAATGGTTACTTCCAATGGTGTTGGGTTAAACAACAGGCAATTAGTGCACTTGTATCCAAGTACAAAGAACCAACAAGAATAGCAAGTGAGAGTTTGCTCAAAAATTCAAAATATTGCTAATTACACCCCCTGCAACTCTTTCCCTCTATTGAAATGAATAAAGTCACTGAAATTGCCAAAGTCTCCTTGGTGTCTACTGAGGAGAAAATTGTTGTTGCTCAAGAGCAAAAGGAAGCAAGTGGAGATGTTTTGGAGGACATTCATATTACCAGGAAGGAGCCAGTTGCAGACTTACACCACATTAAGGTGGATAAATCCCCAGGGCCTGACTGAATAGATTCTCACACTTAGTGGGAGGTTGGAGAAGAAATTGAAGGGGTTGCAGAGATATTTGCTCTGGAAGACGATAAGATAGCTAATGTTATTCTATTGTTTAAGAAGGGTAGAAGGGACAAGCCAGGGAACTACCGGCTGGTTAGCTTGACATCAGTTGTGGGGACTAGCTAGGTGGACAACACGCTGGCATGGATCCTTTGGGCTGAATGGCCTGTATCCCTGTTGTATTGTTCTGTGATTCTATAACTTTTGCTTACATTATTTTAATTATGAAAATTACAATGTGTCTCCAATTTACTGAGACCCCCAGCACCCAAAATGTTCTTGGGGGTTAGATAAGTTTTTAAAAGATGTTAAAGGGTCTTATAAGATATGGCACAGATTGAGTCTAGGCTGACACTGTGGTACATACCACACACAAGCACCTATACAGACAAACACTTTGGAAAATGACAGGATGGGCCATAGTTAGAAATATTTCCTTTTACAGTATGCAACAAAATATTTTCTAAAAACCTTCTGCTATTAATCCTCCATTAGTTTGAGAATGTTTTTATCCCCCTGTTCCTTATGCAATCTGCTGATAACTGACAGCACAGACAGGCCATATCTTCTGATTGTATTGTTCCATAGCTGGTTGCTAAGTGATGAGTGGGTGCACCATGGGAGGAGAATTTTTCTGTTCAGTCACTGTAGCAAAACCAGTAATGTATTATTTCTGTCCACACTAACAACTTCACTGCAAATAGAGAACACTGGCCCACAGCTCAAATTGTTGTCTGTATTTGCACATTGATTTGGAGAAAGGTTTGCCTTGTCCCATGGGGACACCAGATGTGTTGAAGAAGTCCATTGTGTAGAGAGCTATGAATATGAATTTGCTTCAGTGATTCTGATTACTCAAACAAAACATAAATTTCACCATTGTTCTGCCAGTTGTGGCTTTATCCTGTTATTTGAGAAAATTGTGTTATTTGGATTCATATTTCAACAAAGCCCCCAACGCAGAGCACAAGAAAGGTGCAGTTATAATTCAAAAGTTCAAATTTCAAAGTAAATTTATTATCAAAGTCTGCATATGTCACCATATACTACCCTGAGATTTATTTTCTTGCAGGCATTCACAGTAGAACAAAGAAATACAATAGAATCAATGAACAGCTACACACAAAGATTGACAAACAACCAATGGGCAAAAGAAAATAGTGGAAATATAAAAAAAGGGGGTAAATAAATAAATAAATAAATAAATACTGAGAATGAGTTGTAGAATCCTTGAAAGTGAGTGCATAGGTTGTATCAATGATCAGTTCAGCATTAAGGAGAGTGAAATTATCCAGGCTGGTTTAAGAGCCTGATAGTTGAAGAGTAATAATTGTTCCTGAACCTGGTGGTGTGGGACCCAAGGCACCTGAGCCTGGTGGTGTGAGACCCAAGGGTGCTGAGTCTGGTGTTGTGGGACCCAAGGGACCTGAGCCTGGTGGTGTGGGACCCAAGGGTGCTGAGCCTGGTTGTGGGGGACCCAAGGGTACTGAGCCTGGTGGTGTGGGACCCAAGGGTGCTGAGCCTGGTGGTGTGGGTCCCATGAGTCCTGAGCTTGGTTGTGTGGGTCCCATGGGTCCTGAGCCTGGTGGTGTGGGACCCAAGGGACCTGAGCCTGGTGGTGTGGGACCCATGGGTCCTGAGCCTGGTGGTGTGAGACCCAAGGGTGCTGAGCCTGGTGGTGTGAGACCTAAGGGTCCTGTACCTTCTTTAGTCCTGTCCTTCGGTGGTAACATCGAGAACAGAGCACGGCCTGGATGGAGCAGGTTTCCTGTTATATTTCAAACTCTCTGCACACCACTTATAATCCATAAAAAACTACCTTTGCAAGCAAATTCATGAGCCAAACTTCTACTGAATTATGCAAGTTAATAAATCACATTGTGGTCCTTGTTATCTTTAATTGTTAAGTTATAAATATTATATAGCCAGCATTTAATTCAGATTTCTCAAAAAAATATGAAAGACTTGCAGTTAAAGATCATTATTCATGTCCATTTCTATATTTCCAGGGCTTTAAAGTCAATAAACTAATGTGAAATGTAATCACTGTGAAATTATGGGGACTGTACCAGATAATTTGCACACAACACACTCCCACAAGCAGCAACATGAATCAGATTGGCAATAAGTATTTGGTGGCACAGCAGCGTAGCGGGCAGCATAGCGCTGTTACAGCACCAGTGACCTCGGTTCAATTCCCACCGCTGTCTGTAGAGGGAATATACAGTACACAGGCACACATCTCTAGCTAGGGGTGCTGAGGGCTTTTGCACAGTATTGTATTAATTTTATGTCTGGCAAAAAAAAATTATGATATACTATCTGTGAGTGATAATGAACCTGATTCTGATATGGGTCTCTTTTGTGGACTGAGAGTGGGAAGGGGACAGACAGAGGGGAATCATGCTTGGGAAAAGGGGAAGGGAGAGGGTGGTGAGTGGGAAGCGCCAGAAAGACATCCTGTAATGATCCATAAACCTGCGCCACCCCCCTGGTACTCCTCTGCCACCTGTCCCACACCACTCCTGCAACACTCCACCATCGCCATTCCCAACATCATTTGCTCCTGCCAGATTTACAAAATCGCTCTCCGCCTCACGTTGACAAATGCAGTGCTGTGCAATGTCTTTGGCACCCTAGCTGGATATATGTGGCTAGGACTTTTGCACTGTACATTCTCTCCATTACTACGTGGATATCCTCCTGGGGCTTCTCTTTCCTCCCACTTCCAAATACACATGTATTCGTTGGTTAAATGGTCAGATGGGTGTAGTTGAGTGGCTTGGGCTCATGAGCCAGAAGGGCCTTTTTACCATGCTGTATCTCCAAATAAAAATTAAAAATAAAGATATTTGAAAACCTCCTTTATTCTTCTTCAAAAAAACTGAGGTGAATCTTTCATGCTGACCATAGAAGGCAATGCCAAAGAGATAACATGCAAATCTGGAACCTATCTTGTGGGCAGAGAAATGTCTAACTGACCCCCTTATGACAATATTTCTCTATCACAGGCACACTCCTCATCTTATCCCCACTCCCTTTGTCCATGGTGCCACGAACCTTGGATCCCAACAGTATCTAATTTGGTGCATGTGTTAGTGAGGTGAATGACTCCAATGCTGCCTGACTTTCTTTCCTGGTCAGACATCTCTTCTCTTTCTGTACCCATGGAATGATCAGTTCTCAAAAGGCACTGTCTACTACACTCACTATATCCTGAGTGCTCTAGAGAGAGTCCATTTGCAACTCTGACTGACCTAGATGATCTACCAAGAACTGCAGCTTGATACACCTTCTGTGGGTATAGTCATCAGGGCACTGGAATTCTCTTTGACCTCCCACGGCGTGTAGGAAGAGCATATCATTGCCCAAGCCTCAATACAGAAAATTCAGATTCTCCATCCAACAACAGTTAAGTAGCTCAGGTGATGATGACAAAGAATGGCAACATGATGCAGGTTGGTTGATATGAGTTAAGTCTTCCAGTTGGTAACTCTATCTGCAGATCTCACTGATCTCAGAGCAGACACTAAAGGACTGCAAGTTCTGTTTAAAGAAGCCAATCATTGGTGAGTTATTTGTAAAATACAAACTTATTTTTTTAAAAAACTTCTTTTTGCTTCTTTGTTGCAATCTTCAAAGTAGGAAGGCAGGATCTATACCTCATCAGAAATGTAATGCTTGATTATCTATGTATGTGAAATTAGCCAGTGAGGTCTGGCAAGGAAGTGAAATGCCGTATCATTGCCAGGAACATTACTGTTTATCATTCTCTCCCTCAGATGCTTCTGGTTGCAGCCTGTATCAAGGTGCAGGAGCAGCTGCAGAATCAAGTACACAGGAATGGAAAATATCAACAGTTTTGCTGCCAATTTCCATCCATTCTACCTTTATATCCTTCCCTTTCAGGATATTTCTGTTACCATAAATGGAGGAAAGATTAATACCAAATATCCCACAGCTCACAGACTTCCACAGCTATCTCAACACTATTTCTTCTCACTCTGCCTCCATTCCATTGCCCTAGTTCCCCTGTCCCCACTGTATGTACGCTGACGATAACATTTCCCACACAAATACCTTTGAATTGTCTTCCTTAACATAGCTTCCCCACTACCACAGATGTTCTTGGAGGCACCACTTCTACTTTCGGTATCTCTGCTCTCAGCACCTCTCTTTCCAGATAGATTGAGAAAGGAGTCTCTGTTCATCATTTTCCTCTCCATCAGCCTCTACATTGAATGGATCATCCTCGGTCATTTTAGATACCTTCAAGTGGACTCCACCACAGTACCTTTTTGCTTTTTCCCTTTCTTTTCACCATTCCAATGAGACTGCAGTGGAAAGGGCAAGCAGCTTCAAGTTCCTTGAAGTCAGCAACTCAGAGGATGCATCCCAGAACCAACACATTAATACAATCATGAAGAATGATTGTCAGCAGCTATACTTCATTAGAAATTTGAGAGATTTGGTATGCCATCAAAGACTTTTGTAAGTTTCTACAGATGCATGTTGGAGAGCATTTTGACTGGTTGCATTACTGCCTGGTATGAAGGCTTGAAAGCACAGAATCACCAGAAGAAGCAGAAGGCTGTAGATTCAGCCAGCTCCATCACAGAACAATCCACCCCGCCAGCAAGGACATCTTCGAGGACAATCCACCCCGCCAGCAAGGCCATCTTCAAAGCACAATCCACCCCGCCAGCAAGGATATCTTCAAAGCACAATCCACCCCGCCAGCAAGGTCATCTTCGAGGACAATCCACCCCGCCAGCAAGGACATCTTCAAGCACAATCCACCCCGCCAGCAAGGACATCTTCAAGCACAATTCACCCCTCCAGCAAGGACATCTTCAAAGCACAATCCACCCCTCCAGCGAGGACATCTTCAAGGAGCAGTGCCTCAGGAATGGGCATCCAGCAGTAAAGTCCCTCACTATCCAGGACATGCCCTTTTCACGTTACTATCATCAGGGAGAAATCACAGAAGCCTGAAAACAACACACATCTTAAGAACAGCTTCAGATCCAGGTTCATTTATTGATCACGCATACATTGAAACTCATAGAGGTAAATGCAATCATTTACATACACAGCCAACACAACCCAAGGATGTGATGGGGGGGGGGGCCTGCAGCCTGAAACTGTTGCCACATATTCTGTCACCAATATACCATGTCCCCAATGTTCAGCAGAGCAACACAAGCAACAACAAGAACAGCAACAAAATAAGGTAACATCAGCTAGGTAGATCCCTTTCCCACACTCATACCCATCCTCAGGCCTCTGTCCCCACTCCCTAGCCCAAACCTGCAGACGTTGAGCCTCCGACATGCCAACCCAGAGGCTTCAACCTTCGGGCTTCGATGTCCGGTATTGACCCCAGGACTCTCCAACCATGGGACATTAAACTCTAGGCATCAACCTCTTTACTTGCAAGGACCTCCAACCTCAGGATTCACCAACCTGCCCTCATGCTTCCTGCTCACGTGGGCCTCTAACCCTGGAACTTGCCTACCTGGGGGATTGTCCACTTGGGCATCACTAGACCTTGTCTTTGGCCCATGCCAATGCGGTCCTTCACCACAGGGTTCACTGCTCTTCACCCTCCGTGCCTGCTGATCCAACGCTCAGCAATCGCTAGCCTTTGACCACAGAACACTCCAACCTGGGCTCTGACCACGAGCTCCTGCCCCCAATTCTTCTTTTACTGCCACTTAACTTTGTCTTTGGGCTGGCTGGTGGTGCAGTGACATCAGTACCGGACTTCGAGGCAGATAGTCCTGAGTTTGAATCCGGCCAGGTCCCAACCTGGGCACTAACAGCTTTTGCACGGAAAAAAGGCCTGGCAATCTACTTCCGTATTTTGCTACAAAAAACCACATGGATAACTACACTATCCATAGGATCAACTCATAACTCAACAGCACTCAACAACACCAACAACATCTCTCTCCCTAAAACCTGAACATAATCCCTAACCTTTGTTGTCTCTAAAACCATCCCTATGAACCTAAAAAGCAACTAAGTCTGAGGCATAGCCTCAATGAACGTTGCAGCTTTGTGCCATCTTAACAATCTTCTCTGCCCTCAGCTTTCCAAAAAGATCATGAACCAATGAACTCCACCTTTTATTCAACTTTTGCACAATTTATTTTGTAACTTATAGCAACTTTGTCTTGCACGGTACTGATGCCACTAAAGAACAATTTTCACAACATACGTCAGTGATTATAAACTGATTCTGATTCTACACGTCCCAGTGTCTGTTTTCTCCTTCCCTCTTATCTGAGCTCATTGATTGATTAAGTAGACAGTTTTGTCAGCAGTTTTTCACATGTCAACCCTGTTTTGTAAATCTGCACTTCAGATTGATGCTGCATTTCTTATGCATGATCCCACAGACTTCACATTACCAGGAAAAAGTTGAACTTGGCAACGTTCTTACGATTCACAGCTAACCTTTCACATTTGCCTAAGATGCAACTGTCTAGTCTATTAGAGTTCTGCATTAGGTTCATGTCTAATGTCAGACTGCAGTAGGACGCAGGAACTTACAATGAGGAATAAAGTTATGCAGCACTGTAGCCTGATGCTCCATGTAATCCGAGATGAAATGATGTTTGATGTGGATATCAGTGTCTTATATAAATAGCACAAAATTTAGCTTAAGCTTTTGGCACAGACAGACATTAGGAATTCTAGGTTACCAGACATCAGAATCTGACTTAAACATTTGCAATATGGTCACGCAGACATTGATAAGCAGGATACTTATGGAAACTTGGCTTCCTTTTGAGTCTGTTCTACATCAAGGGATTTAATTGCATCTCCAACAGCTTTTGGCAACTCAATATAAATAGATAGAAAATGAGTTAAATAAAACAGAAATCTGAAATAACAGAATTTTTATCTGAAGACATTTTCAAGTAACTTTATTTTTATGTATATATTTATTTATTGAGATGCAGTGCGGAAGTGGCCCTTCCAGCCCTTTATCTGCGCCACCCAGCGACCCCCAATTTAACCCTAGCCTAATCATGGGACAATTTTCAACAACCAATTAACCTACCAACCGGTATATCTGTGGACTGTGGGAGGAAACCCGAGCACCTGGAGGAAACCCACATGGTCATGGCGAGAATGTACAGGCAGCGGTGGGAATTGAACTTGGGTCGCTGGTACTGTAAAGCAGTGCGCTCATCGCTATGCTGCTGTGCCACCCCAGAAATAATGAATTATGATGATGTGATGAAATGGTTATTCATTGTCATCCTTAGTTCCTTTAAGAAGCAGGTGGGTGGGCCTTTAACTGTGGTTATATCAAACCTGTGGTTCGATATAACTTATTGGTTTCCAAGGTCATTTTAAAAATCGGAATGCGGCTTGACTGAAGATCAGTCTGGGAAAGGAAGGCAGGTTTCTGTTCCCAAGTACAAGAACATAAAATAAGAAGAAGGTGTAGGCCATTAAGCCCTTCATTCCTATTCTCGCATTGAATAAGGTGATGTTTGGTCAACTCTACCATTTTCTTGTATTAATTCTGTACCTTTTGATTCTCCATTATTCAATCACCTAATGATCCTTTTTTTTCCCCAGTGAATATGATTCCAGATCCTGGGTTTTTATCCTATCAAGCTTTGTACACATTTTTATGTTTCCATAAGATTAAGCTTTCCTACTTCTAAAGACCTAGTTTGCTTAATCTCTTGTCATACAACAAAAATGCTTCCTTATTCCAGGAATCAATCTGGTGAACCTTTAATGCTGATTTCGCTATATTTTGGATAGGGAGAGCAGACCTACACACAATGCTCCAGGTGTGGAATCACCAATGTGCTCTACATAATTGCATGAACATCCTTATTCATGTATTCAAATCCTCTTACAAAAAAGACCATAATATCTTTTGCCTTCTTAATTGCCTGTTGAAGTTCACGTTCAAGTTAATTGTCATTCAACCATACACATGTATACAGATAAATGAAACAGGGACTCTTTGTGGCCAAGTTACAAATCTCAGTCTCTCTCTCTCTCTCTCACACACACACACACACACACACACACACACAGATACAATCACTAATATTAGCACAAATCCTTGTGTGGGATGTTGTCCTGAAGCTACGCTTCTGCAAGAAGAAGCAGGCAGCAGTTCTTCATTTCAAGCTGGGGCGGCTGCAGATGGAGGCAATCCAGCTTGTCTTCCATGGAGCAAACACTGGAGAGCAGCATCAACAGAAGAACAGGCCTGCAGGGGCCGGCCTCCAACTCAGCACCAGTTCCAGTGCACCTACCATAGATGTGTTCCCTCCCACACTGCCTCTGGTGTCTCCTCTCCGGGGTGGCTGTAACAGGTGACACTGCCACATGAAGGCATGGTCCACACAACAAATGAGGCCGCACAGCTCCCCTGTCACCAGTCTCACCAATAAACTGGACTTGTGGTGTTTTGTATTAGTACTGTCTGCCAGGATCTTGCGACCACAAGAAGAATGTTTAAACAAATACTTGCAGAATATTTGCAGAGAGGCCACTATAACCAAGCCATCTTGCTAGAAATCGACATGCTGTGCCTGCACGATAGCATTCAGTGATTCCTGTATGGAGGACTGCCAGTTCTCCCTGAATAACAACATTTTTCAAACTTTCACTATTTAATAAATACTCTGGATTTCTATATATTTCCACCAAAATAGATTGCCTTATATCTTTCCACTATTGTATTCCATCCGTCACATTATTATCCATTGACCTTGTTCCAGCTACCTGTCACCCACACACATCTTCTGCTTCTCTATCCCCTTCCCCACTGGTTTCACCTGCCCTCATCCCTCTCTTATCTGTTTTGCCTTCTTTACTTATCAGATTCCAAACCTGTCGCTTCCTATCAATTTCCTGCCTGTCTCTACTTCCACCTTCCTAACAAATCACCTGGCTCATATCCCTCATTTATCCTTTCTTTACTTATCTTTCTGTCTCACCCACAATCAGTCAGTGTCTTCTCTTCTTCCCCCACATGGTTCCAACTTTTGCCTGGTAGTCCCTATCTCAACCCTCCCTCTCACATCTTTATACTAGTCATCACTCTTCTGCATTCTTGGTTGCAATAGATTAGATTAGATTATGAGGCCACTCAGTCCTCATTTATTGTCATTTAGAAATGCATGCATTAAGAAATGATACAATGTTCCTCCAGAATGATATCACAGAAACACAGGACAGACCAGGACTAAAACTGACAAAAACCACATAATTATAACATATAGTTACAACAGTGCAAAGCAATACCATAATTTGATAAAGAGCAGACCATGGGCACGGTAAAAAAATGTCTCAAAGTCCCGATAGCCCCATCATCTCACGCAGACGGTAGAAGGGAGAAACTCTCCCTGCCATGAACCTCCAGCGCTGCAAACTTGCCGATGCAACATCTTGGAAGCACCCGACCACAGCCGACTCTGAGTCCGTCCAAAAACTTCAAGCCTCCAACCAGCCCTCTGACACCGAGCACCGAGCACCATCTCTGCCGAGCACTTTGACCCCGCCCCGGCCGCCGAGGACTCAGGTCTTCCCCTCCGGAGATTCTGGATCACACAGTAGCAGCGGCAGCAAAACAGGCATTTCAGAAGTTTCACCAGATGTTTCTCCAAGCTCTCACATCTGTCTCCATCAAATCAGGATTGTGCACAGCACCCTACTTGACAGATAACAGATATTCATCACCGGAGTGGCCACTGTGTGCTGCGTCGTGCTGCCATCTTCTCCTCTTAGAGGGCCTTGACCCAATTTTTTGACTATCCTTTTGCCTCCACAGAAGCTGCCTTACCCTCCAGCAATTTCTTTGCCACACATTCCAGCATCTACAGCCCTTTGTGCCTTACCTCAGCAGCAAACTTGGATTAATTATGCTTGGTTCCCTCGACCATATCACTTGTATAAACTATGGAAGATCCATGTAGAACCACACAAGTCTTTCCAACTTCAAAACTGAGCTGCTGTTTTCCTGCTCCATTAATGAATCTTTCATCCATGCCAGAACATCAATCTAGTTTTGTTTAATGAAGTCTTATGTGACATTTATCACATTTCTCATGAAAATTCAAATATTACCACATGGACTGCTTCCTAACTAGTGATATCAGCCCAACAGTCTTCTGTTTTCTCTTGCACACCTTCCTTAAATATTAGGGTAAAGAGCTGTTGTCTGCAATCCATCCTGTTAACTACACCAATATTTTTTTTAAGTGCTGATTTCTTTCAGATCCCTGCCTGCTCTTGACTTCTTTTACATCTTTTCTGAGAAGGTTTCTGCATCAGAAGTCAGAGAAAAAAAATATGCCATTTACTTATATCCAAACATATTTCTCCTGTCTCCATTTGTAAGGGGTGCTCAGTAATTTTTGCTAATCTTTCTCCATTTTGCAATCTGTTTTCATGTTTCCTGCCAGGTTACCATCAAATTCCACCTTCTCTTTTCTAATTGATGACTTGCAGCTCCTTTGCTGAATTCTGAAGACATCCCAATCCCCAGGCTTACTGATCTTTTCAGCAATAGTATAAATCTTACTTTTGATCTGGTATTCTTTTAAACTTCTCTTTTATTAGGCATGGCTGGGTCACTGCTTTAAATGAGTAAAAGGATATATACTTGTTGTGAAGGCATGGGATCCAGGGAAACCTGGTTGTGTGGATTCAGAATTGATTTGCCCACAGAAGGCAGAGGGTGGTAGTAGACGGAGTTTATTCTGACTGGAGGTCCGTGACTAGTGGTGTTATGCTAGGGTCTGTTCTAGGACCCCTGCTCTTTGTGATTTTTTTAAATGGCTTGGATGAAGAAGTGGATGGGTGTGTTAATAAGTTTGCAAGTGACTCGAAGGTTGGTGCAGTTGTGGATAGTGTAGATAGTTGTCATAGGTTACAACAGGACATTGACAGGATGCAGAGCTGAGTTGAGAAGTGGCAGATAGAGCTCAACACTGAAAAGTGTGAAGTGATTCCCTTTGGAAGGTTGAAATTGAAGGCCGAATACAGGATTCTTAGCAGTGTGGGGGCACAAAGGGATCTTGGGGGTCCGTGTCCATAGTTCCCTCAAGGTTGCTGCACAAGTTGATGGGGTTGTTAAGGTGAATGGTCTGTTGGGTTTCATCAGTCAGGGGATTGTGTTTAAGAGCAGTGAGGTTATATTACCCTGGTTAGACCACATTAGGAATGGTGCACTTAGTTACGGCTCCCTCATTATAGGAAGAATGTAGAAGCTTTAGAGAGGGTGCAGAGGAGATTTGCCTGCACTGGAGAGCATGTTTCATGAGGATAGGTTGAACAGGACGGGGAGTTTCTCTTTAGAACAATGGATGATGAGAGGCGATTTGTTTGAGGTGTTTAAGTTTATCGGAGGCATAGGTTGAGTGGATTGCAACAGCTTTTTCCCCAGGGCAGAAAGGGCTAATATGAGAAGGCATACTTTTAAGGTGATTAGAGGAAAATTATAGGGAGCTATCAAAACTAATTTTTTTTTACAAAGAGAATGGTGGGTGTGTGGAATGCCCTGCCAAGGGTGGTGGTAGTGACACATGCATTAGTGACAATTAAGAAATTCTTAGGTAGGTACATGGATAATAAAAAATGGAGCTATGTAGGTTGGAAAGGTTAGATTGATTTCAGGATATGTTATGTCAGCACAACATTGTGGGCCGAATGGCCTGTATTATCCATAATGTACTGTCATTCTATGTTCTAATTCTTTAAATGTTATCCTTTGCTCACTTACTGTCTTATTCATTCAATCTACCATTGCCAGTTCATGCCCCATACCCTTGAAACTTGCTCTGATGACATTTGAGACAAGGGTTCCTTTCAAATTTTAAAGATATTTTGAATGCTGTAATCACTCTTCCCAAAAGGCCTCTGACTATTAGAAGTCTATTAAACCTTTCCCATTGCACAATACTTGTTCTAAAACAGCCATACATCATTAGTTCTTTAACACTTTTGGTGAATTCATTCTCTACACTATTACTGTCCAGTCTATATGTGTGTGTGTGTGTGTGTGTGTGTGTGTGTACTTATCCTCTATTCTTGATATATGCACCTCTGATTCCCTGATTTACCTTGCATGACCATGAGATCATATGAAAAAATCCCTCCAATGTCTTGCCCCTTGGTCCACCCAATTAAACTGTTCCTACTTTATTTTTTAACTTGATATCTACTCTTCCTGTTGTTTTTATCCCAGATTATTATATTCCCTCTTTCTTGTTATTTACCTCCCAACACTGGGCACTTTGTAATCACCATCTCCATTACAGTGAGATCACATCCATTTATTCCTACCTGCACTATTCATTAATCCACCTTGTTACAAATGTTGCTTGTACTTAAAGAACCATCAATTTTGTCCTCTAACTAATCTTCCCTGCTCTGAAAATTCTGATATTTGCAACCTTTGTCTCTTTATGACAGACACAATTGTCATTTAGCTGCCCCTCACCTTTGCCTTTTATTTTCTGCTTTATTTCCCAAGTTTTCCTAAAGGGGCAAACCTCACCAGTATTCACACCAAAGCTTCACCCACAGCCCTAGCTCTGTGATTCATTAGCAATCAAAGCCAGATTCTAGTGAAGTCCTTCCTAATATATCAGCTTTGATCCACCAGGGATTGGTCTTGATGAAAGGTCTCAGCCCACAATGTTGATCGTCCATTTCACTACATCAATACTGTCTGACCTGCTGAGTTGCTCCAGCGTTGTGTGTGTGTGCTGTCCAATGGATCAGTTTTTCCTTTCTGCACTGCTGGTGCACAAACCCCTTGAATTGAAACTCATTCCTCCCACACAAAATTTTAAACCATACATTAAACTCTCTGGTAATATTGACCCTTTGCCAGTTTGCTTAGAACTCGGATAGATTTCCAGAGGTTTTGGCTGTGGTTCATAATTTGGACTCCAGCTTGACCAGAACCTTCCTTGTTGTCCTATTTTGACTCTTGTTCCCCCCATTAAACACTTTAAGCACCTCACTAGACTAGAAGAAATTACCTTAATTCTGGCGACATAGCCTTTAGGGCTTAAGTTTACAGTCAGCAACATTGAAATGATGTGTAACTGCGGCCAAATCCTGTCTTTGAAATAAGTTACGAGTATAATGGTAATATGCTCAAATACAGAAATGCATTTCATATCAAGGACGTATGGAGCAGGCCTCAACGGCTTGTGAGGGTCACTTTTCTGAGTGATTGTTAAACGATGCCAAGTGAAATTGCCTCCATTAAGCAAGTAGGCCTCAGGGGGAGGCGGAAGAGGAGCTGCAACAGTGTCTCTCACAACAACCAGTCTGGAGAACAAGCTCCCTGCCACAAAGCAATTACAGGAATGGACAATGGGAGCAGAATAAAGTTAGAGTCATGGATTCACTCAGCACAGAAACAGACCCTTTGGCCCTTCATATCAATCCTAACCTTCAAATACTTACCATCACTAATCTCATTTAGCAGCACTTGGTCCGAGGCCTTCTACGTCTTGGTGATTCCAGCCCTCAGCATACACACCACCAAGGATCTCACATGGTTTATGTGTACCAGATGTGTGGTGAAAAAAGCACAACAGTTGAGGTCCCCAGATCCTAAGAACTTTCTACAGGGGCACAATTGAGAGCATCCTGACTGGCTGCATCACTGCCTGGTATGGGAGCTGTACCTCCCTCAATCGCAGAACTCTGCAGAGAGTGGTGTGGACAGCCCAGCACTTCTGTAGATGTGAACTTCCCACTATTCAGGACATTTACAAAGACAGGTGTGTAAAAAGGGCCCAAAGGATCATTGGGGACTTGAGTCACCCCATCCACAAACTGTTCCAGCTGCTACCATCCGGGAAACGCTACTGAGCATAAAAGCCAGTACCAACAGACTCTGGGGCAGCTTCTTCTGCCAGGTGATCAGACTGATTAATTCATGCTGATACAATTGTATTTCTATGTTATAGACTGTCCTGTTGTACATACTATTTATTACAAATTACTATAAATTGCACATTGCACATTTAGATGGAGACGTAATGTAAAGATTTTTACTCATGTACATGAAGGGTGTAAGTAATAAAGTCAATTTGATTCAGTCCAATTCATGTTGTGAGTGTATCAGCTTCCACCATCCACAGGAGCAGTGAATTCAGGACTTCAAGCACCCAAGTGGTGAAAAAGGTCTTTCTCTGATCCCCTTTAAATCTCTTAGTCCTACCTCAAATGCATACTTTCCAGTTTTAGATCCATAGAAACCATAGAAACTACAGCACAGAAACAGGCCTTTTGGCCCTTCCTGGCTGCGCCGAACCATTTTCTGCCTAGTCCCACTGACCTGCACATGGAACATATCCCTCCATACACCTCCCATCCATGGATCTGTTCAATTTATTCTTAAATGTTAAAAAAGAACCCGCATTTACCACCTCGTCTGGCAGCTCATTCCATACTCCCACCACTCTCTGTGTGAAGAAGCCCCCCCTAATGTTCCCTTTAAACTTTTCCCCCCTCACCCTTAACCCATGTCCTCTGGTTTTTTTCTCCCCTTGCCTCAGTGGAAAAAGCTTGCTTGCATTCACTCTATCTATACCCATCATAATTTTATATACCTCTATCAAATCTCCCCTCATTCTTCTACGCTCCAGGGAATAGAGTCCTAACCTATTCGACCTTTCTCTGTAACTGAGTTTCTCAAGTCCCGGCAACATCCTTGTAAACCTTCTCTGCACTCTTTCAACCTTATTTATATCCTTCCTGTAACTTGGTGACCAAAACTGAACACAATACTCCAGATTCGGCCTCACCAATACCTTATACAACCTCATCATAACATTCTAGCTCTTATACTCAATACTTCGATTAATAAAGGCCAATGTACCAAAAGCTCTCTTTACGACCCTATCTACCTGTGTCGACACTTTTAGGGAATTTTGTATCTGTATTCCCAAATCCCTCTGTTCCACTGCACTCCTCAGTGCCTTACCATTAACCCTGTATGTTCTACCTTGGTTTGTCCTTCCAACATGCAATACCTCACACTTGTCTGTATTAAACTCCATCTGCCATTTTTCAGCCCATTTTTCCAGCTGGTCCAAGTCCCTCTGCAGGCTCTGAAAACCTTCCTCACTGTCTACTACACCTCCAATCTTTGTACTATCAGCAAATTTGCTGATCCAATTTACCACATTATCATCTAGATCATTGATATAGATGACAAATAACAATGGACCCAGCACTGATCCCTGTGGCACACCACTAGTCGCAGGCCTCCACTTGGAGAAGCAATTCTCTACTACCACTCTTTGGCTTCTTCCATTGAGCCAATGTCTAATCCAATTTACCACCTCTCCGTCTATACCTAACGACTGAAAAACTCCAATAGATTGGTCAAACATGACCTACCACGCACAAAGCCATGTTAACTCTCCCTAATAAGCTCCTGTCTATCCAAATGCTTGTAGATTCTGTCTCTTAGTACTCCCTCCAATAACTTACCTACTACCGATGTTAAATTTACTGGCCTATAATTTCCCGGATTACTTTTCGATCCTTTTTTAAACAATGGAACAACATGAGCCACTCTCCAATCCTCCGGCGCCTCACCCGTAGACAGCAACATTTTAAATATTTCTGCCAGGGCCCCTGCAATTTCAACACTACTCTCCTTCAAGGTCCGAGAGAACACCCTGTCAGGTCCCGGGGATTTATCCACTTTAGTTTTCCTCAAGACAGCAAGGACCTCCTCCTTTTCGATCTGTACAGTTTCCATGATCTCACTACTTGTTTCCCTTAATTCCATAGACTTCATGCCAGTTTCCTTAGTAAATACAGACGCAAAAATCCTATTTAAGATCTCCCCCACTTCCTTTGGTTCCGCACATAGCCGACCACTCTGATCTTCAAGAGGACCAATTTTATCCCTTACAATCCTTTTGCTCTTAATATACCTATAAAAGCTCTTTGGATTATCCTTCGCTTTGACTGCCAAGGCAACCTCATCTTCTTTTAGAACTCCTGATTTCTTTCTTAAGTATTTTCTTGCACTTCTTATACTCAAGCACCTTATTTACTCCCTGCTTCCTATACATGTCATACAACTCCCTCTTCTTCTTTATCAGAGTTGCAATATCCCTTGAGAACCAAGGTTCCTTATTCTTATTCACTTTGCCTTTAATCCTGACAAGAACATACAAATTTTGCAATCTCAGAATTTCTCCTCTGAAGGCTTCCCACCTACCGATCACATCCTTGCCAGCTGCGTTCACCAGCAACTTTGATGTGTGTTGTTTTTAGATCTTTTCTCATTTCTTCAAATTTGGCCTTCTTCTAGTTAAGAACCTCAACCCTAGGACCAGATCTATCCTTGTCCATAATCCGTCTACTCAGTGTGTGAATTGTAATGAAATAAGTGGGCTGGGGTGGTCTTACAGAGGCTGAGGGGGACAGGAGCTCTCCATCCTGACTTTGAAGGGGCTGTGGAAGGGAATGTCACAGTACAGCAGTAGGCATTTATCAGAATACGGAACGTCACCTTCATCAACCACCTAGGATGAAAAGCCAACACTGCTCAACTTGTTGCCAGGTTACCAGAGGAAGAGCAAAAGAATCAGCAGATTGAAAAAGTGTGCGGAAGCTTAGGAGTGAGACCAAAGAAGTCCCAAACGGCACATTTTTAAAAATTCTGTGTAAGCAGAAGGTGCAAAGGCTGGGCAGACAGCCTGAGTTGTTTGACTTTTAACAAATCCCAATCTCCTCATCAATTGCAAAAACTAAGACTTCAATGATGCAAAATTTACAAGGATGTTGCCGGGTCCTCACGAGCTGAATTATAGGGAAAGGGTGAATAAGTTTGGAATTTATCCTGTCGAACATAGAAAATTGAGGGGAGATTTGATAGGGGTATACAAAGTTATAAGGGGTTTAGATAGCGTACAAGCAAGCAGACTTTTTCCACTCAGGTTGGGTGAAACTGCAAGTAGTGGTCATGAGTTTGGGGTGAAAGGTGAAATATTTAAAGTGAATTTCTTCACTCAGAGGGTGGTGAGGGCGTGGAACGAGCTGCCAGCACAAGTAGTGGATGCAGGTTCAATTTCAACAGTTAAAAGAAATTTGGACAGGTAGATGGATGGGAGGGGTACGGAGGGCTATGAACTGGTTGTAGATTGATGGGACCAGGCAGATTAATGGTTTGGCCCAGACTAGATGGGCTGAATGGCTTGTTTCGATTCTGTAGTGTTCTATGACTCATTGAGTCAAAATGCCCTCAGTTCAATACCAGTTGAGTACTGAGAACAATATTGGTCTGTCAAAAACGAGTCTCGGCCCGAAACGTTGACTGTACCTCTTCCTAGAGATGCTGCCTGGTCTGCTGCGTTCACCAGCAACTCTGATGTGTTGAATGATGACATACCTCTGATCCACATGTTCCTGAAACTTAAGCACACCTACCAAGGAAAGGTACCAGTATTTGATTTGAGAAGATGGAGAAATGCTTTTTCTGGTTATTCATTTATTGAATGCCAGCATTTATGTTACATCCCTAAGTGCATATGAGCCAATGAGACTGTTGAGAGTCAACACATTAGTGGAACTAGAGTTACATTTAGTCCAGATGGTTTAAGGATAGCATAATTCCTTTCATGAAGGAGATCAGTGAACCAGATGAATTTTTTTTAAACAATCTGGTAGTTTTATAGTAAAGTTATTGAGATAAGTTTTTTTTCCAAAAAATCCAGATATGTTGTATTACTTCAATTTAAATTCTTTGGGTAAGATTTCAATTTCAGTGTCTTTGGATCAATGGTTCAGAACCACAATTGCTAATCTTGTACCATAACCACAGCACCAAGGGTACTGCACATCAAAACAAGTTGAATCTTTTCTTAGAGTCACACTACAGCACAGAACCAAGCCCTTCCATCCACCTAGTCTGTGCCAAACTATTAACCTGCTTAGTCCCATCAACCCGCACCCAGATAACAGCTCTCCATACTCCTCCCGTCCATGTACCCATCCAAATTTCTCTTAAATGTTGTAACTGAACCACATCCACTACTTGTGCTGGCAGATTATTTCATAGTCTCATCACCCTCCGAGTGAAGACATTCCCCCTTGTGTTCCCTTCAATCATTTCACCTTTCATCCTTAACCCATGACCTCTAGTTTTAGTTTCACCCAACTTCACTGGAAAAAAGTCTGCTTACATTTACCTTATCTATATCCCTCATAATTCTGTATACCTCTATCAAATCTCCCCTCATTCTCCTGTGCTGTAGGGAATGAAGTCCGAACCTGTTCAAACATTTCCCTATAACTCAGGTCCTCAAGTCCCAGCCATATCCTTATACATTTTCTCTGCCGTCTTTTAATCTTATTAATATCTTTCCTGTAGGTAGGTAACCAGAACTGCACAGAATATTCCAGATTAGGCCTCACCAAAATCTTTTCCAACTTCAACATAACATCCCAACTCCCTTACTCAGTACTTTGATTTATGAAGGCCAATATGCCAATAGTTCTCTTTGCAATCCTATTTTGTGAATATGCCTACATTTTTAACATTATTAGTTCAAATGTAATACTATACAGAACCAAACAGACCAACTGGTAAAATAGAAAAGTATGTTTTTATTAAGCATACTGTAAATTCTCCTTACTAGTAGTTTTTTCCTCAACAGTGATAACCATTATTGAATTTGAATTCACTCACTATCTGTGACGATAATTGACAACAGGATCAATCGGTCCAAATGGCCAATGTTAGTGTTCATGTTCCACACAAGCCTCCTCATCTCAGTCTATAATCATATCCTTACTCTCTAATGATCTTTAGATAACTCCCTTTCAAATGTGTCAATTGTATACACCTCCACGTAGCAGCATGTTCAAAATGATCATTTTTAAAGAAAGAAAATTCAAGAGAACTGAAAACCTGAAACAATCGAATAAAGAATGACTGAAGTGCACACTTCATCAATTAAAATTTGGAAAATCAATGATTTAGTTGTAATCTTTTATTTCAAATTTGTATTAAACTTATTTTAAAATATTGATCAGCTCAATATATATTTCCAGTATCTTCTGTTTTACAGATCTGATTGTTTTTGTGTTAAAGATGTACCACTAAAATTCCCCCTATACTTTCTTCCAATCACCTTAAAATTATGCCCCTTGCACTAGCCATCTCTGTCCTGGGAAAAAATCTCTTGCTGTCCACTCTATGCCTTTTATCATTTCATACACCTCTATCAAGTCACCTCTCATCCTTCTTTGTCCTAAAAAGAAGAAAAAAAAGCCCTAGCTCGCTCAACCTTTCCTCATGACATGCTCTCTTATCCAGGAAGCATTGTGGTAAATCTCATCTGCATTCTTTCTAAAGCTTCCACACCCTTCCTATATGGAGGGGGCCAGAACTAAACATAGTACTGTGAGTGTGGTTTAACCAGAGTTTTATAGAGGTGCAACATTACCTCTGGCTGTTGAACTCAATTCCTCCAACTAATGAAGGCTAACATACCACAACATACGTCGGAACTTTGAGGGATGTATGGACGTGGACTCCAAGATCCCTCTGTTCCTCCACACTGCCAAGAATTCTGCCATTAACCCTGTACTCTGCCTTTAAATTCAACCTTCCAATGTGTATCACTGAACACTTTTCCAGATTGAACTCCACCTGCCACTTCTTAGTCCAGCTCTGCATCCTATCAACAACCCATTGTAACCTATGACAATCTTCTACACTGTCCACAGGCATAATAGGCGAAGGATCAAAAAAGAAAACACCTGTGGAGGTCTAGTTCCTGTCAGCTGCTGCTTCTAACACTCTGGATGAGACTTCAGCTGTTATAGGAAGATGTGGAAGTGCTCCTTCTGTAAAGAGCACTGTGCACGGTAGAGCTCATCTCCATGGCAGTCAAACAAAAGTGAAAGGGGCCATCCAGTCACTGAAAAGAGATGTGCTGAACACTAAGTTTATTCGCTGTGATATAGTACTTGAGGAACTAATTAGCCTACCATCCTGCACATATTTACAAATTCAGAGAAAGCCAGAGTACAAAGTTGGAACATGTAGTCACAGTGAGAACTTGCAGATTCCATGCATAACTAAGCATAGTGTAGGAGATTGTTATAGTTTATAATAGGAGATTGATGACACATACTTTCATCTCATCTGCAAATTACTAGCCCACCCTTCCACTTCCTCATCCAAGTCATTTATAAAAATCACAAAGAGCAGAGGTTCCAGATCTGATTTCACTCGTCACTGATCTCCATGCAGAATACATTCCATTTACCAGCATCCTCTGCCTTCTGTGGTCAAGCCAATTCTGAATCAACTCAGCCTTCTGCTTTAACATGGCTCTACTGAAGGTGGGCAACAGCTTACTGGCAGTTTTCAAAGCAAGAAATACAACTAAATGCTCTATTAGTAACACTTTGTATGTGAAAAATTGTGGTAAATGAGCACTGTAAACAATAAAAAGGAGAGCAGAGGCAAAGCTGATCTGAAGATCAGGGCATGCGGGAGTGAGATAGAGTCAGGGTGAAGTCAAGGCGTGTTTGAGGAGAAGTTGGAGTCAGAGGTGGAGTCGGAGCCGGAGTCGGAGCCGGAGATGAAGTCGGAGCAAGATGAGTGAAGAATAGTTGAAATGGTGTTGTTTTGGAGCCTATCCACTTAAACCAGGAACAAAGTCGGATCTATCAAAACACCGAGCCAATTTGGAAATGTTGAATATGAGCTGGAAGCAGCCCATAGCATATCGCTGTGGTGGCGCCTGAGACCGAGTGCGGGGATGACCCAGTGTTTGGACAATTGAAACACTGGTCCAGATGGACTGAAAAGGCTGAGGATGAGGCTGTGTTGTGCTCTGGCTTAGTATCTATGAGCTTTGTGGTGATTTTCCCCACTGTGTGATGAACTGAGACAGAGGCTATGGGCCTAATCTGACTGCTCCTGGCTTCAGATTCATGGACTCATTTTGGTTCTGAATGCTATTGCTTGCTTTATTGTTTGCATGAATTGTTTTTTTCTCTCTACACATTGGGTGGTGGTCTCTGGGTACTTGAAGGCACATGACAAAATAGGCAATAGTCAGCATGGTTTCCTCAAGAGAAAATCTTGTGGAATTCTTTGAAGACATAACACGTAGGTGTGATGTCTTGTTCACATCTTTATTGTTATGGTGTAGGTATTTCATTTAGCAACTCTGTTCTGCTTTCAGCCTGTTTGGGTTATTGTTGAGGATAAGGGATGTTTTGGAATGTGTGCCATCCAATTAATTGGAGACTTTTCTTGGTGAGGGACAATAAAGTTGGTCTTGGGCTTGTGGTTGGCAGGAGATGGAAAGAGAAGACACTGGGGAGAACTGGTCGTAGCATACGATCTGGTGGGAGACCCGTTTGTTTGAGATGGATTGTGAGCAACGTTGGGAAGGTGGTGTATGCTCTCAAGTTGACTGAGGGACCAGCACGTCAGTGATAGAGAAGTTCCAGATGAGCTCCAACTTGTGCACATTTGACTGTTTAATTGGTCTGGGCTCTTTTCTTTTTGTTATTCTTTGCTAACCCTTTAGTTAAGTTAAAATTCATAAATATAATTTCTTCAATCGTGTGCAGTGTGTTGCCTGTTATTTCGTGGCACTAATTTGTAACAGGGTAGCAAATTACCCTGCATCGACACAAACCGGGGTATAGGTGGGATCCAGCGCGCCCCAATCTCGTGTGTTTGGCAGGGCCAGAGGTAGTCTTCCCTAGACTTAAGCAGCCAAGGAAACCAGCAAGTTTCACAGGATAGACAAAGGAGAATCGGTTGATGTTGTGTACTTGAATCTTCAGATGGCCTTTGACAAGGTGCCACACAAGAGGCTGCTCAAGCTATGAGCCCATAGTATTACAGGGAAGATTCTAGCATGGATGAAACTATGGCTGTTTGGCAGAAAACAAAGAGTGGGAATAAAGGGAGCCTTCTGTGGTTGGCTGCCGACGATTCATGATGTTCCACGAGGGTCTGTATTGGGACCAATTCTTTTTACATTATATGTCAATAATTTGAATGATGGAATTGATGGTGTTGTTGCAAATTTTGCAGATGATATGAAGATAGGTGAAGGGGCAGGTAGTTTTGAGGAAGTGGAGAAGCTACAGAAGGACTTAGACAGATTAGGAGAAATGGGCAAAGAAATGGCAGATGGAATACATCGTTGGGAAGTGTATGGTCATGCACTTCTGAGGAAGAAATGAAAGTGGTGAGAGAATACAAAAAAACTAAGGTGCATAGGGACCTGTGAGTCCTTGTGCAGGATTCCATAAAGATTAATTTACAGGCTGAGTCTGTGGTGAAGAAGGCAAATGGGATGTTAGCACTCATTTCAAGAGGACTAGAATATAAAAGCAAGAGTGTAATGTTGAAACTTTATGAAGCATTGGTGAGGCCTCACTTGGAATATTGTGAGCAGGTCTGGACCCCTTATCTTAAAAAGGAAGTACTGAATCTGGCTGGTGTTCAAAGGAGGTTCATGAAAATGATTCCAGGATTGAATGACCTGTCATATGAAGAGCGCTTGATGCTCTGGGCTTGCATTCACTGGAATTCAGAAAAATGAGGGGTGACCTCATTGAAACTTAACGAATGGTGAAAGGTCTTGATAGAGTGAATTTGGATAGGATATTTCCTATAGTAGGAGAGTTTAAGACCAGAGGACACATCCACAGAATGGAGGGATGTCCTTTTAGAATGGAGATGAGAAAGAATTTCTTTAGCCAGAGTGTGATGAATCTGTGGAATTCTTTACCAGCTTTGGAGGCCAAGTCTTTATGTATATTTAAGACAGAGGTTGATAGATTCTTGTTTGTCCAGGGTATGAAGGGATTTGGGGAGAAGGCAGGAAATTGGGGCTGAGTGGAAAATTGGATCAGCCATGATGAAATGGTGGAGCAGATTAGATAGGCCAAATGGCCCAATTCTGCTCCTATATCTTATGGTCTTAATTGGGTCTTTCTGGTTTCTTGTTTTGTGGCTGCCAGTAAGCAGATGAATCTCAAGGTTGTATAATTTATTCATACTTTGATAATAAATATGTTTTGAACCTTTGAACCTTTTGAAGTTTCCCAGGATCACATGCCTCCAGACTTTCTGAATAAGCCTACTATAGGATACCTTGACAAAATCCATATAGACCACATCCACCACTCTCACCTCATTAATTTGTTTTAATTTTGGTCACTTACTCAAAGAATTCAATCAGGTTTGTGTTTATGACCTGCCACTCACAAAGACCTGCTGACTATCCCTAATCAGACAATACTGCTCCAATTGCCTGTAAATCCTGTCTCCAAGAATCATCTTTATTAGTTTGCCCACCACTGATGCAAATCTCACTTGTCTACTATTATTTCTAATTATGTGCATCCATATACAACATTTACATTGAAAGCAGTAATATTACTAAATTCAAAGCAAATGAATCATTCTGAGCACTTAACCTGATCCAACAGACTGCTAGTGTATAAATGGTGACAATAGAATCTAGTCACTTTAGAAATATGGAATAGCAGTTAAATATATGTAGAATGGGAGAATAAGCTCTAGAGCAAAATAAACAGATTGGTTAGCTTAAATATTCTCCTTAGCTGCATTGAGCATCCTATTGTAACCCTGCAGTATTTTCTTTTCTATTTGGTCATGGCTCACTGAAAGTAGTACACATGTATATCATGATATATCAAATTCATAACACAAAAAAAGCTATTCAGCCAAACTAATCCATGCTGGTGTTAATGTTCCTCTTGAATGTTAACTCTTGCCTTATCACCTAATATATCCTTTTATTTGCTTTGCCTCCGTATGCTTACTTGGTTTTCCTTTAGGGGGTATCAGGCCAGAGGAGTTTCCTACTGTATATTACATTCATATTCTCATAAGAGATAGTAGAAAAGCGTTTTGGTCGATTAAGTACATACTGGTCAATAGAGCAATCCAATTCCCTACTATTTTGTAACTTATTTTCCCCAGCTGATCTCTATATAAGGAGCATTGGGGCAGGCAATTTGAGCCTGGACATAAAAGCTCTTTGCAGCCGTACAGGCAGATGCTGAAGTGAGTGGGGTTTATGGTACTATTGCACCATATCTTCAGAATATTCTATCAGCTAACTACACACTTGTGGCAATTTAGTGCTCAATTAACCCACTGACCTGCACATATTTAGGAATTCAGAGAAAGAAGAGTGCCAGGTGGAAACATAAGATCACCGTGAGAATGTGCAAATTCCATGCAAACAGCATTGGAAGTAGGGATTAAACCAGGGTGACTAGCGTCATAAGGTAGCACCTCTACAGTCTGCACCACTGTTCCACAATGTTTATTTGCCTACCTCTGTACAGTACCTGAATTTTTAATATGCAGCCCCTTTGCTCGAAATTAACGCCATAGTAAAATTCTTCTCAAAATTGCAATATTTTCAATTTCATTCACGAATGGCAGTATTTATTTCAAGTAATTAAGTACTATATTTTAAAATGGCATGTTCTGGAACATACAACACTTAGTGTGATAATAATAAAAGATATAGAATATAGAATCGAAATTCAGAAGCCTTGATCCAATTTTGCTTCTTGATCAACAAGATGAAATTTTCAGTTTGATGACAAGTTCTTTCTAAATAATCATCATGAACTTACTTACATCAATATTACCTATTATAACATCCATAAAACAGGAACGTAATAGTAGTTATACATATTTCCAAGTAGTACTGTGTACTGGCGCCTGATTGGAGAATAACCGGTACTTGCAGAGCTCTCTTTCTTTCTCAATATTTGTACAATGTGGAATGAACTTCTAATCAAATACAGTAAATCAACAATGAGGCATGCACTGATGACTTACATAATTCCAACCATCAGCAGAGCAATAAATAAATGGATATTAGATGCCTGATGCTGCAAGATCAAAGATCAGGTAAGTCTACTATAATCAAGAACTTGGTGACTTTGTGCCACAGTTTGGATAATAGGAAGAAAATCTGATCAATTCTCGGCAGGAAAAATAGTACCAAGTCAATATAGTGTTAGTAAGATTGCTAAATAATTAAATGCAATAAAAATACAATTAAATTTTAATTAACCGCAAGATTAAAAATTAGTTTTAACTTCTACTTTAAAATAATAAAGAACTTCACCATTCTTAATGGTCTAATGACATTATTTTGATCAAAATCTGATAGAAAATATTCTGGCTTAATTTGTTTAACAATGGAATTTTAAACGTTCATATTTGTGTCCAAATCTCTGTATGAGCCTATTCCTTCTTGTATTTGTAGCCTCCTTCAGTCCAATAATTTTCTCAGCGGGTAGCAATCAGCACCAGAGTTCATTGGTTGGTGTTGCAGCGTGAGGTTTAATAATAGCCTGGATGCTTTTTGGCTTTGTTTTAGGCAGGCAGCAATCAGCTCGAGGCCAAAAAAAAGAAAGGAGGTGTAAGCAGAGCGGCCATTGTTGAAGTGGGATATTCTTAAGAGTGGTCTGGCTTTGGCTCAACAGGCTTGGGTGAGAACAGGCCGAGGTTCTAAGTAAGTAAGAGAGATTCTAGAAAGTTTTTTTTCTCTGTTAGTAGCCAGTGTGCTGCGAATGGATCTGGAATGGTTCCTTGTGTGAGATGTGGGAAACTTGGGAGACCTCCAGCCTCCCTGATTACTGCATTTGCATGAAGTACACTGTGCTGCAGTTCGTTAGAGACACTGTTAAAGAACTAGAACTGCAGCTGGATGAGTTTTGGCTCATACGGGAGAACAAGGAGGTGATAGGTAGGAGCTACAGGCCGGTAGTCAACCCAAAGTTACAGGAGGCAGGTCCCTGGTGACTGTCAGGAATAGGCAGCCAGTGCAGAGTACTCCTGTGGCCATTCCCTTCAAAACTGTTTTGGATACTGTAGGGAGGATGACCTACCATCGAAAAGCTGCAGCAACCATGTCTGAGTCTATCTCTGTGGCTCAGAAGGGAACTGGGGAGAAGAGGAATGCCATGATGATAGGGAACTCCATTATTAAAAGAGCACAATGCTGATTCTATGGATGTGAAAGGGACACCCAGATGATATGCTGCCTCCCATGTACCAGGGTCAGGGATGCCTTGGATTGTGTCCACAGCATTCTAAAGAAGGAGGTGAACAGCCAGAGGTCATGGTACATATTGGTACCAATGACATAGGTGGGAAAAGGAAGGGGGTCCTGAAGAGGGATTAGAGGGAGTTTCAAAGGTTTCAAATGTACATTTAATGTCAGAGAAATGTATACAATATACATCTTGAAATTCTTTTTCTTTGCTGGTGACTGTCAGGAGTCAGCCGGAAAGCTGAAAAGCAGGACCTCCAGGGTAGTAATCTCTGGATTCCTGTCTGTGCCATGTGCCAGTGCGGGTAAGAATAGGATGATGTGGCAGATGAATGTGTCGATGAGGAATTAATGGCTGTGGCAGGGTTTCAGATTTCTGGATCATTGGGATCTCTTGTGCTGAAGGTATGACCTGTACAAATAGGACAAATTACATGTGAACCTGAGGGTGGTGGGGTGGGGGGAATCAATATTCTTGTGTGCAAGTTTGCAAGAGATGTTGGGGAGGGTTTAAACTAATCTCGCAGTGGAATGGGAACTAGAGTGACAGGTCTGAGAAAAAAAAAGTTGGTGCATTGTGTAGTGAGGCTGACAGGACTGTCAGACTTGGGAGTTCTCATTCTGAATTCTTTAAAAGTTATCTTGCAGGTTGAGTTGATGGTAAGCAAGCCATTCATTTTGAGAGAACTAGAATACAAAAGCAAGATTGTAATGTTGAGACGTCATAAGGCTTTGATCAGACCACACTTAGAGTATTGAGAGAGGTTTTGGGCCCCTTATTTAAGGAAGGATGTGTTAGCATTGGAGACGGTCCAGAGGAGGTTCACGAGAATGACCTCAGAATTGAAAGTGCTAACATATGAGGAGCATTTGATGGCTCTGGGCCTGTACTCAATGGAGTTTAGAAGAATTGAATTGAATTGAGGGGGAGGGGGCAATTTCATTGAAACTTAATGATCATTTAAATGTCAGAATACAGTGGATGTGGAGAGGATGTTTCCTCTACTGAGGGAGTGTAGGTCCAGAGAGCACAGCCTTAGAATTGAAGGATGTCCATTTAGAACAGAGATGAGGAAAAATTTCTTTAGCCAGACGGTGGTGAATCTGTGGAATTCTCTGCCACAGACAGCTGTGCAGGCCAAGTCATTGGGTATACTTAAAGCCTAGTTTGATAGGTTCTTGATTAGCAAAGGTGTCAAAGGTTATAGGTAGAACAGGAGTATGGGGTTGAGAGGGATAATAAATCAGACATGTTGGAATGGCAGAGCAGGCTTGATGGGCCAAATGGCCTAACTCTGCTTCTAGGTCTTATGGTCTTACTATCACAAAACCTCTGGCGCAATAGATACCATATTCCGACTAGTGAATCAAGCAAGGACATTTTGATCGAGCTTTGCTGTATTCAACTCGAAAATATCAGTGACCAAGAATTTAACTTTGAGAACACGGAATCACCAGCATTTATTTTAGAGATAGCTTCCCCTCCAAGTCTCCAATATTTCTGCCTGATCAGATTGGCTGCATGGATTCTGAATTGGCTTGCCCACAGAAGGCAGAGAGTGGTTACAGATGGAGAGCATTTTGCCTGGAGGTCGGTGACTAGTGGTGTTCCACAGGGATCTGTTTACAGGCCTCTGCTCTTTATGGCTTTTATAAATGACTTGGATGAGGAAGTGGAGGGGTGATTTAGTAGGCTTTCAAGTGACACAAATGTTGCTGGTGTTGTAGATAGTAAAGATGGATGTTGTAGGTTACAATAGCCAACAGATAGAATGCAGAGTTAGGCACAACAATGGCAGATGGAGCTCAGTCTAGAAGAGAGTGAAATGACACTCTGAAAGATCGAACTTGAAGGTGGAATACAAGGTCAATTGCAAGATTCTTGCCAGTGTGTAGGAACAGGAGGATTTTGGAATCAAGATCCCTCAAAGTTGCCACACAAGTCGATAGGGAGGTTAAGAAGGTATATGGTGTGCTGGCCTTTATTAGTAGGGGAATTGATTTCAAGAGCAGTGAGCTCATGTTGCAGTTCCATAAAACTCTGGTGAGGCAATACTTGCAGAACAATGTTCATTTCTGCTCACATAATTAGGAATGATGTGCAGCTTTGGAGAGGGTTCACTGGAGATTTACCAGGATGTCGCCCGGATCAAAGGTCGTGTCTTATGAGAAAAGCTGGAGATTATCTCTTTGGAACGATGGAGGATGAGAAGCGACTTGATAGAGGTGTATGGGTTTATCAGAGGTAGAGATAGAGTGGACAGCCAGTAGGGCAACAGTGGCCAATACCACAGGGCATGAATTTAAGGTGAGTTGAAGAAAGTTCAAAAATGTAGGGGAGAGGCTAGAAGCATTTTTTTTTGCATCTGCCTGGAATGCCCTGCTGCTGGTGGTGGTAGAGACTGATACAACTGGGACATTTAAATGGTCCTTAGATAGGTACATGGATTGGAGAAAAATGGACGGTTGTGGCCTGTGTAGGAGGGAGGGGTTAGATCATTTATACAGGTTAGCACAATATGCTGGGCTGAAGGACCTTTTCCTATGCTGTAGTGTTCCATGTTCTATAGGATAACAAAATATTAATCAGTTATACACTACAGTTTTATAGTCCAGTTACACTAAAATTGAAAGGATAATGCATGTCAAAAATCATTAATCAGGAGCTTTCAACCACCACTCTATCTATGAAAACTCTGAGGTAAGTGCACTATTCAGGCAGGTGTTGACTTACAAATGAGTAAGTGAAAGTAACTTTGTTAAACATTTCAGCTCTTTTTCCCTCTCCCTCAAGGTGGCTTCAAAGGCTTGTCACAAAATTCACTCATAGCATTATTCATCGTAATTTATGGAACAAATGACTTTTTGCAGTATTGGGCCTTCGTTCAAAAGTAATTTATAGGCTGTTTTTTTGCATTTAGGTACAAGTCCTTACTAAGTGACAATAAAACAAACGCTCAGTTTGGAAAAGCACCAAGTCAATTACTTATTATGTTCAAAATTCATTAAGGTCAGTTGTAGATTGGGTTTTATTTGATATATACACAGGAATTACTCTCACCATTGTAAAATAATGTAATAGCTGTTTGAAATTTAACTGTAATATACTGCACTAAATATGGTGCAGTAATTTGACTGGTTAACATTACACATATCAAGCACTGCACAGACAAGGTTACTTAATGAAACAGAGATGTTAAACAAGTCCTGCTTTCATTCACTATTTGAAAATGTGGGTGTATAATTCAAGCTAAGCTTCTCCATAATGAGACAACAGAGTGATGTGGTCTTATTTGGCAAATAAAAACTGTGGACATTTTAAAAACTTCTACCACGGTCATATATTACAGTTCATACCAAATTACTATGATGCCTAAAAAACACAAGGTGAGAAATTGAGTTTTGTGACAATTTCTTATGATTTATTCAGCCCTCTTCTGACTCTCAATGGAGTCAGTATGAAATTCTTACTTAATCTCACTCCACACCATCTTTCTAATGCAGCCAGACACTTGTTTCCTTTTCATTTCAGATTCCACAAATATGCACCATTGTCTGATCAGGACACAAAAGTGTTTTCAAAATCCTCCTTAAAATTCAGTTGATAATTTTCAAGGCATTGCAGTTTTCTTCAAATTGTCGAGTGTAAGACATTTGAAATGATAATACAAGCATATTACAGGAATCAGAATGGTTGTTTTATGGCTCATTACACAGCCACCTACAATGGTAGGCCAGTGACGTCAAAGTACACATCAGTAAAAAGATTCTAGTTTAGGAGAGAATAATCAGTGTTAGTTCTTGCAGCTATGTATGTCGATCAATAAATCTGGCTGCGCTCACAAAGGGTCAGTGATTTACAACCTTCATCTAAGCAAATCATGAGAATAATCTAAGCAGAACCCAGGCATTTTTGTAAAGATGCTGGAAGTTGCATTTCCTTGAAACAACTATTTTCCAGCGTCAAGATTCAGCAATGTCAACCTCCCCACCTGACCTGCAACTTACAAAGCAAATTTGGTCTCTCTCTGAGTTCAGATGAAGGGCATTCAACCTGAGGCATTAACTCTGTTTCTCTTCCCACAGATGCAACCTAACTTGCTGAGTATTTCCAGAATTTTTTTTGGTCTTACCATCAGATATTTGTTCTGCTTATGTTCAACATCACAATTTCATACCAATGAGCACCATTTCTACTACATAAAATACAGATCCTTGCAGAACACCATTAGTCACAGAACTTCAGTCAGAAAAGCACACCTCCATTACTATCGTCCCTATTCTGTGACAGAAACAATTTTATATCAACTGGCTAACTTAAAGTTCAAAGTTCACATTTCAAAGTACATTTATTATCAAGTATGTGTACATGATACAATCTTATGATTTGTCTCCTTACATTGCAGCCATAAAGTAGAGAAATCCAATAGAACCCACTTTAAAAAAGACCACCATACACCCAATATGCAGAAAAAAATTATCATGCAAACAATAAAAACAAGCAAATAGCATTCAGAACTGAAGTCCACTAATCCGTTCACAGACACGAAGTCATGGAGCCTCAGTTCAGCACAGCGCCGAGTAACTGTCACAGAGCAGTGAGCTGAACCAGCCTGTCCCTCGCTCGGGCCCCGACGCCCTAACCTCACTGTGAATCCCTTGTAACTTAAGCTTTCACAAGCGGTATGTGGAGAGTACTGTCTTTGATGTGATCCCTCCCCTGTCATTGTTCCTTCTTCCAAAACATTACAACACAGTACAGGCCCTTCGGCGGCACAACGTTGTGCCAATCTTTTAACATTCTTTAAGATCAATCTAACCTTTTCCTCCCACATAGCCTTCCATTTTTCTCTCATCCATATGCCTAAGATTCTCTTAAATGGCCTGAATGTATCTCCCTCTCCCAGCAGTACACTAGTTCAGCTTCATTCTGACAGCTGAAGGCCAGTCTGAAATTCAATAGTTCACTGCCTTATTCAAGTCCCAATTTCATTTTAATCATGTTTATCTGCATTTGATACTCATATTCATCTTGGGCTTACAGATAACCAGTCCTATATGGTGCCAAAGAAGCTAGTAAAAATAACCAGGAATGCTGGGCATCATTTCCCATCGGATAATGGCCTGCCTCCTCTTCTCCAGCCCTTGAATCCAGTCTTTCACGTTGGCTTTCATTGGGAACCAAATATAACCTATTCAAATTATCTGAAAGCAGCTGCTTTTAAGATTGCTCTTAAGCAGTGTCAAGGCATGCATTTATTAAACATTCCATTAATAGTGAAGGAGATGAAGTCATTCTTCATACAGTTTATAGCTTTGCAATTACACCTCTCATCAACCCTTAATAAAGCTGGAAGCATCTCTTAGCACATAGCATATTCTCTTGGATCAGTTTATCATCCCTAGTATTCCATTACAGTCAACAACTTTAAATTGTCCTGAAATTCACATGTTCCCTTTAAACAACCTATTAGTTGATAAGTTTTGATTTGAAACTGACTGAAGTTCATAACAGATGAATGAGATTAAATTATCATGGGATTGCTGCACCAGATGAGTGTGGTGTGATGTCAGCTTCACTCAACACGGTCACAACCTGATGTGTCACAGAAGTTCATCATTCTGAAAGTGAATAAAAAGGCTCAACGAAGCCTGAGAAAGGGCGTGGGCCCAGAACATCGACTCTTTCTTCCTTTCCATAGATGCTGCCTGACCTTTTGGGTTCCTCCAGCATTTTGTGCATGCTATTCTAGAAAAGAATCAATGGTTGAAGCAATTGAATGCTTTCAGTGCTTCCAAAGCTGGCAAATTTCAACCAAATGCAGCCAGTAAGGCACAAGACAGAAGAATTATGACACCTGGATGAAGGCATTGCCAACAATATTCAAGAAGTTCAATATCATCCACAGTAAATTAGTTGGCTTGACTACTACTTAGTCCATTAACCAAAATCTTTATTCCCTCCACCATCAGCATACTACGACTACAGTGCGTACCATCTACAAAATGCACTGCAGCAACTTGCCAAGATTTCTTCATCAGTATCTTCCAACCCCACAGCTTATATTAACAACAAGAAACAAGCAGGTATGTTGGAATTCCTTTAGCTGCAACCATCTGGGAAAAACACTCTCCTGACCTGGAAACTTCGTTGCTAGTCACTGCAGTTAAACCGTGCAATTCTTAGCACGACTGTGAAAGTCCCCTGAGCAGTAGAACTGCTGCAGGTCCAGGTGCCTAACCAGCTTTCTCAAGGGCAACCCTGCTGGTCAGGCAAATCAAATGAATTTTGCTAAGCTTATTATTTCAGCTGACAGCACAAAGGAGGGGTGACCATAAATACCTGAGTCAGAACATGAGTGGGTTGTATAGAGAAAATACTAGTGTAAATCATCTCAGATTTTAATTTGTTGAATATGGCAAATTATGACAAGTTCATATTCTGCGTCAATCCTGTTGGATGTTAACTTTGGAGATCAAATTTCCTCCACTCAGCATCGTATCATGCATTATGGCAACACCTCTACTTCCTCAGGAGTTTGCAGAGATATGCATAACATCCGAAACTTTGATGAACTTCTATAGATGTGTAGTAGAGAGTATATTGACTGGCTGCATTATAGCCTGGTGTAGCAATGGAAAATCCTACAAAAAACGTAGTGGATATGGCCAAGTCAATCATGGGTAAACCCTCCCAACCACTGAGCACATCTACATGCAACACTTTTGCAGGAAAGCAGCATCCATCATTAGGGATCTCCACCACACAAGACATGCGCTCTTTTCACTGCCACCAGAAAGGTGGTACAAAAGCCTCAGGACTCACACCACCAGGCTTCAGAAGAGTTACTGCCCCTCAACCAACAGGCTCTTGAGCCAAAGGGGATAACTTCACTCAACTTCACTTGCCTCAACATTGAAATGTTCCCATAACCAATGGACTCACTTTCAAGGACTCTTCATCTTATGTTCTTGATATTTATTGCTTATTTACTTATTAATATTGTTTCTTCTTTTTGTACTTGTATAGTTTGTTGTCCTCTGCACTCTGGTTGAATGCCCTAGTTGGCCAGTCTTTCATTGATTCTATTATAATTATTATTCTATACATTTGTTGAGTATATTTACAAGAAAATGAAGTCAGGGTTGTTGACATATATGTACTTTGATAATAAAATTTACTTTTACTTTGTTAACAAATGTACAGTCACTGGAGAACAAGATTGAGACCTAAGAGCAAGATTGCTGTATCAGAGGGAAACGAGGGATTGCTATGTTCTCTGTTTCACAGAGACGTGGCTCACTCTGGACAAGCCAGATATGTCGGTAACACCCAAGGTCTTTTATCAGTAGGTTTCAACGGTACATTTAATGTCAGAGAAATGTATACAATATATATCCTGAAATTCTTTTTCTTCTTGATACAGCGGATGAACCAGACTGCTGTTTCAAAGAGGGCAAAAGTGTTTCATGATAAACTCTTCATGGTATTCAGACATAGCAGTCTTGTTCCACTCTTGGTTCCTCAAAGTGGAACATCAAATGATTAAGAGTTGCCCGTTCTATGTACCAAGAGACTTCTCTTCCATGATCCTGACCACAGTTTACATACCAGCAAAGGCCAATGTTAAGCAGGCCTTCAAGGTATTGAGTGCAGCAATAAGAAAACAAGAAACAGCCTACCACAACACCTTTCAAATCATTGCTGGGGACTTCAGTCAGGCTTGTTTGAAGAAATCTTTGCCCAATTATCATCAACATATCACTTGCAGCACAAGTGGTCCCAACACACTCAAGCTCTGTTATACTACAATTAGGGCTGTCTATTGCTCCATTGCTAAACCACACTTCAGGAAATTTGACCATCTGGCCATCCTCCTCCTACCTGCATACGAGCAGAGGCAAAAGAGCAAGGCTCCAGAAGAAAGGACAACAAAGAAGTGGTCGCAGGAGGTGGAGGGGCGGCTACAGGATTGCTTTAAGTCAGTGGATTGGGCTGTGCTCAAGGACTCCTCAGAGGATCTGAACGAATACGCTAAGTTCGTCATGGACTTTATAAACATCAGTCATGGATGAGTGTGTCCCAAAAAGTCATTTCAAGTCTTTCCCACCAGAAGCCCTGGATGAACCAGGAGATCCACAACCTGCTGTGGCATTCAGGTCTGGTGACCAAGTAAAGTACATAAGATCTAGATATGACCTCCAGAAAAAACATCTTCTATGCAAAGTGGCAATTCCAGTCCAAACTGGATTACAGAAGGATGCTCAACAACTGTGGCAGGGTTTGAATGCTATCACCTCTTGCAACACA
Source organism: Mobula birostris (assembly GCF_030028105.1). NCBI lineage: Eukaryota > Metazoa > Chordata > Chondrichthyes > Myliobatiformes > Myliobatidae > Mobula > Mobula birostris. The sequence continues at coordinate 45,014,955 of NC_092376.1, forward strand.
AAACCAAACATAGGTGACAACAAGGTTTCACTCCCAGTTGAGCTCAATGCCTTTTATGCTCACTTTGACCAACCAAACATGGAGGCACCTTCATGAACTCCCACAGCTCTGACGACCCTATGATTTCAGTCTCTGAGGCTGACGTGAGAGCATCTTTCAAGAGAGTGAATCTATGGAAAGCACCTTGCCCAGATGGGATACCTGGCCAAGTACTAAACACCTGTGCTGATCAACTGTCTGAAGTGTTCACTGAATATCTTTAACCTCTCGCATTGCAGTCTGAGGCACCCACCTGCTTCAGGCTGGCTTCAAATAGACGGTTGCTTAAGAAGAACTGGGTAACCTGCCTCAACAACTATATTCCTGTAGCAGTTACAACCACTGTGAGGAAGCACTTTGAGAGGTTGGTGATGAAACATATCAACTCCTGTCTGACGAGAGATTTGGATCCATTCCAGTTTCCCTACCATCACAACAGGTTAACAGCAGATGCCATTTCATTGGCTCTTCACTCAACCCTGGAACATCTGGATAGCAAAGATGCATATATCAGGATGCTCTTCATTGACTACAGATCTGGATTCAATACTATCATCCACACAAAACTAATTAATAAGCTCCAAGATCTAAGCCTCAGTACCTCCTTGTGCAATTAGATCCTTAATTTCCTCACTTCCAGTCAATTTGGTTTAGCAACAACATCTCCTCCACAATCACCATCAGCACAGGTGCACCAAAAGGCTGTGTGCTTAGCCCTCAGCTCTACTCACTTTATTCTTATGACTGAGACTAAGCACAGTTCTCAAGCCATATTTAAGTTTGCTGATGACATCACTGTTGTTGGCCATATCAAAGGTGGTGATTATCAGCATAGAGGAAGGAGATTGAAAATTTAGCTAAGTGGTACCACAACAACAACCTTTCACTGAATGTCAGCAAGAGAAAGGAGCTGATTATTGACTTCAGGAGAAGAAAACCAGAAGTCCATGAGCCAGTCCACATTGGGGGATCAGAGGTGGAGGGGGTCACCAACTTGAAATTCCCCAGTGTTTTCATTTCAGGGGATCTATTCTGGGTATAGATGTGGAGTGAAGAGTATACTGTCAGGTTCCAACACAGCCTAGTATAGAAACACCAGTGCCCTTGAACAAAAAAGTCTACAAAAAGTAATGGATACAGTCCAGTCCATCATGGGTAAAACACAAAATACTCTGCAGATGCTGGGGTCAAAACAACACTCACAACACGCTGGAGGAACTCAGCTGGTCGGGCAGCGTCCGTGGAAACAATGAGTCAACGTTTCCACGGATGCTGCCCAACCTGCTGAGTTCCTCCAGCATGTTGTGAGTGTTGCCATCGTGGGTAAAAGCCTCCTCCCCATTGGGTACATCCACAAAGAGCACTGTCACAGAAAAACAGCATCCATCATCGAGGACTCCAACTACGTAGGCCATGCTCACTTCTTGCTGATGCCTTTAGGAAGGAGGTACAGGAGCCTCAAGACCCACACCACCAGGTTCAAGAACATTTATTGTACCTCAAACATCAGGCTCTTGAACCAGAGGGGATAATTTTACTCACCCCCAACACTGAACTGTTCCCACAGACTATGGATGCACTTTTAAGGACCCTTCATCTCATATTCTCAATATTTTTTGCTGATTTATTTATTATTACTAGATATTTGCCTTTCTTTTTATTTGCACAGTCTGTTGTCTTTTGCACAGTAGTTGTTTGTCCACCTTGTGTGCAGTTTTTCATTGATTTTGTTTTGTTTTTTTGTATTTACTGAAAATACTTGCAAGAAAATGAATCTCTGGGTTGTATATGGTGGTATATACTATGTATTTTGATACTAAATTTACTGTGAACTTTGCAGAAACTTCAGATGTTTTGACATTAAGCAACAAATGTTCTAAATGTTTTAAAATATCAAGGATGACAGAAAGTGTCAACAAGAATATAAATAACATTATTTTCAGTATAAAACTTGCATATTTTTATCAAGATAACCAAGAAGGGGATTGTCAACTTCTGTCCACCCTCCCTCACTTGAGCATTTGTGCAGGCAGCAGCTGTACATCAAAGCAGGCAATGGAGGATAGGAAAGCCACTGCCGCCTCATTGATGACTAGAGCATATCTATGTAGCGCCCCAGCCAGCCTCGGGGTCGCTCAGCTCACTGTCGTCTAGGGAAACAGCCCTCGGCCCCGCCAAACTGGGTAATTAGTTTGTGTGGATGCTGTGTGATGTACCCCACCCCGCCCAATTAACAGACAATACACCAGATACGATTAAATGATTTACAGTTTATAGGTATTACGGGAACTATATAATTAATAAAGAATAAAATATAAAAAGAAAATAAAAGGCACCACACTTATCAAAGTTCAATCTCTTCGTGCACAAACAGTTGGAGCTCGGGACCCTTCTTCTTCACCCTGCGACCCCTCAGACCGCCTCGACCGGCAGCTGGGACCAAAAACGGTGGTCGACCAGATGTTCCACACGAGTCTGTCTCCGTCTCCCCTCCTCGCCGAACGCCCCGCTCGGGGTCCGACGCTGTTAGCGGGCTCACAGCACCTGGTCCATTCTCTGTCTTTCTCTCCCGCCTTCTGCCTCAAAACCCCGCGCATACAAATCTTCCAGATACACCAAAGTCATAACAACTATCCCAATTAGTTCATAACATCCCCTTATCACCCCCTAACCCACAACAAGCTGCTAGCGCAAAGTTTTCTCAGCGTTTAACATAACAAAGCATTCCCGATTATAACATAACAAAGAAGCCATTTCATTTAGCCTTCGCAGTAACATAAAGACAAAACCCCCTTACACCTACATAAAAGGGGCAGCAGCTTACTTTCCCCACTGACATCAAACTGGGGTCCTGCTCTAGGTGCTGTATTTGTAATCTTCAGGTACAAAGTATTACTGAGTTCATTCACAAAATACCTGATATAATGATAAAATGCTTGTTTTTGCACTAGAAAAAGAATGCCACAAATGGATGTGTAGAAAGGGAGATTATTTTCACCCTTCTAGCCTAGCTATACTTGCTAATTAACTCTTTTCACAGTCAAATCCAAGGATTCAGAAATTCTAGGATGGATTTTTTTCTTCAATGAAAGATCGAATAGGATGGCCTTGTTTACTTTGAGGTGTAAGAGTTGACAGAGGTATACAACACTGTCTGAGGGTAGATAGGGTAGATAATAGGGAACTCTTACATTTAGCAGAGTTGGCTGTAATGAGAAGGCATAGGTTGAAGGTAAAGGGTAAGAGATTTAGAGGGATCAGAGGAAGTAGTTGTGTTCACCCAGTAATTTATTCTTTGTTCCACCTCCCAATTGCCTACCCCACTTTGAAGATCTGAACCCAGCACCTAACATTACAGCAGAGTCTGTTAATACTTTATACTTTATTGTCGCCAAACAATTGATACTAGAACGTACAATCATCACAGCGATATTTGATTCTGCGCTTCCCGCTCCCTGGATTACAAATCGATACTAAATATTAAAAATTTAAATTATAAATCATAAATAGAAAATAGAAAAATGGAAAGTTAGGTATTGCAAAAAAACCTACAGGCAGGTCCGGATATTTGGAGGGTACGGCCCAGATCCAGGTCAGAATTACCTGGACACAAGAGATTCTGCAGATGCTGGAAATCCAGAGTAACAGACACAAAATGCAGGAGGAACTCAGCAGGTCAGGCAGCATCTATGGAAAGGAATAAACAGTCAACATTTTGAGCTGAGACACTTCATCAGCATGTGTCCTGAAGAAGGGTCTCGGCCCGACGTCGGCTGTTTATTCCTTTCCATAAATGCTTCCTGACCTGTGGAGTTCCTCCAGCATTTTGTGTCTGTTGCCTTAAAAATACCTGGGTCTGTTTCTTATTAAAATGAAGTCCACATTAGGGCCTAAAATCAACCAACCCTAACATGTGGTTCAGATTTATCATTTTTGTTCATAATTTTGATAACTTCAAGTTAATTAATTTGGTATAGTTCCCATGCAGTTTGAAGGCACAAGCACAATTTGCTTATGATACACATAGGCAGGATAAATGAAGATTTTAATAATTTATTTTGTGATCATACCTGTCTCTGACACTGTACAGCTACTGTTGAAGATGTCCCTGTGCCATCCACAGAGTTAATTTAATTTTGTTTTTCTTGACTTTTTGCTCCTGTGGCAAGACGTGGAAATACTACATTTCAAAGGGAGTACATGTTACTTGAATAAAAAATCTTTTAACTTATGCTCACAATACTACATTAGATGCATGGATGACATCTCTCCAACAAGTGAGAAATCACCTAGGTTTCCTCTGCTCTTACACCTCTTAAAAATGGGTTGTGTCAAACTGTTGCAGTCTCTAAATAGGTTTGAGTGTAGCTGTTAGACAGACACAAGTGGTTCTGGCAGATTCTATATTTAATGTTGAACTGAAAGAGAGTTCACTCTAGCCATTCTTTATGGGAGTTTGAGTCACTGTAAATTGGTTTCTGCTTGGCTTACATGAGGATGCTGGAGACAACATAGTCTGCAATGAGAAAGCAATTAATCAGTTAAGGGACTGTACAATCTAAGCTGAAAAGAGCAGATCTTTCATTTCTGTATCCACAGACCATGGAGGCAGGTGTGGTTGAAATCAGTGGGGATGCCTGAAAAAGCAAAATGATCACTTTCGAGCATTGCAAACTGCCCAAAATAGCTAGTGTGTTAAAACACCATGTTTACAAAGCGTCACTAGCCTGATACAGGCATTTCACTGGGACGTGCAGGGATACTTCCAGTGTTAGAGAGTGAATTTTCCATTTTAAAGCATAACAAGTCAATTTTTTCTTAAGGTATCCTAATAAACTCACAGCCTTGATAACCCGAATCATCTTTGCTGCAATTTTCTCAGTGCTTTCAGGCACAATCTTTTTGAAAACTCAAGAATGCAGTTATTTTATCCCAGGTGGATTTTGATTAGCACTTTGTACCATATCTATACCTTGATTTGACTTGGATGTTAAAATGACTTGAAAAATCATTGAAGCAGAGAATACATTTCTGAAAATATGTCAGCAGGTGAAGAGTTGTGAAGGGTTGGCATATAATGCAAAATAAAATTAAGGCTTGGGACATGGGCCAACAACTGAAGGTAAAGATATGATTCTACAGTTCACACTGTGCTACATAAATTCCATCCCTGCGATGAGCAGGTAGACAAGCCCCTGTTAGAGCTTTTTGAGACGGTAATCAAGGGGATTGATGAATGCAGGGTGTTGGACCTTGTCTATTTTCAGCAAGGCCTTTGACAATGGTATTCCAGAGAGAGCTGGCTAAGTGGATACAGACGATCGACTTGAAGGTAGGAAGCAGGGGGTGACGGTGGGAGGTTGTTTTATGGACTGGAGGCCTGCGACTAGTGGTGAGAATCCAAATCATATCCTCTTAAAGAGAATCCGTTTAGTAAGTTCTAGTCAAAGTGGTACCAAGCTGTGACGTCCACCGGTGTGGCTCAGACGTCCATTGATGGCATTATTTAGATTGAGTTGTGAGAATCGTTTTAGGTTATAGGGATGGATTTGCAGACAGCATGGGATGTTAGGGGTCAGGTTAACATTTAAGGACTGGATGAGGTCCATGTGAGTTCATAAGTCAAGACTCAAAGTACTCTGCAGTTGAAGCTCAGAGACCTCTGGAGGTCGAGTCGGCAGGCATTATGGAGACCAGTGATCAAGTCAGAAGTCAGTATGGCAAGAGTCACGAGGACCTGTGATGCCTCTAGCTTACTGTGGATGGGGGTCTATGGGAGTCCAGAAGGCCTGAAGGTCCAATCCATGATCAGTGAGTACTGAGATCAAGACCCAAAGGTTAAACCCATGACTGGCGAGTCCTGGAGTCGATGCCCAGAGGTGGGTGAAATGTGGACGGCAAAGCTGAAGGTCCATGTCCAGAGCTCGGTGAGCCCAGAGGTAGAAAGCCCAAAGTCAAAGACCAAATTTGGTCAGTCGGAAGGTAGAGGCATGAAAACGAGTCTGTGAGTCTTGGACAAGGACTGAAGGCTGGAAGCTTGATGTCTGTGAATCTGAGAGTCTGGGGCCAAGGACTGAAGGCCTGGAGGTGGGTTGTCTTAGGATTGGAGGCCTATCTGTGAGGTTGTTGTCTTGTTTGTTCTGTTATTGTTGAGAAACAACAAAGTGAAACAGAACTGTACAACCACATCAGTGAAGGAAACAACTCCCAGTGACCTAATGGACCATGGACCAGTAACCATCTATACAATCATATAGCTTGGAAATAGGTCATTCGGCCTAACTCAATGCAACCAGTGGTATCTGATCCATTGTCTTCTGTGACTAAGCAACTCAAGTGCTTGTCTATACACTCCGTAACTGCTGTCAGTGCCTCAAATTCAATCACTCTCTCATGTAGTGCATGTCAGATACTTAACACCCTCTGGCTGAAAAAGATCCCCCTCGTATCCCCAAATCTCTTCCCCTTACCTGAAATGGATGTCCCCTAATTTTATCTACCTTTGATATGGAAAAAAATTCCTGTAGTCTGCCCTATCTAGATCTCTCATAATTTTATAAACTACAATCATGTCTTTCCCTTAACTATCTCCATTACAGGAAGAAAAATGGAATCTAATTTCTACAGTCTCTTTTCATAACTGAATTGGTACATACCAGGCAGCTTACTGATGAATCTCCTCTGCACCTTCTCTAGCACTACCTCATACTTCCCATACCTTTGGGACCACAATTAGACAAAATACTCCATCCGAGGTCTGAATTTCCTCTGCTTGGTGACAACAGTTGCCAATGGTACTCCAGCTGAGTTCTAACCAAGTTTCATAAAGTTGGAGTATAACTGCCCTACATCAGCTTTCGGTGCCCTGAATAATGAAGGCAGGTTTCAACAGGTACATTTAATGTCAGAGAAATGTACACGGTATACATGGTGAGGATTTATTCCCTTAAAGGAGAATGCCTATGCATGTGTGACTTTGTGTAACGTGGGGAGGCTGACACACAGGCAGCGATCACATTGTCCTCAATAGACTGGAAACCTTTCACCCTCTGCCCTCACCACTGTTGTGATGCGTCATCATCTTCCGCCAGCTCCACCAATGAGGTCTTGGTTGGATCGCTCTTTGTCTGGATCCTCCCCCTTAACCTCACTACCCCGAGTCACCCTACCAGGTGCCAAGCTCCAGAAGGCATTGCTCTTGGGATCTCAGGAAGTCACAAGTCTTGCCACCACAACAAGGTGATGATCCTTGGAGAACAGCAACAGTCACAGGCATCAAATCACAAACCAACTATCTACCTCACCCTCTATATCTTCTTGCCAAATCAGTTTTGAATCTCATTTGCCAACTTGTCCTGGATCCCACGGACTCTAACCTTTTGAATTCATTTCCTATTTGCGACCTTGTTACAGATCTTACTAAAGTCTACAGTATGTAAATCAATCTCATTTGTTACCCCTTTAAAGAATTCAATCAAAGAGACAGGATTTGCCCTTGGCCATGTCATGTTGGCTGTCTATGATTAGTAGCTGCCTGTTCAAATGATCATTAACTCTCTCACTTGGAATTTTTTTCATTATCTTTCTTACCACTGATATTAAAGTTCAAAGTATGTATGGAGAATACAACCTTGTGATTCAACTTCCCACAGACAGTCACAAAACAAAGAAAACATATAAAATTATGAAAGGGATAGATAAGATAAGTGCAGCAAAGTTGTTTCCACTGGTAGGTGAGACAAGAACTAGGGGACATTGAGTGTTGGTCTTCAGGTTCCTGTACCTCCTCCATGACGGTAGCAATGAAAAGTGAACATGTCCTGGCTGATGGGGTCTGGGGTCCTTAATGACAGATGTCACCTTCTTGAAGCATTGCCTTTTGAACATGTCCTCAATGCAGGGGAGGCTAATGCCCTTGATGGAACTGATTGAGTCCACAACGTTCTGCAGCTTCTTTCGATCCTATGCAGTACCCTCCCCCCACCCCCATACTAGATGGTGATGCAGCCAGTTAAAGTGCTCTCCATGGTATATCGATAGAAATTTACAAGTGTCTTTGGTGACATACCAAATCTCCTCAAACTTCTAATGAAATATAGCCACTGTCATGCCTTCTTTGTAACTGCACCAAGATGTTGGGTCCAGTTTAGTTCCTCAGAGATGTCGACACCTGCGAACTTGAAATTGCTCACTCTTTCCACTTCTGATCCCTATATGAGGATTGGTTTGTGTTCCCTGGTCTTACCCTTTCTGAAGCCCACAACCAGTTCTTTGGTCTTACCGACGTTGAGAGCCAGGTTGTTGCTGCAACACCACTCAGCTATCTAATATATCTTGCTCCTGCACATCTTCTCATCACCATCTGAAATTCTGTCATCGATAATTGTATCATCAGCAACTTATAGATGGCATTTGAGCTGTGCCTAGCCACACAGTCATGGTATAGAGTAGAGCAATGGGCTAAGCACACACCCTTCAGCTGCAATAATGTTGATTGCCAGCAAGGCGAAGATGCTATTTCCAACCCGCACAGACCGTGGTCTTCTGGTGAGGAAGTCTAGGATCCAGTTGCAGAGGGAAGCACAAAGGCCCATGTTATGGAGCTTTTTGATCACTTTGATGTCCCTTTCCCAAAGTCCACAATCACTTCCTTGGTCTTACTCATGTTGAGTGCAAGGGTGATGTTATGACACCACTCTTCCTCAGCCTTCTGCAGAAGCATGAAATAAATCCTATCCTTACTTAAGGATTTAACCACTTTTAAGCTATGCTTATTTATGGAAACTAGACTTTCACCAACCACTTCACTGAAATCTCCAGCTACAGTGTCTTCCCTTCGTGAATGCCAATGAAAATTTTTCATTCATGACCTCCTATGTATTTTTGTCTCCAGCCACTGATTTCCCCTTCTGGCCCTGCTTTCCCCCTAGTTATTTTTACCCTTATTATTCCCAGTAGGCACCTTAATAGATGGAAAACAAATGCAGTCAGTACACATTAGAAATGCTTCTGATGGTTGATGGGCTGTTTTTAAGTGGGTTGATATGTTCTAGGATGGTGCTATTCATCTGAAATGTGGTTGGTGCTGCATTCATCATACTTTGACCTGTAAATGGTGGGAAGTTCTAAGGATATTGAGAAGTGAGTCGGTCACTGTTGAAGTCTTGGCCTCTAACCTGTTTTTGTAGTCACAATATTTTTGGGGCTGGTTCAAGCAACTCTCAGGATGTTGAAAGTGGAGGACTTGACAACTTCAAGGCAGGTGGTTAGACTCTGTCATGGTCACGGCCTGGTGCTTTAGTGGATTAGAAAAAGCGCGAACATACTTTCTTGTTTACTAAGAATGGAGACAGGAAGCAGGAGGATCAGTGTATTTAAGTCCTATTTGCTGCTAACGTAAATATAGGTGAGAAAGCAAATTGTGAAGTGTTTCATTAAAATTCTGATAAGGAAATTGAGTGGGTAGAAGTCTGGCAGATGAACTACGTTATGGAGAAGTGTGAGGTTATACACACTGTTAGGGAAAATGGAGAAGGTGAATATTGTAGAAATGGAGCGAGACCATGGGATACAAAGCTACACAAAGATCTCTCTCTCCCTGCACATGTGATACAGTATGTTAGAGCAAGTATTTTAAAAACACCTTTTAATGTAAGAGAGATAAGAGTATAAAAGTATGGAAATCTTGCTCCAACTGTACAGGGCATTTGTGAAATGATACCTTGAATTAAAATTATACTCCAAAGTGGTGTCATAGCATGATTACTGCTGTTCAGGGAATTTTGGTTTATATTATAAAGATATATGATAAGCTTTATTGTACATCAAAACATACAGAGAAATACATCAGTTGTGTCAAATCAAATCAGTGAGGATTACGCTAGGCAGCCCACAAGTGTTGTCACATTTCCGGCGTCAACATAGAAAGCCTACAACTCCGTAATCCTGATCGTACAACGTTGGAATGTGGGAGGAAACCAGAGAACCTGGAGGAAACCCACGCGGTCACGGGGAGAATATATAAATTCCTCCGGGAGCTGCATGATCTCACAGCTGGTGTTGCAATTGCATTACGCTAACTGTTACACTACTGTGCCAGTCTACAGACTGATAACTGCTGCAGTCTTTGTGGCTAAGCTATGCTGGGTTACATTGCTGGTTCTTCGATGCCTTCTGGCCCAACTGCTGAATGCATTCACTGGCCTTTTCTTTTTGAAATTACTATACCAAAAGGCCAATTAAATATCAATTGGATAGTCAGATTTTTTTTTAAACCAGTAAGTACTTTCACATACATTGCAGTTATACAGCAGCCTGTACAAAGCAAAGTTGTTTAGACTACTATACTTTATGGCCATAGCATCAGTACAGCTTGTCAGAATGAGACGCTACATGCTCAGCAAATGCAAGTATTATTTATGCTGCTACTTTATGTATTATTAATTCAACATCATGGCATCAATTATCGTCAAACAAGTTTATCTTGGAGGAGTTTCCAGCTCCCAAAATGTGTGATTAATATCAAGGTTACCACCACCTGTCAGGCTATATTAAGAAATGTTTACCTGTGCGTACCCGTAGCTAGAGGGAAATTTATAATGAAATTACTTCAGTTCTGTGAAACTCTGTTCAGTCAGGAAAATCAGTCATAATGATGGTGTTTGTCAAAATCATTCCAGTTATCTTCAATGAATTCTGAGCACTTTTCTTCTTTAAAGATGAAATACATATAACAATATTGTAGGATTTACAGTGCAATGAATAAAATACAGAGAATCAAACCATAATGGGTCAACTTTTCTGGAGGGAGATTGTGTGGTTGATGCTGGACCGATGGAATTTCAAAACGCACAGTTTTAGATATTAGGAAAACAGAAGCTGATGGTGTTAAGACCAAGGTACCATGCTGGACATACGACTCCCAGTGGGCCAAGGCTGGAGCAACAATAAGACAATAGGAGCAAGATTAGGCCATTCGGTCCATTGAGTCCACTCCACCATTTCATCATGGCTGATCCATTTCCCTCTCAACCCCATTGTCCCGCCTTTTCCCCATAACCTTTAACACCCTGACTAATCAAGAACCTTTCAATCTCTACCTTAAGTACACCCAATGACCTGGCCTCCGCAGCCATCTGTAGCTATGATTTCCACAGATTCACCACACACTGCAAGAAATTCCTCCTCATCTGTTCTAAATGGACGTCCCACTATTCTGAGACTGTGCTCTCTGGTCCTAGACTCCTCCAATACAGGAAACATCTTCTCCACAAACTGCTTTTCAGACTAGAGATAATTGTGCATTAAATCCTCCAGAAAGTCAGAGCAGGGATCATCGCTCTTCTTGACAAATATTAATAACTGGACTTGGGCATATAGGGCATAACGTCAGAGTCTGAAAGGTTCAGAAAACATAGAAGTGCAGTAGATAAAAGACCACAGTAGAATACAGACACACTACTTAAAAATAGAGACATAAGTAAATCTAATCTAATGTAGAGAATGTATGTCACTCACTATTCTGACGTGGAAACATGATTGTTCCTGGTTTGTTATGGGTTTAAGTCCTGGAATTTCCACAGCAAAATGATTATAAAAGTGTATTCATCTCCAGGATTGCAGTAGATAAAGAAAGCCTGTCACCACCACTAAGCCAAGTGAAGGTGGGCAAAAAGCATGGACTTGAAGTATTAGCTGTTCCTACACATGTGCTGCCTGAGCAGCAGAATACCTATGATATTTCTTCTTTTTTAGAATCCCAGTATTGTTACTATTTTGCCTATGGGCAAAAATGTTTTGTTGCTTATACCCTCTGTTTAAACATTAGATATGAATGAACTCTTTTTGCAAGACGACGTGTAGAAGGATGATAAACCAAACTGTATAGATTTAAAGTGGATAACGGGAATAGTGATTAATGAGGATGCACTATATGTGCATATATCTTTGGAGATGAATGGACAAGTTGAGAATACGCTTTAAGAAAATTTGGAATTCTTGATTTTATGAAAAGAGAAACTGGAAATAACAAAAAAGCAATAATATTAAGTCTTTCACAATATAAATGTTGGGCACCATGTGAAGAATTGTGACCAATTGTGGCTAAGTCAGGGTTCCAAAGATCATGAAGCCTTAAGCACTTTCTAGTAAAAGTGAAGAAAATCAGATTGTTGTCCTCAGAGTAAAGAACACTGCAGGGAGATTTGATACTAGAATTCAAAAAAATAAAGAGCTTCAAAGAGTAAATAAGGAGAAAGTGTTTCCAGCCTTTAATGGAATGATCAACAAAATGGAGCAGATTTAATTGGCAAAGAAATCATAAGAAAAATGCTTCCATTTAACATATTTGTTAGCCTCTGAAATGTATTTTCTAAAAGGAGATTCAATAAAAACTTTCAACTGGATAATTGCTTAAAGGGAAAAGTGTTGCCAAGGCAGAACAGCCTGAGAGTGAGATGATTTAAATGATCTTTCAAAGAATCTAATTCTGTATTAATCAACAATTAGCTAGAATCTGTGATTAGTTAGACTTTCCTGCATCCTTTAACTTAGATATGACTGGCATCATAAATTATTGGAAGTGTAGGCTGTTATTGGTACAGTAAGAGCTAAGAGCTATTGTGGCACCTTCGAGAACAACGGCTTGAACGATATGTCTCTTTAACCGATGAGATTTCAAGATTAAAAACAAAATAAAGGACTAACGGAAACTTTAGTCAAATGAAGAGAATAAAAGAGAAGTAGAGGAAAAGAAAGATTAGATTGCAAGAGAGAAAATGAGGCCCAGGGGTTTCTTATCCCCTTTCTGAGCCAGAGAGATTGATTGGCATTGGATTAACAATTGAGACATTAAGTGGATATCTCTGTTGTTAATTAGGAGCTCTGACATTCTGCAATACGTTTAATGAACAATGGGATAGCTGAGGCCAAGAAGCATTTGTGTGAATATAAATTAACTAATGGGTTTTTACTACTCACAAATGATAGCATATTCTCTCATGCGTTGAACTTGCTGGTCAATTTGCACAGTACCATTGGTGTACGTGGTGAACATTGAACTTACCGGGAAGATTTAGCCCAAGGTCTTTCCTTTTACAAATATATACAAAGTGGTGAACATTGACATATTCACTACTAGATTTCCAGGTATAGATTGGTACTATTTGTTATCAGCTGTGGGTAAGAATTAGTCATTCACTAATATTCATCCAACAGCCTTTTCATTAAAAGACACAAAATGTTTAAACATTTCACAAATTATAAAGGAGTAAAAAGATTCTCCAAATTAGTTCCTAAAAGAATTGCTTTTTGTCAGTGAAATTGGTCTGCTCAGCATATACTCCAGAACAATCTACAGTATATCAGAATCAACATTCAGTTTGAGTGTAGCCTGTGCTGCTTTAAACTCATATCACTGAACCAAAAGCACTGCAGTGCATTGAAAGTCAAATCTGTGTTTGACAGATTTGTAGCTATCTCGTGTTGACAAAAAGAATGGTGCAAAGTACTTCTAAAAGCTCTTGTAAAGGTCAATTTCTTTAGCTCAAAAATTGCCTAGGCTTATGTTTTTGTTTCATCTTGGCACATGATGGATCATTTTGGATGAGTGTCACAAGTGGACGAGGATGCTTGCCAAATGTATAAAATTAGCTCACTTCCATTTTTACCCACACATTGTGTTTCTGCTTGGATGGATCTTCAGTTTAGTTCTCCAAAGTCTTGGATTTTCACATGTTATAATTTCATCTCAACATCTTCCCCTTCCCTCTGGAATTGTTTAGATAAGATTTGGTCATGTCTGCTTTTAAGATATAATCCCATGCTTGCCATGAAAAGTTCTACCTTTTAGCTTTTATAATTTACCTAGAATGCTGTTCTCTAATTGATCCTTCATGAAGTTTAAGTTTTCATTTGCCTGGGTTGCACCCAACATGTCATCCTCTATCTATTTCTGCTACAGTGGACAAGAAATTTTTTTGAAGATGTTGCTTCCTCAGAATTTTTTATTGTTTATGATAGACCACTTGAAGCTAAATACAAATATAAATTCAGACTACTTGTATTACGTAGGAATTTGGAGAAAGAAGAAATTAACTTTTATTGAATATAATGTGTTTAATTGCATAATAGTGCTGATACTTTGCAATAGTTTAACAAAGCTAAACATGTTGATGATTTTCATTTGTACTCCTTGTCCGAGGCTTCTCCCTTAAGTACCAACAATAATCAGCCAGCATTAATGGATTCCAGTTGCCAATATCATTTCTCCATGACCTCAATGTCCTGGTGAAACCTTTCATCATACTTGTCAATGACAGCACCAAGATTTGCAGGGAAGAGTTTAAATGGGAATGCAGAAAATGAATCTTTAGTGACATGTGCACTTTGTGGTTTTCTATTCTTGAAGCATGTTGTCAACCAGCTGCACATTGTTTTTGTGTTCTGTAGTTGCCAAGAAGATATTCAACAACATCCTCGAATGCCTTCCATGTGATTTTCTCCAGTCTCACTAGAAGGTCATCGAATTGCCTAACATTGATGACCTGTTTGACTTGTGGACCAAAAAAAATGCCTTCCTTAATATTGGCATCGGTTATACTGACTTGAATTATGAATTGAAATATCAAATATAGACGATTTTTAAAACAATGTGTAATAGGTAAATTCCATGGTGATTTTCATGATCAGCAGCCCAAAGTCCCTAAGATACACACAAAGGTATTCAGGAAGCATATTTTTTGTTGTCCCGTGTTATTGTTCCTTGACTCAGTGACCAATCCTCCCTCTTCAATGACCAGTAATGGCCTGCAACTCAGTGTCTCTACAACACACTGGCCCTCTTAACCACCACCAACTAATTCTCATTCCAGCACCCCTTTGCATCAAAATTCACACACCACCAAACTCTGATTCTTAACCTATTTTTCTTTGGATGCTCTGCACAGGCATACGTGGTGAAGGAACGCAAGGTGATGCCTGACACATTCTGTACTACTGAAGCTATAAGTCCAAAATGGTCTTAGGCTCAGAGGGTATCAACAGAATGAGGCAGTGTTAGAGGTTCTGATATACTACCCTATTACCCCCCCCATTCACTCTGTGATAGAGGTTCCACCTCATGTAACACACTTATTCAACTCTGCCTCATTTCTCGTGTCATTTTGAACATAGGCATAAGTGAATCTTATTATTGTTATTAGAAACAATTAAGTCTCAACATGAATCAGTACAATACACAGAGCATAGTTTGTTAATCAATTCTCGTTCTTTAAATATTATTGAACATCTTGTCAAATACTTGAAAATGTAAGATCTTCAGTTGTACTAAATGGAATATTTTTTCAGCAAGATCTTCAGTTGTTCCAAATGGAATTTTTTTTTTAATCCAATGACTTTGGTACCTGAAAAGGAACATTAAATGCATGGAGCGCTGCAGGCCATCAAGAACTGCTTCCTCACAAAACATGCTACACAAAATTAAGTAGCCTTTATCAGCTTAAAGTGCACAAAGAATTTTCCTCCACCCATTGTGCTAGGTGCGCTAAGGATGCAAGGGTCTGGGTCATGGAATGTGGAAGCGATGGGGGGTGGGGGTGAGATGTAATTTGAGGCATCATTCTGTTGGGGGGGGGAGAAAGGATAATATTGAGGGTTGGCAGGGATCGTGACTGACTGTTGGGAAGGGTTTGGGCTGCAACCGAATGAGTCAAAGTCAAAGTATATTTAATATCAAAGTATCTACATAGTATACAACCCTGAGATTTATCTTCCTACAGACAATCATGAAACAAAGAAACACCATGGAATCCATTCAAAGAAAAACATTAAACACCTCATGTTCAAAAAAAAAAGAACAAATCACTTAAATGGGAAAAATAAAAGTGAAAAACAGAATATAAAACATCCAGCCACCAAACTCATCAAAAGATTCCAGGCACCTTCTGTCCGGTCAGTTCGACCCAACTCAGCGCTGCGTTGTTCGTAATTTTCAGGCTGCAGAGCCAGTCCCCCCTGATCAAAATCGCACAAAACAGCAACAAGAAAAGGAACAACCAGAAACATAACGTAACATGAACTACAGAGTCCAATCCACAAGCCGCATCGATTAAACCTTGTCCAAGGTCCTAGACACTGGCACCTTCCTCTAGCAGCATCGAGCGATAAGGAGACAGAAATCGTTTATATGCTGGCATCTTCCTCCGAGAGCAGCAGATAAGGAGCAGGGAGAGAGACAGGCCACACTCAGGTAGATGGTGCTGAACACCCGCCTGCCTTCCACTCTCGATGTTGATTTCAACCTTCCTCGATGCTTTAATCGGCGAGAAATGGAATCGATCACGGGCTCGTGCCCCATTTCCAGGCTTCTTGGCCTCCAGGCCACACATTTTGCTCAAAACCTCACCGAAAACCCTCGGAGACAGCAAAGCACCAGATTGCTTAATCAGCCCAAAAAACACACCACCAAAATGTAGATCACAGGCTGCAACAGTAGCAGAACCACATTTGAAAGGAAAAGATGAAGTAACAGAAGTGAAAGTAGATTTGTGAACTGTCTGGTGGTTACCTTGTATGCCAGTGCCATCTTCTTCCAGAGAGAAATCTGACTCCAAGAGTTGGGACTTACTTACCCTGGTCTCTTTTAGATTGTGCTTTCATAGTCCTCAAGGGACTATAAGAGGCTCATACTCATAAGGGGCTCCATCTGCCTGAGCTGCAGCTGCCATTTGTGACCCATACCTAGGCAAAGTAATATCATGGACACGTGACCATGCCATTCGAAGGGATTGTGCATTGCTAGGTACTTCTGTGCAGATACATGGAAGACTCAGAATTAAAAATTCTCACACCTTAGACCACCTGAATGAGCATCATTGTCTTTTACGTACTGCTGCCGAATAGCTCACATTTATACAACACCATTTAATAGTAATCCCAGAGCTATATTTTTTAAATTGCAAGAGAAATAAAGAATCGTGTGCTAACCGTACACAAGGCTTAAATTGTCTGAATAAAAATTAATTGTCTGAATATATTCTCATAAGCACTGAATTTACAGACAGCACCTTCCCCTACCTTTTCCCTTCTGCTTCCTTAAGTCTCAATTCATTTCTAGAGATAGTCTATCTGCTGATATCTTTTATAAATCCAGGTTCTCACAGCTACCTGGACTTTACCTCCTACCACCCCGTCACTTGTAAAATTGCCGCCCCCTTCTTTCAGTTCCTGCGTCTCTGCCACATCTGTTCTCAGGATGAGGCTTTTCATTCCAGAACTACTGAGACGTTCTCCTACAAACAAAGGGGCTTCCGTCCTCCACCATCAATGCCCCCCTCACCTGCATCTCTTCCATTTTGTGCACATCTGCTCTCATCCCATCCTCCCACCGCCACACCAGGGATAGGGTTCCACTTGTCCTCACCTACCACCCCACCAGCCTCCATGTCCAGCACATAATTCTCCGAAACTTCCGCCATCTGCAACGGGATCCCACCAAGCACATCTTTCCCTAGCCCCACTTTCTGCTTTTTTACAGAGATCACTTCTCACACAACTCCCTTGTCCACTCATCCCTCCCCATTGATCTCCCTTCTTCCAAGCGGAACAAGTACCACACCTGCCCCTACACTTCCTTCCTCCCTACCATTCAGGGCCCCACACAGTTCTTCCAGGTGAGGCAACACTTAACTGTGAGTCTGTTGGAGTCATCTACTATATCTGGTGCTCCAAGTGTGGCCTCCTGTATATTGGAGAGACCTGACGTAGATTGGGGTACCACTTCACTGAGCACCTACGCTCCGTCCGCCAGAAAATGTGGGATCTCCAGGTAGCCACCAGTTTCAATTCTACTTTGGATTCTTATTATGTCAGCCCACGGTCTCCTCTACTGCTGTGATGAGGCCACACTCAGGCTGAAAGAGCAACACCTTATATTCTGTCTGAGTAGCCTCCAACCTGATAGCATGAACATCAATTTCTGGAACTTCTGATAATGGCTGCTCCACACTCTCTTTCACCATTCCCCATTCCTATTTACCCCTCTCACACCTTATCTCCTTATTGGCTCATCACCTCCCTCTGGTGCTCCTCCTCCTTCCCTTTCCTCCCTGGTCTTCTATCCTCTCCTATCAGATTCCCCCTTCCCCAGCCCTTTATCTCTTTCCAATCAACTTCCCAGCTCCTTACTCCAAC
This sequence comes from Mobula birostris, assembly GCF_030028105.1. Lineage (NCBI taxonomy): Eukaryota > Metazoa > Chordata > Chondrichthyes > Myliobatiformes > Myliobatidae > Mobula > Mobula birostris. Next base: position 45,033,183 of record NC_092376.1, read on the forward strand.
CCCTTCCCCTCTCCCGGTTTCACCTATCACATACAACCTTGTACTTCTTCCTCCCCTCCTCCCACCTTCTTACTCTGACTTCTGCTCTTTCTTTGCAGTCCTGATGAAGGGTCTCGGCCCAAAATGTTGACTGTGTACTCTTTTCCAAAGATGCTGCCTGGCTGCCGAGTTCCTCCAGCATTTTGTGTATGTTGTTTTCAATTGTACTGAAACCTATCAGCCTCAGACACCTCACTTCTAGACTGAATGGCCAAGCAGGTGAAGACAAGAGGATACTTAGATCAGTTTATCTGAAGATTCCACAAGACCTGGAGACAGAGCAAACAAGGGGACGAGAGAAATAAGAAGACAAGCTGAACGGAAGATTCTAGTCATTCAGTTAAACTTTCAAATGAGCAGGAGCAAAGGAAGTAAATCTGAAGAGAAAGCAGACAAAATCACACATTTAACAGAAAAGAATCTGAACATCTGAAGGGCCAAATTAATAAGAGCTAGAGAAATACATAAATACATAAAATATCTAACCTTTGCAAAATAGGACTCAAAAATTATTAGTAACATGGATTGATAAAATATATTTTTTTTCCACTTACATAAATGGGAAACCATTTGCAAACTACTAGATTTTCAAGTAATTTATCACAATGAACCTATGTTCTTGAATGACTTATTTTCAGTATATCAGGAATGATTTAGTGAAGTCAAAAATGTAATTAATCTGATTTTCAATGAAATATGGTATTTGAAATTGCTTCACTTAAGGAAATATTAATAAAGTTAATTTGTTTTAGAAGGAATCAGTGAAGAATGACCTGTGAGGTTACAGTCAAGGACAGGTTAATGGGGACGCAGCAACATACTCCTTAAATTTGCTACTGACAGGAAGCACTTGAACGTAAATCTGATCACACTAATGCCATTGCGAATAATAGTTCATGAAAAGCAGCTTGGGATACAATTTTCCCTTTTTTATCCACATCCCCACCACAGTGCCCTTCTTTCCATCACTAATACCTGTTTTCCAGATCAGAGTCTCCAGAACAACCTCCCTAAATCACAGGGTCTTCGCACCACATTTTTTTTATATAAACATTCTGCATAACATCTCCTCTCAAACTCCAGTTCATACTTTCTTCATTGGCTGAAACTCTGCTTTATTCCAAAACTGCATCCGTAGCTTACAGCATTGTTTGTAGAAATAACTAAATGCCATTTTTTGTTTTAACCGTTGCTTCAGAAAAGCAAGTTAATCCTCCTCGACAGACTCTGTGGTAATTGACTATCTGAACAAGCAATGCCCTGGTACTCTGGGGAACAATGCCCACATTATTAAGAAAATATATGAATGGAGAAATTTCATTGGAGGTGTGAATCTTTCCGACAGGTTTCACATAACTCTTCAATACAAACAAGTGGGCTGCAATCACTGAGAGTGCTCGCTTGTTTGGCTGAGGTGACACAAAGTTTACAGAGAGCTCAGGACCTTCCAGGACTTTGCGGCTGGCTGCAATCATTATGAACAGTCACTTCCTTGGCTGAGGCAATGCAAAGTTTAAAAAGAGTTCAGGACCGTTGTGAATTTTTTGCGGGCTGCACTCATAACAATCTGTGAGGCGCTCCACAATGGCCAATAAAAAGTGAGGTATAAACGTAGCTGCCATTGTGGGAACAGCCATTAATTAAATAAATGGGCCAGTGTTAGAGTGGTCAGGATTTGGCTCAACAGGCTTAGCTGAAAAAAGCTGGAGGGTCTAAGTAAGTTTCTAGTAAGTTCTTTTCCTCTTTCTTTGACAATTGGTACATAATTAATTCAGTGAGTAGAGACCCAGGGTTAGTGGTAAGTTTTTCTTGTGAGATGTGAGAACTCTGGGAGACCTCCATCTCCTTGAAAACTACATGTATCTGGTTGCAACTCCTGAGAGACTCTGTCTAAGGGGGAGGGTGAAGAGCCATAAGATGTACATATTGGTACCAATGATATAGGTAGGAAAAGGGAGGAAGTCCTGAAGAGAGATTATAGAGAGTTAGGTAGAAAGCTGAAAAGCAGGACCTCCAGGGTGGTAATCTCTGGATTACTGCCTGTGCTATTCACTGGTGAGGGTAAGAATAGGATGATTTGGCAGATGCATCCATGGCTGAGGAATTGGTGCAGGGGGAAGAGCTTCAGATTTCTGGATCATTGGGATCTCTCCTGGGGAAGGTATGACCTGTACAAGAAGGACAGGTTACACCTGAACTCGTGGGGGACTAATATTCTTGCAGACAGTTTAGAGTTTTTGGGGAGGGTTTAAACTAATTTAGCAGGGGGATGGGAACTGAAGTGATAAGGCTGAGAATGGGGCAACTGGGATACAAGAAAATACAGTGTGTAGCGAGACTGAGGAAAGACAGGCAGATGATAGGGCAGAATTGCAGTCAGTGGGATAGGATAAAGTATACAGTACAAAGATGAAGAAATATTCTAAAGAGAGGATGTCACAACATGGCTGACAAGGAAAGTCAAAGACCAGAGGGCACAGCCTCACAAGAGAGAGACATCTACTTAAAACAAAGGGGAGGAATTCCCCTCCCCTTCTCTGAGAAGGGTGGTGAGTCTGTGAAATTCATTGCCACAGATGGCTATGGAGTCCAAGACATTGGGTGTATTTAAAGCAGAGGTTGATAGGTTGTTGATTCATCAGGGTGTCAAAGGTTATGGAGAGAAGGGAGGAGAATGGGTTTAGAGCAATAATAAATCAGCCATGCTGAAATGGCGAAGCAGACGCAATTGACCGAATGCCCTATTTCTGCTCTTATGTCTTTTAGTCTTATGGTTAAAGCTCTATGGGACAGTGTCAGATACCATAGATGTAATCTTCCTAGAGGCCCATGTTAATGTTAAATGACATGTTAATTTGGCAGGCTAGTAAACCCACCATTAAGAACGCAGTATCCCTTAAGGATACTTCATGTGCTACACCAATTTGGAATGTGAATCAGAATAACAGGTGAATTCAGGACTGAGACCAGAACCAAATGGTCACAAGGGACAGAAGTCCTTCAGCAATGTTGAGGTACAGCAACTGTGGCCTTGGGAGTGCTTATTGCCACTGAAGGGAAGGGAAGGGATTAGGGCCTGCAATCCGTCACTTTACTATTCACGTAACATATTGAATCCCTTCATTAATTTTCCTGATGGAAGTAAAAAAAAGTCAAACAAAAGTCAAACATTTATTAAGAAAATTGATTCAAATATAGAAAAATACAAAAAAGATTCATCTCTACCCAGGAAAGTACAGCAGAGTGGTATTGTTCATCTCACTATGACATCAATGAGTTAAATATATTAGACTTGGACTTACATACAGTAAATAAAGGCAAAGCTTTTGAGCTATATATGGCATCAAACGTTAGATTGCTTACAACGTAATAGTCCAAATGAACAGCACGCATCAGATAGTAATCTGTTGCATTAGTTTGCTTTAAGATAGTTAAATTCTAGCTATAATCTTGTGCAAATAGCAGCTTTTATGAGATTTTCTCATCTGCATGTAAAGTTCATTAACTTCATTCAGAGAATCGTAAGAATGATTAGTTTCTTCATATCCACATTTCAGATAGACAAGCAAACCATAACAAATCTGGATTAAATGTGCTTTCTGCTAATTCCACTGTGCCACCTTATAGCCAGTGCATGCACAAAAAGACTATAGAGGTTTGCTGCATGACATTTTCAGATGCACACATAGACACACTCACACCATTACAATACATCTCAATTTTCCCAGTCTTTTGTTAGTTCTCAACCATATCTCAGCTCATTATAACCATCCTGCCCCAAGCTAAAGAACTATGCCGAAAATGTTGTGCAATTACTCAGGTTTTTAAACAAATGCAAACTTAATCAGAATTTTAGGCAATCAGGAAGTAAAATCATTTTTTCTGTTTCATTTAAATGTGTTACAACTTTTGTTTCAAAATAGAATCTTCACAGATACCATAAGATATAGGAGCAGAAGCAGGCCATTTGGCCCACCATTCAGTCACGGGCTGATCCAGTTCTTCCAGTCATTCCCACTCCCCTGCCTTCACCCCATACCCTTTGATGCCCTGGCTAATCAAGAACCCATTTATCTCTGTCCAATGACTTGGCCTCCACAGCCGCTCGTGGCAGCAAATTCCACAGATTTACCACCCTCTGACTAAATTAATTTCTCCGCATCTCAGTTCTAAATGGACGTCTTTCAATCCTGAAGTCATGCCCCCTTGACCTGGAATCCCCTACCATGGGAAATAATTTTGCCATATCTAATCTGTTCAGGCCTTTTAACATTCAGAATGTTTCTATGAGATCCCCCCTCAATCGCCTGAACTCCAGGGAATACAGCCCAAGAGCTGCCAGACGTTCCTCATACGGTAACCCTTTCATTCCTGTAATCATTCTTGTGAATCTTCTCTGAATCCTCTCCAATGTCAGTATATCCTTTCTAAAATAAGGAGCCCAAAACTGCACACAATACTCCAAGCGTGGTCTCACGAGTGCCTTATAGAGCCTCAACATCACATCCCTGATCTTATATTCTGTACCTCTAGAAATAAATGCCAACATTGCATTCACCTTCTTCACAACTGACTAAACCTGGAGGTTAACCTTTAGGGTATCTTGCACAAGGACTTCCAAGTCATTTTGCATCTCTGCATTTTGAATCCTCTCCCAATCTAAATAATAGTCTTCCCATTTATTTCTTCAACCAAAGTGCATGACCACACGCTTTCCAACATTGTATTTCATTTGCCACTTCTTTGTCCATTTCCCTAAACTATCTAAGTCTCTCGGCAGGCTCTCTGTTTCATCAACCCTACCTGCTCCTCCACCTATCTTTGTATCATTGGAAAATTTAGCCACAAATCCATTAATACCGTAGTCCAAATCACTGACATACAAAAAGCAGTGGTCCCAACACTGACCCCGCAGAGCTCCACTGGTAACCGGCAGCCAGCCAGAATAGGATCCGTTTATTCCCACTCTGTTTTCTGCCGACCAGGTAATGCTCCACCCACGCTAGTAACTTCCCTGTAATTATATGGGCTCCTATCTTGCTAAGCAGCCTCATATATGGCACCTTGTCAAAGGCCTTCTGAAAATCCAAGTACATCATACCTACTGCATCTCCTTTGTCTACTCTGTTTGTAATTTCCTCAAAGAATTGCAGTAGGTTTGTCAGACAGGATTTTTCTTTCAGGAAACTATGCTGGCTTTGGGCTATCTTGTCATGTGCCTCCAGGTACTCCGTAATCTCATCCCTAACAATCGATTCCAACAGCTTTCCAACCACTGATGCCAGGCTAACAGGTCTATAGTTTCCTTTCTGCTGCCTCCCACCCTTCTTAAATAGTGGAGTAACACTTTCAATTTTCGAGACATCCGGTACAATGCCAAAATCTATCGATTCTTTAAAGACCATCGTTAATGCCTCCATAATCTTTCCAGCTATTTCCTTCTGAATCCGAGTGTGCAGGATTTATCCACCCTCAGGCCATTAAGCTTCCTGAGCACCTTCTCGGTTGTAATTTTCACTGCACAAACTTCACTTCCCTGACACTCTTGAATGTCCAGTATACTGCAGACATCTTCCACTGTGAAGACTGATGCAAAATACACATTCAGTTCCTCTGTCATCTCTGCATCTCTCATTACAATATTTCCAGTATCATTTTGTATTGGTCCTATATCTACCCTCGACTCTCTTTTACCCCTTATATACTTCAAAAAGATTTTAGTATCTTCTTTGATATTGGTCGCCAGCTTCTTTTCATAATTCATCTTTCCTTCTTAATGACCTTCTTAGTTTTCTTCTGCAAGTTTTTTTAAAGCTTCCCAATCCTCTATCTTCCCACTAGCTCTGGCTTCCTTGTATGCCTGTCTTTTGCTTTTACTTTGGCTCTGATTTCACTTGTCAGCCACGGTAGTGTCCTTCTTCCCTTTGAAAACTTTCTCTTATTTGGAATATATCTGTCTTGCACTTCCCTCATTTTTCACAGAAACTTCAGCTATTGCTGCTCTGCTGTCCTTCCTGCAAATTTCTCTTTCCAGTTCCCCTTTCATGCCATTGTAATTTCCTTTATTCCACTGAAATACTGACACACTGGATTTTATTTTTTCCCTCTCAAATTTCAATGTGAACTTGATGATATTGTGATCACTGTTCCCTAAGGGTTCCTTAACCTTAAGCTCTCTTATCACCTCTAGATCATTGCTCAACACCCAATCCAGTACAGCCGACCCCCTAGTGGGCTCAACAACAAGCTGTTCTAAAACACCTTCCTTTAGACATTCTATCAAAATGACACCTTGTTATCATTTTCAGATCCTGTGGACAGCTTTTAATAAAGCTTCATATGTGTCATAATCAAACTTAACTTCAAAACATCACAGAGTATTTTGGCAGATATGATTGAATGATAAATTAAGGCCAAACGTGGGCTCAAATTTTTCCTCCTGATTTTTTACAACTTTAATGTTGAGGAATATGCAAATAAGATTAGCAGAAAATTTGACTTCAACCTACTTCAGACGGAATGGACATGGGAATGAGAGAATTCTTTATACGAATTCTGCTTCACATCTTTATCTAAATTCAAAGCCCAGATGCCTAAGCATAAAGGATGCCTAAACATTGACAGTTTCTCTATTAATAAAAACTGTTTATGGCAAGTTATTTTTAAGAATGGGGTATAAGATATGATATTTAAATTGAGGTGTGATCCATTAACCTGGTTTAATAGAGTTTAAAAGGGTATTTCTTAATAGTACATAACATTAAAATTACATCTTTCTACACGAGCATTGTCAAGTGTACTGATCAGTGCTAAGGGAAAATGATGTGGAGTACAATATGGGTAATTTGGAATGAATGCCCCCTATGAAACATATGGCAGATTTATTCCACCTTGTTATGGGATCATATAACTGTCTTGCCAAAAAGTAAGGGAAAGTTTCCAAAGTACACTGGGACTATTATAACATTTCTCTTTCAAAAATGGGAATAAGAGTTAGGAGCTGTCTATAGTTTTGACAGAAAAATCAATGAAGTTGAAGCAGCATGAAATGTCACCATAATTTCATCCAAATAGAAAAAGCTCTCTTTTATACACACACACACACACACACACACACACACACACACACACACACACACACACACACACGGCATGGAAACTCTCCATTCTGGAGTCTGCATCATGGGCATTGCCAGGATCCTGAAGCTCCAGAAGACCATATACCTGTAGTTGAATCCGTTTATTAAAGTCATTCCAAAAGCATTCTGCAGAACAGCTTTTTCCCCTCTGTCATCAGATTTTTGAATGGACAATGAACATATAAATTCTACCTTGTTATTTCTTTTATGTACTATTTATTGATTTTTTACAATTTATAGATTTTCATGTCTTTGCTGCCTTAAGACAACAAATTTCATATCATATATCACTGATAATAAATCTGATTCTGATTCGGAGCTCTTGACAGCAACCTGAAGGAGGAATGCAGTGATTCAATGTGGCTCACCTTGTCTCTGTGAAGCACTGAAGTCTGTTCTGTTGCCTCTGCTTGCACCAGGCTCAGTTAACTTAAAACACAACAGCAGAAGGAATCTATCAAGTGAGACCTTCTCAGCTCCAAACTGTTTGGGAAGTATATCAACAAAGGCATATCAACATATCATCTCTGCCTTATAGCTCTCTTCGTATGTAGAGCACTGAGTATTTTTATCTGTAAAATAGGCACAGCTCATTCTGATCTAGCAGTGGAATGGCCTATGCCAACCGTGCAGACAATCCCAAATTTTTTATAAGCATTTTGTTGGGCATATCAAGCAGAGTACCATAAAAGCCACACAGTTTTCTTTTGCAAAAATTTCAAAAGAAAAACGAGAATTGCATTGATGAAATAGTGTTAACATGGCCTTAACAAAATTTGCATGCATTTCTGCATGAGCTAACGTGGGCTGTAGATATCACTTGGTCCTTTCATTTGGCAAGTTAGGCTGTTCATCTCAGGCAATTGTTCAGAAGATGGAAACATACAACTAACATTGTTCGACCTTGCCTACCTCCCCCTTGCCAAAGCAACTCAGTCGAAACTAAAGCAAATACCAATGAACCATGAAGACTGTTTATTGCAGGCAATCTCTGCAATTTATAACTTATTGTGAAGACATGAATATTGGAGATCAACCTACATCAGCTCTTGATGCAAGAAACGTCTATTCAAAGTATGAAGTTCACCCGTTGTGTATTTCATCTGTTTGTTCAAAGGATTAGTGCCACTGTTCTAAACTTTAGCAATGCCATCAACATAAGCAACCAGCTAGGCTGCCTCTTCACATTTCCGCATGTTCCACATCAGAATGAATACAAGGAAGGTAGCAGAATAAATGACATACAGTTAAATAACATATTTCCTGTCCTAAAGATACCACAGAACATTTCACAGCCAATGTAAAACACTGAATAGTAGAGTGTATATTTTAGGTAATATAGTAGTCTATCTGTCCACAAAATGCAACACTTTCACGCATCCAAATTAAACTCCATTTGCTATTCCTTAGTCAGCTGATTAAGACCCCCCCTGTAATTTTTGATAAACTTCTTCATTGTCCACTATATCAACTACAAAATTATGAACTTTGCCTTGTACATTTTTATCCAAATCATTGATATATATGACAAACAGCGATGGGCACAGCTCTGAACCCCAAGGCACAGGCCTGCAGCTTGAGAAACAACCTTACACCATCGCCTTCTGATTTCTACTTTCAAGCCAACTGTGTATCCAACTAGCCAGCTCTCCCTGGATTGAATGCAATCTAGCAATACACAGTAAATGACCTGATGATCTGATGATTTCACGTCAAACAGGAGTAGGACTTCACAAAGCAAGACACTGAAGGTCACGGATGCCAGGATATGCTTTGTCCATATTCTTTAGTGATAAGATCTTATGAGCTAGGAGAAACTAAAAATCATTATGAAATTTTAGCTTCTCCTAGTTCATAAGATCTTATCACCAAAGAAAATGAACAAAATATCTGTAGCTCAACATGAAGCTCTTGGGCTTCCCCATCCTTGACATTGTCTCTTACACTTCATGATGCACTGAACCATTACTTTGGGACCACTGATCTGTAATTATCTTGGGTGATGTGGTTTTCTATTCTGTCCACTATCCTGATGTCAATCTCGCCGCTTTTGAACAGAAGATGTGTTCAAGGAAGGCCGAGGAGTGCTTACAGGACTGCTTTGAGTCAGTGGACCAGACAATATTCTGGGACTCATCTCCGAATCTGAATGAATATACCACAGTTGTCACTGACTTCACCAAGACCTGTATGAATGAGTGTGTGCCTTCGAGAACATATCGAATATACCCAAACCAAAAGCCAAGGATGAACTAAGAGTTTTGTAGTCTGTTGAGGGCTGGATCTCTGGAATTCAAGATTGGTGATCCAGAACTATACAAGAAATCTAGCTACAACTTACAGAAGGCTATCTTCAGAGTGAAAAATCAAGTGCAATTGAGGTTAGAGACAGAATTGGATCCATGTCCAATCTGGCTGGATTTGTAGGCCATGACTTCCTACAACGTGAAACCTAACATTGTTTGTTTAATTTTATTTATTGAATTACAGTGTGGAGTAGGCCTTTTCGATCCTTCATGCTGCACTGCCCAGCAACACCGAACCTAATCCTTTCCAGGTCATTGCCAGAATGAATTCCTGCCTGAGCAAGTACCTGAACCCACTGAAATTTGCCCACTGCCACAATAGGCCTGCCATGGATGCAATCTCACTGGCTCCCAACGAGTCCTTCGAGCGCCTGGACAAAAGCAACACCTGTGTTGGGCTGCTTTTACAGCTCAGTATTCAACACAATTATACCCTTAATTCTAATCTACAAACTCCAAACCTGGGCCTCTGGAGCTCTATCTGCAACTGGATCCTTGACTTCTCACCAGGAGACCATATTCAGCGTGGATCAGAAATTTCATCACCTCCTCGCTGACATTTAGCACTGGCACACCTCAAGAATGTGTGCTTGGGCCACTGCTCTATTCTTTCTGCATCCACAACTGTGTGGCTATGCACAGCTCAAATGCTATCTGTAAATTTGCCAACGACACAACTATTGTTGGCAGAATTTCACATGGTGGCAAGGAGGTGGATAGGAGCAAGATGTATCTGCTGGTTGAGTGGTGTCACAACAACAACCTTGAACTCAACATTAGAAAGAACAAAGAATTAATTGTCTTCAGGAAGTGGAAATCAAGGAATCAGCAGTGGAAAGGGTGAGCAGTTTCAAATTCCAACATATTGATGCAATTGTAAAGGCGGCACAACAGTGGCTATACTTCATTCAGAGTTTGAGGAGACTTGGTATATCACCAAAGAATCTCGCAGATTTCCACAGACATACTGTGGACAGCATTCTAACTGATTGCATCACCATTTGGTATGGAAGGGCCTCTGCACAGGATAGGAAAAAGCTACAGAAAGTTGTAAACTCAGCCAGCTCCATCATGGGCACTAGCCTCCCCAGCATCGAGGGCGCCTCCAAAAGACGATGTCTCAAAAAGGCTGCATCTATTATTAAGGTCACCCATCACCCAAGATATGCCCTCCTCCCACTGCTACCATCAAAGCGGAGGAGTTTCAGGAGCTTGAAAACATATACTCAATGTTTCAGGAATAGCATCTTCTCTCTGCCATCACACTTCTGAATTGACAATGGATCCTGTACGCTATGTCACTATTTTTAACTTTTTTTTCTTCTCTTTTTTGGAACTACTTATTTAATGTATTTTATATATATTTCTTGTTGTAATTTATAGATTTTTCATTACTATATTTACAATGTATTGCTGCTGCAAAACAAATTTCATGACATATGCCAGTCACAACATATTAAACCTCATTCTGATTCAAATCCACTTCTCTGCCTTTTGCTGTGAAAGTGCTTCACTGGAACTTTGTGGTAGAAATGCATTGAGTTAGATCTATCCGAATATTATGTCAAGATAGATCTGTGTGAAAGGCACTAAAGCCTACCCAATGCTGGACAAATAGCAGGGGATAATAAAACAGTTACAGAGGTTGCAGAGGAAATGTTTGCATCTTCGTCTTGCTCTGAAAGAAATGAACCAAATAGCTAAACAGTAGGAGCACTGCAATTGGTATTATTTGTCAGTCATTCTCCACACAACAACAAAGAGTATCGTGAGGTCCAACTATAATTCCTATGACTTCTTCAGGTAGACCATTAGATTAGGTCTACAATGGCCAGTAGCCTTCTGTGAATATTTCAGCATGACCCCAGTGTGGTGTTGGGATCTTTGAAAACTTCAGTGGAAGCTGAGGTGGTTGCCTTTTCCAGGAGGGAACACAGGAATGAGTTTTGAGAACTTCACAACCCCGTTGCATTCTGCACTCGTGCAACAGAAAGCAGCAATAGTAACAGTGCACAGCAACCTACGGTCCGCCATTGTCTTCATCAAGTGTAGAATTTCTGCAACAAAATAGACTAGGAAATGAGGTGGAGCACACGAGTCTCTATGGATCAATGGTGCTGAGGTGGAGATGATTGAGAATTTCAAGTTCCTAGGTGTAAGCATAAACAACAGCTTGTCCTTGTCCAACTGCATAGACACTATGGCCAAGAAAGCACATGTAGAAAATACATAAGCTTAAAAATTTGCATGACAGGCTCAAGGATGTTTTCTGTTGCATTGTTGTAAAACTCTTAATCTGACCTTTAGTATGTTAAAGATGAACTCTTGACCTCAAAATCTAATTTGCCATGGTCGTTGAACTTTATTGTCTACCTGCACTTTCAGATCTTGTCTACCTGCTCTTTCAGATCCAGAATTATTTATCACATATACACTGAAACAGACTGTGAAATACATTGTTTGCATTAACAACTTACACAACCCAAGAACGTGATGGAGGCAGCCTGCAAGTTTTGCCACACATTCTGGCACCAAATGTAGTATGTCCACAATGTTCAGCAGAATAAAACAAGTCAACAACAGTGAAACAAGCCCCCTTTCTCACGCACCCAACCCCTCACATACACACACAGTGATACAGACAGGCCTCCAGACCCAGGATAGGCTGCCTCCAGGCCTCCAGTTCATCTCCAGACTCTCAGATGATAGGCTTCCAACTTCAGACTTTACCTTAGGGCTCACCCATCATAGTTTTGACTTTTGGGCCTTGACTTCTGGATTCACATGGACCTTGGACTGCAGTAACCCATAACTTCATGACTCATTCAGACCTCCACTTTAGGTTTTTGATTTTTAGGCTTCTACCTCCAGTCTCAGTGTGCTCTGAACTTTGACCTTCTGGTTTGCCCTCTGGACTTTGTTGGCAACTGGGTATCAACCCCAGGAATCGTCAATCACAGGTTTGATCTTCAGGCCTCTGGAACTCCACAACCATAACTATAACAGTATATTTCTGGAATCCATTATTGCTTTTCCCTTGTACTACCTCAATGTACTTACATTCTGTATGGCTGGCTTGCAAAACTAAGTTTCTTACTTTATTTCAGTTCACATGATGATAAAAAACCAATTACAACTCCAAGTCCATGATTTTATTTTTGTTTCTTCTAAATGATGCTTTGCTCCTCAAAATATTTAACGTTTCTTTTTTTAATCATTTCTCTGATATTCAGCCTCCAAGAAGTCACAAACTATCAGGAGATGAAAACAAATGCTTATTTTGATTTATGAATTGAATGTAGTAGTGAAGGGCTGCTGAAAGGTGGTAAAGTGGAACAATTTTTCTTTATATTGAAAACAGAGGGATTTGAAGCAGACACTTTAGTGAACACCACTATCTGGTGATCACCTTCTGAATTACTACTGTAACTATTGAATTACACATGGAAGAAACTCTCTTTTACATTACAGTGCAGAATTGCTTATAAGCAAAACAATGTTTTATACACTTACTGACTTGTTCTTGAATCAAATAATTTTAGAATGTTTCAGTAAGTATTTCTTACTGATATGCACACAATATATATAAAACTGTTTTGATGACATTTTCTGTTCTTTAAAAGAGCAGCAGCACTTACACTTATGGATCTATATTTTCCATAACCTTTCAAGACCTCAATGTCAATATTGCAAGGTGCAAAGACTGACTGAATCCAGGTCTTAGTGGTCTCTTTCTTTTACTCTAATACTTTCTCCCCATTATATTCCACTTGATTGTCTTTTACTTTGGAAATGCCATACCTGAACTTCAGGGAGATATTCAGTTGAGGAGTATGCATCATGCTAATTGGCAGCATTTGAAAAGACGTGTGTAATCAAGATAAGAAAGCACATCCAAACTGTACTTGCACACTTCGCTACCTCCCACATGTCCATCTGTTAACAATAACCTCCAACAATCAACACTCACACCTAATATCCAATTGACCAGAAAACTGACCTAGCACTATTCTAGTGCTCATAGATACATCTCAGAGGAACCAGCTTCAGACTGACGAGATAGGGTTGAGTGGAGGGTGCTGGCTTACAGGGATTTGACTTCCCATGGATTGAAGATCATATTTAATCTACAATGAATCTGAATTTAGATAGTCCATCTCCCTTTACTTCTATAATCTATGAGCAGGAGAGGAGAAGATGGCAGCGCGATGCAGCTCGCAGCGGCCACTTCGGTGGTGATGTCTGTTATTTGTCAAGTAGGGTGCCGTGCACAATCCTGATTTGATGGAGACAGACGTGAGAGCACGGAGGAACATCTGGTGAAACTTCTGAAATGCTTGCTTTGCTGCTGCTGCTACTGTGTGGTCCGAAATCTCTGGCGGGGAAGGCCCCAAGTCCTCGGCTTTGCTTGTTGCTCGGCGGCCGGGGCGGGGGTCGAAGCACTTGGTAGAGGATGGTGCTCGGAGTCGAAGGGCTGGTCGGAGGCTCGAATTTCTCGGATGGACTCAAGAGTCCGCTGCAGTTGGGTGCTTCCAATGGTGCTGCATCAGCAAGTTTGCGGCGCTTGGAGGTTCATGGCAGGGAGAGTTTCTCCCTTCGGCCGTCTGTGTGAGATGATGGGGCTAGCGGGACTTTGAGACTTTTTTATACCGTGCCCAAGGTCTGCTCTTTATCAAATTACGGTATTGCTTTGCACTGTTGTAACTATATGTTATAATTATGTGGTTTTGTCAGTTTTAGTCTTGGTTTGCCCTGTGTTTCTTGTGATATCATTCTGGAGGAACATTGTATCATTTTTCAATGCATGTATTTCTAAATGACAATAAACGAGGACTGAGTGTCCTCATAATCTAATAATCTCTTCTTCCTATAAAATCTAACAGTTTTAAAAGTATTTAGCAAATATAGGCAAGACATACTTGAGTGTAAGAAATACAACAGAACAATGAAGAAGGAAATCAGAAGGGCTAACAGAAGTCATGTGGTTGCTTGAACGGACAAGATTAAGGAGAATCCCAAGGGCTTCAACAGATTTATAGAGAGCAAAATGATTGCAAGGGACAAAATTAGTCTTCTGGAAGTTCCAAGTGGCCATCTATACACGGAACTGAAAAAGATGAGGGAGGTCTGAAATGCAGCAGGCCAGGCAGCATCTGTAGGAAGAGGTGCAGTCGACGTTTCAGGCCGAGACCCTTCGTCAGGACTAACGAAGGGTCTCGGCCTGAAACGTCGACTGCACCTCTTCCTACAGATGCCGCCTGGCCTGCTGCGTTCACCAGCAACTTTGATGTGTGTTGCTTGAATTTCCAGCATCTGCAGAATTCCTGTTGTTTGAGATCTGAAATGGATGTTTTTGCATTTGTATTTACTCGGGAAATGAACTCAAAGTCTATAGAAGTGAGGCAAAGTAGCAGTGAGCAGTGATCGTAGAGGAGGTGTTTTCTGTCATTTTGCAACTTGGGGTAGATAAATCCCCAGAGCCTGACAAGGTGTTCCCTTGGACTTTGTGAGAGGCTAGTGCAGAAATTGCACGGGTCCTAGCAGAGATACTTAAATCATCCTTACTGATAGGTAAGGTACTGGAGGACAGTGGGTAACTGATGTTGTTCTACTTAAGAAAGGCTCTGAAAAAAAAAAAAAAACGCCAGGAAATTATTGGCCAGAAGGCCTGACATCAGTAGTGGGTAAATTATTGGAAAATATTCTAATGGACAAGATATATAAATATTTGGATAGATAGGGATTGATTAGATACAGTAGTCAATATAGATTTGTGCATGGTAGGTCTTGTCTCACCAAACCTATTGAGCTTTTTGAGGAAAATGGCATGAAAGTTGATAAAGGCAAGGCAGTGCATGTTTCTGCAAGGCCTTTGACAAGGCCCTGGAGGGGAATTTGGTCAAGAAGGTTCAGTCACTTGGCATTCAAGATAAGATAGTAAATAAATTAGATATTGGTTTCGCAGGAGGAGCCAGAGTGGTGGTATTGATGACAGTAGTTGGGATATTATGTTGAAGTTCTATAAGATCTAAGTTGGTGAGGGCTAATTTGGAGTATTGTGTGCAGTTTTGGTCCCCTGCCTACAGGAAAGATGTCATAAGATTGAAAAAGTGCAGGGAAAATTTACAAGGGTGTTGCCATGACTTGTGGGCCTGAGTTACAGGGAAATGTTTGAATAGGTTCAGATTTTATTCCCTAGAGGATAGGAATGAGGGGAGATTTGATGGAGGTATATGAATTATGAGCATATAGATAGGATAAATGTAAGCAGGCTTTTTCCACTGAGGCTGGGTGAGTCTAAAACTAGAGGTAGTTGGTTAAGGGTGAAAGATGAAAAGTTTAAGGAGAACATGAAGGGGAACTTCTTCACTCAGAGGGTGGTGAGAGTGTGAATGAGTTGCTAGTTCAAGTGGTGAATGAGAGTTCAATTTCAACATTTAAGAAAAGTTTGGATAGGTACACGGATGAGAGGATTATGGAGGACTATGGTCCAGGTGCAGGTCAATGGGACTAGGCAGATTGGCAGTTCAAAATGGATTTATAGGCTGAGGAGCCTATTTCTGAGCTGCTGTGTTTTGTGACTCTGTTACTCTATGTGCCAGGGAAGGTGGTAGAAGCAGATACAACAATGATTTGAACAAAAACACAACAGATTCTGCAGATGCTGGAGATCCAAAGAAATACATACAAAATGCTGGGAGAACTCAGCTGGTCAGGCAGCGTCTATGAAAGGAAAGATCAGTCGATGTTTCGGGCCAAGATCCTTCATTGGGAATGGAAAGGAAGGGGAAAGAAGCCAGAAACAGTACTCCTATCCATAGATGCTGTTTGATCTGCTGAGTTCCTCCAGCATTTTGTACATGAATTAAACAAGCAGGGAATAGAGGGCATGGACCATGTATAGGCAGATGGGTTTAGTTTAGATTGGCACGATGGTTGGTGTAGACAAGGTGGGATACAGGGCCTGTTACTAGACTGTAGTATGTTCTATGTGTTCCCTTACATACACCTTTCCATCCCAGCAATATGAGACTTTGTCAAGTACTCCCCTTCTGCTATCAATTGTATGGTGCAGGCAACAGTGATGTGATCCTCGTGCAACCAAGCCTACATATAATCCTATGTCTTCACGTTTTCAACAGTAAATGGTTCACAAATTCTACTGCTTTGCCTACCAGCAGTTATGACAATCACTTATGAGCCTATAATCAGTGATGGCAAAATGACTCACAAATTTGATTGAGTTATTTTGAAGAGGTAACAAGACTGATGAAGGTCTTTGATAAGGTCCCGCATAGAAGGTTAGTCTGAAAGATTAGATCACCTGGGATCTAATTAGTTGCAAAATTGTCTTGGTAGAAGGAGTCAGAGGGTACGAGTGGAGAACTCCTTTCCAAATTGGAGGCCTGCGTACAGTGGTGTGCCACCGGAATTAGTACTTGGTCCCCTGTTGTCTGTCATCTGTATTAACAATTTCAATGACGACATTGTTAACATGGTCATTAAATTTGCAGATGACACCAAAGTTGGCCGTGCAATGGACGTAGAAGAGGTTATCTATGATCACAGCAGGATCTAGATGAAATGGGGAAATAGGCCAAGGAATAGCAGATGGAATTTAACTCTGACAAGTGTGCAATGTTAAATTTTGGTCAGTTCAACCAAGTGGGAAATGATACAGTAAATGGCACGGCTCTGGAGAGGGTTGTAGAATAGAATAGACATCTACTGTGATGAGGTGCTCTGAGAGGTTGGTCATGGCTTAAAACAAGGATCTGTGCCCACTGCAATTTGCCTATGACCATAATAGGTCTACGGCGATGAAATCTCACTGGATCCTCACTCGGCCTTGGACTACCTGGACAATAGCAATACCTATGTCAGGTTGCTGTTTATTGACTACAGCTCAGCGTTTAACACAATCATACCCTCAGTTCTAACCAACAAGTTTTAAAAGCTCAACCTTTGTACCTCCGTCTGCAACTGATCCTTGACTTCCTCACCAGGAGACCACAGTCTATGCAGATTGTAAATAAAAACCCCTCCTTGCTGACAACCAACACAGGCGCAGCTCAAGGATACGTGCTCATCCCACTGCTCTACTCTCTCTACACCCACGACTGTGTGGCTATGTGCAGATCAAATGCTATCTATATTTGCTGATGACAACTATTGTTGGCAGAACTTTAGATGGTGACAAGGAGGCTCTCAGGAGTCAGATAGATCAGCTGGTTGAGTGGTCTTGCAGCAGCAGCCTTATACTCAACATCAGTAAGGCCAAGCAATTGCCTGTGGACTTCAGGAAGGAAAAGTTGAGGGAACACACACCAATCCTTATCGAGGGATCAGAACTGGAAAGGGTAAGCTGTTTCAAGTTCTTAGGTGTCAATATCTGTGAGGATCTATCCTGGCCCAACACATTGATGCAATTGCAAAAAGGAACAACAGTGGTTATATTTCTTTTGGTGTCTGAGGAAACTTTGTATGTCACCATAGACACTCTCAAATTTCTACAGATGTACCCTGGAGAGCATTCCAACTGGATGCATCACCGTCTGGTAAGGAGAGGCCAGTGCACAGGACTGGAAAATGCTCAGAAAGTTGTAAACTCTGCCAGCTCCATGATAGGTACTAGCCTCCACAGTATCCAAGACATATTCAAAAGACGATGCCTCAAAAAGTCATCATTCATCATTTAGAACCACCATCACCCAGGAATGCCCTCTTCTCATTGCTACCATCAAGGTGGTGGTCCTGGAGCCTGAAGGCACACACTACGTTTCATTATCCCCGCCACCCCCCCCACCAACAGATTTCTGAATGGAACTCATGAACACTACCTCAGTATTTTTCAGTTTCCTCTCTTTTTGCACTACTTAATTTAATTTTCTTTTTTATATACTTATTACAATTTATATATTTATTATGTATTGCAAAATGCTGCTGGTGCAAAACATCAAATTTCATGACACACTGTATTCCAGAGATATTAAACCTGATCCTGATTCTGAGTCTGAGTTTATCAAAATTACATCCTTAAGAGTTACGTCATTTCAAAGACCAAAGTTACTGATGAAATATGAAGTGTAACCCAAGTACCCTTGAATCAGGCAGTCACTGAAACAGTACATTTCAGTAAAAATGCTGGCTATCCTTTCAGACTTTTCAACCTTGTGACATCAGTTAAATTTATTTTCTGTACTGATTCAACAAATATTATAAAAATCAAAATATAACTTGTACAGATCTAATAACTATTTTTGCACTGACAGTATTCTTAGAATAAAGTATTTGTTCCTTTTATTTTGCAATGAAGTTCTTCCCTGTACTTCAAGTCATTCGAAACACCAAAAGGAATAATCAGGAGCTAGAATGTCTTTCAGATATCCCATGGTCCTGTACCATGGTGGGATATTATTACTGTGAATATTAGTTCAGGAGAAAATTAAGTGAGCAATCAAGATAAACATAACTTGTTTGCCCAGAAATGATTTAAAGACTTTTCAATATATGAATATGTCCACTCCCTTCAAAATATAATTTGTGAGAATTTTTTTTTAAAAAAGATGCTGAATGAACTTATGTCCTTCATTAGCAGGGCTGGTTGTTATTTTGGAACTGCATTGACATTGCTCATAAAGGAGAGTCAGATTAGTCTCCTCATGTAAACACAATTACTGGGTTTATCAAGCAGGACACAAATGCAACTCTGTCCATGTTACGACAGTCCATTAATAAAACTTTCACACTCCAACACTCACATTTACCTTTATTCCATTCCTTATCACTTTTGTTTTGGAGTTCTGTGCTTGATTACACTAAACTAGATTTGAGTTATGAAGATGAACACACACATGGGCTAGTATTAACCCATAGGTAATTTAAGCTCCACAGATAGAACAATTCCTGTGATCTGCAGTAAGCACTCAAATTAGCAAAGTACAGGCTGTGACCTGATTGTGCTTTCACACTTGACTGTAGGATCACAAATACTGCTTGATTGACTGATGTAACAAAAAGATTTTTAAATAACCTGAAATTAACCAAGCATTGTTGAGTATTAACACAAAATAATCTGTAGATGCTGGGGTCAAAGCAATACTCACAACACACTGGAGGAACTCAGCAGGTCGGGCAGCATCCATGGAAAAGATCGGTCGACGTTTCGGGCCGGAACCCTTCGTCAGGACTGAAGAGGGAAGGGGCAGAGGCCATATGAAGAAGGTGGGGAGAGGATGGGAAGGAGAAGGCTGGTAGGTTCCAAGTGAAAAACCAGTAAGGGGAAAGATAAAGGGGTGAGGGAGGGGAAGCAGGGAGGTGATGGGCAGGAAAGTTGAAGGAATAGGGGAAAACACAATGGGTAGTAGGAGGCGGAACCATGAGGGAGGTGGTAGGCAGCTGGGGGAGGGGGCAGAGTGGCATAGGGATAGAGGAAGGGAGGGGGAGGGAATTACTGAATTTGGAGAATTCTATGTTTATACCAAGGGGTTGGAGACTACCTAGACGGTATATGAGGTGTTGCCCCTCCAACCTGAGTTTAGCCTCATCATGGCAGTAGAGGAGGCCATGTATGGAAAGATCTGAATGGGAGTGGGAAGCAGAGTAGAAGTGGGTGGCTACTGAGAGATCCTGTCTGTTGTGGCGGACAGAGCGGAGGTGCTCGATGAAGTGGTCCCCCAATCTGCATCGGGTTTCACCGATGTAGAGGAAGCCGCACCAGGAGCACCGGATGCAATAGATGACCCCAACAGTCTCACAAGTGAAGTGTTGCCTCACTTGGAAGGACTATTTGGGGCTCTGAATGGTACAGAGTTCCCCTTGTCTTCACCTACCACCCCACCAGCCACCAGACCCAGCACATTATCCTCCGCAACTTCCACCACCTTCAACAGGACCCCACCACTAAACACATCTTTCCCTCTCCACCCCTCTCCGCATGCTGCAGGGATCGGTCCCTCCCCACGGATCTCCCACCCGGCACTTATCCCTGTAAATGCAAGTGCTACACCTGTCCCTACACCTCCTCTCTTGCCACCACTCAGGGCCCCAAAGATAAGGAGAAATGTATGTAGAAGGGGAAATTCCTTCACCCTGAGAGTGGTGAACCTGCCAAATTCTCTGCCACAGAAATGCACTGAAGACAATCATTAAGTATATTCAGGAAGGAGTTAGTCAACATTGTTGGAGCTAAATAGATCCAGGAGTATGGGGATGAAGCAGGTATAGGGAATTGCACTGGGATGATCAGCCATGATCATATTGAATGGCAGAGGAGGTTCTGATGACTAAAAGGTTTATGGTCCCTGCCATCTTTCACTAAATATAGTGTTAAACTGGATAATGTTAAGATTTCTTGAACAAGTTTTAACTCATCATGCTACTAGCTTGCCTTTATTAGCCGCAGTATTATTTTACATATTGATGAAAATTATAAAACACTGAAATTAGCTTTGACATTATTACAGTGTCCTAAAATATTTCTGTAGAAGAGAGCATAATGCAATTTTCGCAAGCAGTCTCTGGGAAAATATGATCTTTGAATAAATGATCAAAAGCTCCTGTGTTTCTGTTGCAATGGAAGGTGTTAACAATATTAAAGAAACTAACTAACATAATGAGAAATTAACCACAATATCAATTGTGGTTAATTTTGGATTTCCAATTCCTACTTCCAAAAAATCAGAATTTATTTTTCTGTCAACTATTTCATGTGACATTGAAGCTAAACAAATATGTTTATACAACAGACAATAATACCTTTTAGAATGTTGTACTTCTGTAAAAGAGTACCAATCACAATTTGACATTGCAGGTTTGTCTGGGCCCTACTTAAGCCTAACAAGCAAAAGGGGCTTTCTGTTCATTGGTTCCAATCATTATAAAGTAGATGCTACCTTAAACGTAGAAATATAGAAACATAGAACATAGGTGCAGGAGTAGGCCATTTGGCCCTTCGAGCCTGCACCGCCATTCAGTATGATCATAGCTGATCATCCAATTCAGAACCCTGTACCAGCCTTCTCTCCATACCCCCTGATCCCTTTAGCCACAAGGGCCATATCTAACTCCCTCTTAAATATAGCCAATGAACTGGCCTCAACTGTTTCCTGTTTAATACAGGTGTTTCTAAAAGTTAACCTCTTAATCAGTCTATTGAAGCAAGAGTGATAAGGAAAAGAATGCCACTTTTCATTATGATGTTTGTAAGTTATTAAGGCATCTCCTTGTTAAGAATGGAAATTGCTCTGCTGGTTCTTGTTGTGAACAGTGTTAGCCCTTCTGACTGTAATGATGAATTTTGATCCAAGGATCTGCATTATTGTGGTTGTATTGACATGAATATTGTCATGAATTAGTTCACACTAATGATACTCAGAAACAGAAATGGTGGTATAATTTTGATATTAACTCCATACAAAACAAACATGCTGCCCACTGGCTCATCCTGCTTTCCTATCTGACTATTCTTGAACTTTTTATATTCTGTTCAACTATTTTTGTTACTTCTACTTTTTGTATTTCATTAGCTCTCTTTGTTAAACTCCTACTTCTGGAACTAAATTTCAATATTAGAACAATAGCCAGATTGCAAATACTACCTGGCTTTCAAACTGATTAGACAGCATGTGAAGTAATAGTAGTTCATAAATTTACAACTTTGAATCTTTCACAACAAAAGGTCATTATTTGACACGTTTAAAACACAGATAAGGATGTGTCACTGCAGGACAAAGTATCTTACCTCCAGTGCTGGAAAAAAACAAAATATCTGCTCACAGTTTAAGGTAGGCCAATGATGCCCACAGCTTAATTCTGTTGGCAATAGCATGCATCAATTTTAAAAGCCTAAAATTGTTATTAATCTATTTGAAATCCACATTTCTTTTCTGCAGGATTGACCTATCATTCCTCGGATGGTATTCTTAGGTTGAAGATGAAGGACAACCTTTCTCAACAGGAATTCACACTTGGCAGTTATAAATGGAGAAGTACATTGAACATGTTTCTATTTAAGGCAGGTCAGATAAATTAAGAGTGTTGCTCGTTATCACACTTTCTTCACCCTTGTGCTCCAGTTTTACATGTTCTGCTCAGTCTGACTTTCTGCTTAATCCACAAACGATATTAAACAGTGCAATGGATTATACCTTTGAACATGGAATCTAATTTCTTAAGTGATATCATGGTTAGGAGGAATTCTAACCCTGCTGTACCATACCCACCACCCCCCCACAACAACTTTGAAAATTACCTTGGCATTGCCAGTGCACTTAACTCCAAAATAATTAAAAAGAAAAGGAAGATTCACATTTATACTGTATGTTTCTTGACAATCTATCTGAAAGAATTTTATAGCCAATGGCATAACTTTTAAAGTTGTTTGTAGTAAATGCAAATGCCGACATGTACATAGTTAGGTGCCACGCACAACAAGAGGAAATTCTCTTTTTGAGGTTGGTGGCAGGGCAGGTAGAGGCCAGAACTCCAGGGAAATCTCCCCGTTTTGATGCAACAAAATCCTAAGGGCACTATGCACTTCTCTTGTATGGACAGATTTAACGCCTCTAGTGGTGGTTTATACATAGAACTCAGACTAATTTTAGAAAATTGTATTCTACCAGGGAGCTTTGATTCCAGAGAGTCCTTACTAGGAAATGGTAGGTATATTTGCTTAGAGAAACAGTCCATTAATAACCCACAATCACAGATAGCCCAAGTTTGTCAACATGGCATTTGCTGGAGGGCTCAGTTACAGCATAGTTCTAAATTTCATTCAGGAATATAGTAAGCTTCAGTATCAGGCAAGTGCTAAAGAGGCATACTGCTGAATTTGATCAGACAGTGGCTATTTCAGGGTGATTTTACATTAGATTTCTTTTCCTACGAACAGGATTCTCTCATTGTCCCTCATGAATAATATTGCGGTGAGCGCTTGGTCCATGATGACAGACAAGAAAAGCTCGGTTGACTCAACAGCTGTTTTTATTGCGATAAACACAAAAGCAGACTGGGCGCTATGATCCAGAGAGAGAAGCCACTCAGTCACATACAGATGGGGGAGAATATTATTACACACCCCAGCTACAGTCAGGGTGCCCACAAACACACGTGAACAACTGTGTAACCCAAGCTGAAATGTAATAATAAATGAACTTGAACATTCCTCAGGAACCCCACGAAAGCATTTTTACACAAGAACAATAATAGTGCTGGTCATGGGATGCTGGGGTGGGCTGTCAACCGTGCCCCACCCCCCAGAGCACCATGATATCATCCCTATGATATTATTCATGATCATATTGACTGATTTCATCACAGCCTGGTATGGAAACACCAACACCTTTGTCTGGAAAAGCCTGCAAAAAGTAGTGGATACTCCCCACCATTGAGCACATTTATACTGAGCGCTATCGCAGGAAAGCAGCATTCATTATCAAGAACTCCCACCACCGAGGCCATGCTCTGTTCTCACTGCTGCCATCGGGAAGGTGGTACAGGAGCTTCAGGACCCACACCACCAGGTTCAAGAACAGTTATTTTCTCTCAACCATCAGGCTCTTCAATCAAAGGGGATAACTTCACTCAACTTCATTCGCCCCATCACTGAATTGTTCCCGTAACCTATGGGCTCATATTCAAGGACTCTTCATCTTATGTTCTTGATATTTATTGTTTGTTTATTTATTTATTTACTTTTGTACATTGGTTGCTGTCCATCCTGTTGGGTGCCATCTTTCATTAATTCTATTGTGTTTCTTGTATTTACTGTGATTGCCCACAAGAAAATGAATCTCAGAGTTGTAAATGGTAACATATATGTACAGTACTTTGGTAATAAATTTACTTTGAACTTTGAATCTCCTGTAGATATATATATTGTGAGCTGAAAAGCTGGTGGAATACATAGTAACAAGTTAATCTGCTACCACTTGCTTTGTGTTCCTACCAAAATGCAAGTTTAAACAATATCAATTACAGCTGGGAAATAGAGTTGCCACACAGAAGGAAGAAAGTGTGGTTCTGTCACTAACTGTAAGCAACCCGTCCAGATAGATAAGTGGGGTTTATGTTGAAGCATTAAATTCCAATAGCAAACTTGAGAATTTGGAAAAAAAAACCCTATGGAAATATGGAAATTAGAGGTTTTGAGGGTTATCTTGATCTTGTGAGGTTCACAAGAACACAAAGAAATAGGAGCAGGAGTGGGCCACCAGGCACCTTTAACCTATCCTGTCAATCACCATGATCATGGCCAGTCTCTGTTGTCCTCAACCTCCCTTTTGTGCCTGATCCCCATAGCCCTGAATTGCTCACACTCCCACATGTTTCTGTCTCCAGCTTAAATGCTGTGTATCTATTGAGTTGGCTTCCTCCAGCCTAGAGGACAGGGAATTCCTGATATTCGCTTTCCTCTGAGAGGAAAAAAATTTCCATGCTCCCCAGTTTGAAGTGACCAGCTCCTTATCTTGTTGCTATGTCCCTTTGTTTCTGACACTCCCATGAGTGAAAAAAATTTCAGTGTCAAGCCCCCTTTGAATTTTGGATGGATCCTTACCGTTCTTCAAATTCTAAACCCCAAGAAATACATATCCAAACTGTCTAGTGTCTCTTTATAGGCAAGTCCCCACAGATACCTGGGGCATCCTAGCAATCTAAAACACCACCCCAAGAAGAATTCCATTTAGGTTCAATCTATTATGACAGAATTGAAATGCACACCTCAACTGAAATCAAAAGGAGTCAGTGTCACTTACATAGGTCTCCTTCAGAAAAAGTCACTGAAATCACAGCACTTTTGTTATACACTTATCCTTATTTATTTAGAGATAGAGCATAGTAAAAGCCCCTTCCAGTCCAACAAACCACGCTATACAATTACACCAGTATGACCCACCAATCAACTAACCTGTATATCTTTGGAAATTGGGAGAAACCAGAAATCCACACAGTCATGGAGGGAACGTACAAATTCCTTACAGATGGTGGCAGAATAGAACTTCGATGAGTTTTAGGACTGCTTTCAAATAAAGAAAAAGAAATATCTTTAGGGACAAACCTCAGTGCCAAAATGCAAAGAGATATGCTAATATTTCTTCAGTGCAAGGTGTTGCAATTGGTTAATTGGCTATTGTAAATTAGGATTAGTGTAGGTATAGGAATGCTTCAAGTGCATTCATAGATACAACCGTGTCAATGTTTTTCTTCTCTGTCATGAGAAAATATAAGTGGGTTGTGTTCTAGCTTTAGATGGAAGAAATATTAGCATACCACTCTGTATCTTAACACTGTGATCCTAACATATTTTTTGCTTTGTTTGAAACCATTCTACAAACACAAGTTAAAAAAAAAATCATTGCTAAGCAATTAAAATGTTGTGATTTCAATGATTTTCTGAAAGTGGCTTTAGTCTTTGCCCCTATAATGCTACACAGATTCCTTTTCATTTTCGCTTGAGGTGTAATTTCACATTCAGTTGCATTAGGCTGAGCTGCACTCCATCAATATGGAAAGAGCTTTAACAATTCTTCTTGGGTGAGGCATCTGTGGGGAGTTATTTACATTTGCCCAACACAATATTACATCCACCGTTGTTCAGCACATCTTTCAAGCATTAAAAGGGATAAGCAATACCCAGAATGAAGGTAATCAGCCTCTGCGCATAGTGGATTCAAATCTGCATTCCTCTTGAGATGAGAAGGATTATGTATTTGATCAGTCACTTTGCAGCCTTTTGCTAAGGAAAAAAAAATGCCTATGTATTTAAGAGTACCTAAATTTCACAAATTGGTTTTATTGATATCAATGGGTAATTACTTCAGCCAATCGGTTTTAGAGCTGTTTCCATGGAGAAGGTAACACCTTCCAGCTGAAATCCCTGTGCATTTTTACTATGTCAGCACGAAAACAGCAGACTTCCCCATCCCTCCATTCCATCACCAAGAGTGAAGTCAAGCTGAGGAATGAGCTGAAGCTGATGCAAGCAATTCCAATTTACTCAATTTACATATTCACAGAGACTATTATGTTGTGATTTTGCACCTGAGGTCAAGGGCATTACCAATTTAATGTGGCTGTACAATCTGAGGGCAATTAAAGAATGTACTAAAATAGGTCATAAAGCCTCTGTGGTTATCTTGGAATTAGGCTACTGTGCACAGTGTATGGTTTGGCCATTACTGACTGCAATGGTAAATTTCTTCCACCTCAAGGATTAAAAGTTGTTTGTCAATGTGATTCCAGCAAATCTTTTCATGATTATGCTCAGACTTGTGTAATGATTAGGGGGAGAAATTAATTTAGTGTGATACAAATTGAGTACAATGCATTATAACATCTTGAAGTTTTCTATGGGAATATTGTTGAACAAAACTTGAAATAATGTCACATAAGATGTTTTGTCAGATCAAAATCTTGATAAAAATGACATTAAGGTGTCATAAGGTAGGTGTTGATGGCAGACCCAAATGCAAGACAGACACTGAAGTACTAGGAACAGGGCAAGGTTTATCAAGAAAGCAAGGAGAGTCAGGAAGAAACAACACTGGACATGGACACAGGCCCTGGATGAGACAAGGACACTGGGCCTGGGCTAGGGCTAAGACTAGGAAAGCAGGACCAGGACAAGGAACTTGGAACTAGGAGCCTGAGCTAGGACTCCGAGCCAGAGACTGGACAGGGACCCAGAACCTGGGTCTTGACTCGGGCAATGTGGCTAGGCTACAGGACGAGGTGCATGGACAGGATGAGAACACAAACCCTTGACTTGGACTGAACGAGGTACTCCAGGGCAGGACGAGGCTCTTGGACTAGGTTTGGCTCAGCTCTTGGACTCAGCTTGGTTAGGCTCTTGGGTACAGAGCTAGGACTCCTCCTTGGAGCACAGGGCTAGGACAACTGCCGAGGATACTTGCTGAGGTAAACTGCTGAAGATTCAGATGGGGACAATCCAGCACCAGATGAGGAACTTCCAGCACCAGGCTGGGTGAGGTACTCCTAGGCTAGATGAGGGCACAAAGCTCATACTTGGACAGGGCTGGAACACAAGACCCTGGACTTGGTCTTGGAGCACAGGAACACAGAACCTTGGACTTGGAACACAGGAACATAGAACACAGAGCCAGGACCCCTCCTTGAGAACAGGACATAGGGCCAGGACTCATCTGAGACACAGACACTAAACACAGGAGCACAAAGAGACAGTTCCAAACTCAACAATAGATAGTTCCTTATCTTAGCATGGCAAGACTCCAGTCTCACTCCAATGGTTGAACTTGCCAGGGATACTAACACAGTTGCAGACAAAGGTTTCCAAGGGAAGGGAACAGTCCAGCTAGGAATCTTTGGTTTGAGATGTATTTCTGTGCCAGCCCACAATGAGAATCAGGTGCCTCAATTAAGGCATCCAACAGAACAAATGAGAAAACAGGAAAACCCGGAACAAGGATCGATGGACCGGACTGTGAACTGGAATGAGGACTTCATGGACTGGACCATGACGTAAGGATTGTCTAGAAAAGAGAGGGAAGAGTACGGAGAAATAAACAGAAAGAATTGCAGACAATGGCACCTAGACAGCTGAAAACATGGTTAAAATAGTGGAATGAAGGAAACTGGGGAAGACTAGTAGGCCGTAGCTGGGGATGGGTAGGGACGTTGGTTGGTTTTACACTGGATGAGGAGATTATCAGGACACAAACATATTAGAAAATCAACATAAAATATTAAAATAGAAACACATTTACAGGAGTAAGCATGGGGGCTGTGTGTATGGCACTTGTGCAAGTTAGAATAGATTTTGGTGAGCTTCTTTAAGCTGAATAGAAGATGGGAGACCAGCCAAGAGGTAACTGAAATACTCAAATCTAGATGATTAAAGGCATTGAGTCATCGACTCCTAGGGTGCTACAGCAAAAGAAGAGCCATTTCACCCCTTGCCAAACTGTTACCCTGCCGAGTGTAATTGATACGCACATGGACACAGCCCTACATACCATGCACCTGTCCAAAATTCTCTTAAATGTTGCAATCGAACTCACATCCATCACTTCCTCTGGCAACTTGTTCCACAGACGCACCTCCCCGAGTGAAGAAGTTCACTCTCAGATTCCCCTTAAATATTTCACCTTTCACCCTTAACCTAACCCCAGTGGAAAAAACCTGCTTGCATTATCCTATCTATACCCCTCATTATATTGTATACCTTTATCAATTTTCCCCTCATTCTCCTACACTCAAGGGAATTAGAGTGCTAACCTATCCAACCATTCCCTATCATCCAGGTGCTCATGTCCTGACAACATCCTTGTAAATTTCCGCTGTACTCTTTGCAACACACATCAAAGTTGCTGGTGAACGCAGCAGGCCAGGCAGCATCTCTAGGGAGAGGTACAGTTAACGTCTCAGGCCGAGACCCTTTGTCAGGACTCTTTGATATTTTTCCTGTAGGTAGGCATCCAGAACTGCACATGATACTCCAAATATGGCCTCGCCAACGTCTTATACAACTTCAACATAATATCCCAAATTCAGTAAGTGGCAGTTCTGTGGCTGAAAACACCTTGTTAATGAGAGATCAGAGGAGAATGGCCAGGCTGCTTCATGCTGACAGGAAAGCGACAGTAGCTCAAATAACTACATGTCACAACAGTGACATACAGAAGAGCATCTCAGAATGCACAACATATTGAACTTTGAAGTGGATGGGCTACAGCGGCAGAAGATCACGGCTATACACTCAGTGACAACTTTATTTGTTCCAGAAAGTACGTAACAAGGTGGGCACTTAATGTAATTACAACAAATGATTTATTTTAAAAACATATCAGGAAGAATTGAGCTTTTTGTCACAGAAGCAATAATGGTGTGGGGGGGGGCGATTAAACACTAATCTGATCAAGACCATAAGACATGGAGCAGAATTAGGCCATTCAGTCCATCGAGCCTGCTCCGTCATTCTATCATGGCTGATCCCGGATCCCACTCAACCCCATATACCTGCCTTCTCGCCATGTCCTTTGATGCCCTGACTGATCAGGAAATGATCAACTTCCACCTTAAATATCCCCATGGACTTGGCCTCCACTGCAGTCCGTGGCAGAGCATTCCACAGATTCACCACACTCTGGTTAAAAATAAAATCCTCCTTAGCTCTGTTCTAAAAGGTTTCCCCTCAATTTTGAGTCTGTGCCCCTTAGTTCTGGATACCCCCAACACAGGAAACAATCCTCTCCTCTTTCCACCCTGTCTAGTCCTTTCAACATTTGGTAGGTTTCACTGAGATTCCCCTACATTCTTCTAAATTCCAGTAAGTACAGGCTCAAAACTGCCAAACACTCCTCATATGTTAACCCCTTCATTCCCGGAATCGTCCTTGTGAATCTCCCCTGGACTCTCCAATGACAAGACATCCCTTCTGAAATATGGGGTCCAAAGCTGTTTACAGTACTCCAAGTGCGGCATGACTAATGTCTTACAAAGGCTCAGCATTACCTTCTTTCTTTTATATTCTATTCCCCTTGAAATAAATGCCAACATTGCATTTGCCTACGTTACCACAGACTCAACCTGTAAATTAACCTTTTGGGAGTCTTACATGAGGATTCCTAAGTCTCCCTACACCTCTGATGTTTGAACCTTCTCCCCATTTAAATAATAGTCCACACTATTGTTCCTTTTACCAAAATGCATTTTCATACATTTCTCAACCCCGAAGTCCATCTGTCATCTTTTGCCCATTTTTCCAATTTGTCTAAGTCCTGCTGCAATTGCATTGCTTCCTCAGCACTACCTACCCCTCCACCTATCTCTGTATCATCCACAAACTTTGCTACAAACCCATCAATTCCACTGTCTAAATCATTGACCAACAATTTGAAAATTCGTGGTCCCGATACTGATATCTGAGGAACACCATTAGTCACTGGTAGCCAACTAGAAAAGGTCTGTTTTAGAAAAATAGAAACATAGAAAACATACAGCACAGTATAGGCCCTTCGGCCCAGAAAGCTATGCCGACCACGTCCTTACCTGAGAGTTTTATTCCAACTCACTGCCTCCTGCCTGTCAGCCATTCCTCTATCCATGCCAGTATCTTTCCTGTAGCACCATAGGATTTTATCTTGTTAAGCAGCCTCATGGATGTCACCTTATCGAATGCCTTCTGAAAATCCAAGTAAGTGACATCCACTACCTCTCTTTTGTCCACCCTGCTTGTTACTTCCTCGAAGAACTCTAACAGATCTGTCAGGCAAGGTTTCCTTTTACAGAAACCATGCTGACTTTGAATTATTTTATCATTAGTCTCCAAGTACCCCGAAACCTCATTCCTAATAATAGACTTTAATACTTTCCCAACCACTGAGGTTAGACTAATTGGCCTATAATTTCCTTTCTGTAGCCTTCATCCCTTCTTAAAGAGTGGAGTAACATTTGCAATCAAGTGATTCCTGAAAGATCATGACCAATGCATCTGTTATCTCTTCAGTAATCTCTCTCAAGACTGCAGACATTATTTTTTGTTTTTGCACTATTTTCTGAAAACTCTAGTGACTGTTGTGTGTGAAAATCCCAGATCAACAGTTTCTGAGATACTCAAATCACCCAATCTGCCACCAACAAACATTCCACAATCAAAGTCATTTAGATCACAGTTCTTACCCATTCTGATGTTTGGTCTGAGCAACAACTAAACTTCTTGAACGTATGTAACCCTCTCACCAGACTCGTAGGCAATCTTGGTTCGTCACCTAACTCTGGTAACAGCCACGTGACTCAGCAGTGAGAAGGCCCCCTTTCATAAACAATATCCGTCTACGATGGGTATAAGGTGGGGTTGCACCAAACAGGAACCTCGAGATGTTCCGATTGAAGAAAACTCAGTTTGAGAATGCTGTGAAGATACTGCTCATACACAATTGTCAGTCAGCATGAAATAACAGATCATACGCTGTGTAAAATTATAAAGAAAGTATATTTACCAAGTCCTGCTTTATCAAACAGTTAATAGGGAAAAGAAAATTATAGAAAAGGCCTCATTACAGTTAAACCAGTCCCATGTGAACAGAACATTGGAGCTCATTGGAGTTATCTTTTACTCACATGCTGGACCCACAATCTGTGTGAAACCACCTGCCACATTTTGAACATCCCTCAACGTCTACCTTGAACAAACTGGCTCGCTCTCATGAGCATCAGCCCTTCCTCCTTAGAAACATTCATCTGCAAAATGCATTAGGACTCTCCTGCCAACGGCATTCTGCAGCTTCTTCCCTTCTGTCCCACCAAAAAGACTCTAAACTGGACTACTGTCCATCACAAAACCGTCTCCATCCCACTCTCTCTAGAACTTTCTCTCAATCCCACCATCCTGATTGGCAGACACAACACTCCTAAGGTGAACAATATGGTGTCTTATCTCTTGCCGAAACCAAAACATTCTACCAGGACACACTGCTTTTGCAAAAAACTGCTAAAATGAAATACCTACAGCATAGCAGTAGAAACCTTAACCAGGAATTACACATATTTTGGTTGCTATCCAACATTATCTTATGACTGAATTGTAATTGTTGAGGAATTTCAATAGTTCATTGCATATAAATTAGCTATTATTTGCACTTTCCACAACTAAGCATGCTTCAGAACTAAAGAATCTTGTTATATTTCAGTGCTAATCTATACTTTTCACCTGTATAGTATGACCTACAACATATAACAGTATGTTGCAGATCATACCGTACAAGTGAAAATAATAACCTAATTTTGAAGCCAGAGCTGCACTTACCATCTGGCATAGGCAAAATCCAGATTCATGTGTAATGAGGAAACGTTTTGGGAAATTTGACTGCAATGCATATTTTTGCACTAAAATTATTGAAATTATGTGTAGCAAGAAAGCTGCACTGATCACTAATTTGTTTTTGAATAAGCATTTAGTCACCCTGCCTGATATCACCTTTGTCAGTTCACCATCCATTTTTGTCTTCCCTTTCTCTCTATAATGGTACATTTATCTAAGAAAAACTAATTGTTGAAAGCTAGTTGTTTTCCATATTGATGAATGTGCTTGGGTATTATCCAAAACAATGCAGACATTGTGCTATGCCTGTCCCTGTTCCTCATTCAGTCACGGCAAAGTGAAAACATAAAGTCTTATTACGGAATTGATTATTATGAAATTTATGACAAGGTGGCAATTCTATGCGAAATTTAAGTATGTGAGCACCATTACCTTGAGAATCATGCCAAAACAGGGGTTTGCACTGACACTTGAAAGCAAAACTGAAGCTGATTAAAAAGAGGTCAGTACTAATTTTGTTTTTAATACCCATTCATTAAATCAAAGTAAACATTAATGTGGCGGCTACTAATTTGCTGATATTCAAATCTGAAAGGAATTTTCGTTCAAATTTTTCAAAGCTTATTGCATACAAACATAGAAGATCTGTGTTTCTTTCGGTAGGAATTCAATAAATAAGTTTCTTTTAAGTTCTGATGTGGACAGCTAGATCCAGCTGTAATAATGGTCATATCATCTTGTTATTTTTGATCATTCAAAGTGTGGCCAATATTAACAACCAAATGGATTTAGGGTCAGACATCCAGAACTTGCTGAATATTATTTACCATTTTCCAGAATGAAACTGGAATCTGTTTCTTCAATGGCAATCCTCAGTCAGTCTAGAGCAGTGATCTTCAATCCCACTCGGAAGAACGTGGTAACCTACCTCAATGACTATCGTCCAGCAGCATTTACATCCACTGTGATGAAGTGCATTGAGAGATTGGTCATGAAACAAATAAACTCATGCCCGAGGAGTGACTTGGATCTGCTTTTGTTTGCCTACTGTCACATCAGGTCAACATCAGATGCCATTTTATTGGCTCTTCACTCAAGCCTGGAACTTCCAAATAGTGAAGCTGCATACATCACGAGGCTCTTCACTGACTACAGCCCTATCATCCTCTCAAAACTAATCAACATGCTCCAAGACTTTGGCCGCAATACCTCCTTGTGCAATTAGATCATCGATTTCCTCACCTGCTGACCCTGGTCAGTTCAGAATAGCAACATCTCCTCCATAATCACCATAGAACCATAGAAACTACAGCACAGAAACAGGCCTTTTGGCCCTTCTTGGCTGTGCCGAACCATTTTCCGCCTAGTCCCACTGACCTGCACACGGACCATATCCCTCCATACACCTCCCATCCATGTATCTGTCCAATTTATTCTTAAATGTTAAAAAAGAACCCGCATTTACCACCTCGTCTGGCAGCTCATTCCATACTCCCACCACTCTCTGTGTGAAGAAGCCCCCCCCTAATGTTCCCTTTAAACTTTTCCGCCCTCACCCTTAACCCATGTCCTCTGGTTTTTTTCTCCCCTTGCCTCAGTGGAAAAAGCCTGCTTGCATTCACTCTATCTAAACCCATCATAATTTTATATACCTCTATCAAATCTCCCCTCATTCTTCTATGCTCCAGGGAATAAAGTCCTAACCTATTCAACCTTTCTCTGTAACTGAGTTTCTCAAGTCCCGGCAATATCCTTGTAAACCTTCTCTGCACTCTTTCAACCTTATTTATATCCTTCCTGTAATTTGGTGACCAAAACTGAACACAATACTCCAGATTCGGCCTCACCAATGCCTTATAGAACCTCATCATAACATTCCAGCTCTTATACTCAATACTTCGATTAATAAAGGCCAATGTACCAAAAGCTCTCTTTACGACCCTATCTACCTGTGACGACACTTTTAGGGAATTTTGTATCTGTATTCCCAGATCCCTCTGTTCCACTGCACTCCTCAGTGCCTTACCATTAACCCTGTATGTTCTACATTGGTTTGTCCTTCCAACGTGCAATACCTCACACTTGTCAGTATTAAACTCCATCTGCCATTTTTCAGCCCATTTTTCCAGCTGGTCCAAGACCCTCTGCAGGCTCTGAAAACCTTCCTCACTGTCTACTACACCTCCAATCTTTGTATCATCAGCAAACTTGCTGATCCAATTTACCACATTATCATCCAGATCATTGATATAGATGACAAATAACAATGGACCCAGCACTGATCCCTGTGGCACACCACTAGTCACAGGCCTCCACTCAGAGAAGCAATTCTCTACCACC
The DNA here is from genome assembly GCF_030028105.1 of Mobula birostris. Classification (NCBI taxonomy): domain Eukaryota; kingdom Metazoa; phylum Chordata; class Chondrichthyes; order Myliobatiformes; family Myliobatidae; genus Mobula; species Mobula birostris. Next base: position 45,067,805 of record NC_092376.1, read on the forward strand.
ACTCTCTGGCTTCTTCCATCGAGCCAATGTCTAATCCAATTGACCACCTCTCCATGTATACCTAGCCACTGAATTTTCCTAACTATTCTCCCATGCGGGACCTTGTCAAAGGCCTTACTGAAGTCCATGTAGACAATATCCACTGCCTTCCCTTCATCCACTTTCCTGGTAACCTCCTCGAAAAACTCCAACAGATTGGTCAAACATGACCTACCACGCACAAAGCCATGTTGACTCTCCCTAATAAGCTCCTGTCTATCCAAATGCTTGTAGATTCTGTCTCTTAGTACTCCCTCCAATAACTTACCTACTACTGACGTTAAACTCACCGTCCTATAATTTCCCGGATTACTTTTCGATCCTTTTTTAAACAACGGAACAACATGAGCCACTCTCCAATCCTCTGGCACTTCACCCATAGACAGCGACATTTTAAATATTTCTGCCAGGGCCCCCGCAATTTCAACACTAGTCTCCTTCAAGGTCCGAGGGAACACTCTGTCAGGTCCCGGGGATTTATCCACTTTAATTTTCCTCAAGACAACAAGCACCTCCTCCTTTTCAATCTGTACAGTTTCCATGGTCTCACTACTTGATTCCCTCAATTCCATGGATTTCATGCCAGCTTCTTTAGTAAATACAGACGCAAAAAACCTATTTAAGATCTCCCCCATTTCCTTTGGTTCGGCTTCCCAATTTTATCCCTTACTATCCTTTTGCTCTTAATATACTTGTCAAAGCTCTTTGGATTATCCTTCACTTTGACTGCCAAGGCAACCTCATGTCTTCTTTTAGCCCTCCTGATTTCTTTCTTGAGTATTTTCTTGCACTTCTTATACTCCTCAAGCACCTGATTTACCCCCTGTTTCCTATACATTTCATACAACTCCCTCTTCTTCTTTATCAGAGTTGCAATATCACTTGAGAACCAAGGTTCCTTATTCCTATTCAATTTGCCTTTAATCCTGACAGGAACATACAAACTCTGCTCTCTCAAAATTTCCCCTTTGAAGGCTTCCCACCTACCAATCACATCTTTGCCAGAGAACAACCTGTCCCAATCCACGCTTTTTAGATCCTTTCTCATTTCTTCAAATTTGGCCTTCTTCCAGTTCAGAACCTCAACCCTAGGACCAGATCTATCCTTGTCCATGATCAAATTGAAACTAATGGTGTTATGATCACTGGAACCAAAGTGCTCCCCTACACAGACTTCTGTCACTTGCCCTAATTCGTTACCTAACAGGAGATCCAATATTGCATCCCCTCTAGTTGGTCCCTCTATATACTGATTTAGAAAACTTTCCACCACCATCACAAGTGCACCACAAGGCTGTGTGCTTAGCCCCCTGCTCAACTCACTTTATCATGATGACTCTGAAGCTAAGTACAGCTCCAATGCCATATTAAAGTTTTCTGATGGCACCATTCTTGTTAGCCCGATCAATCGTGGTGTGGTGATGAAGCAGGATATAGGAGGGAGATTTTAAATCTGACTGAGTGGTGCCACGACAACAACCTCTCACTCAATGTCAGCAAAAACAGGAGGGGGAATGAGCATGGAGAATGAGTATCAAACATGGAGAGGGTCAGCAACTTTAAATTCCTCGGCATTATCATTTCCCAGCACGTGCCATTACAAAAAGGCATAGCAGCTCCTCTACATTCTTGGAAGTCTGCAAAGATTCATCATGTCACCTACAACTTTGAAAAACTTCTATAAATGCGCGATGGGTAGTACACTTACTGGTTGTATCATGCCTTGGTTCAGAAACACCAATACCTTTGAGTGGAAACCCTACAAAAAGTAGTGGATACAGCCAGTCCATTACAAGGTTAGAGCATTGGCTGACTGGTAGGGCGCAGCAAGCGGGAATAAAGGGATCTTTTTCTGGTTGGCTGCCAGTGACTAGTGGTGTTCCGCAAGGGTCGGTATTGGGACTACTTCTTTTTATGCTGTATATCAATAATTTAGATGATGGAACAGATGGCTTTGATGCCAAGTTTGCAGATGATACGAAGATTGGTGGAAGGGCAGGTAGTGTTGAAGAAACAAGTAGGATGCAGAAGGACTTAGACAGATTAGGGGAATGGGCAAGAAAATGGCAAATGAAATACAATGTTGGAAGTGCATGGTCATGCACTTCGGTAGTAGAAATATATGTGTGGACTATTTTCCAAACGGGGAGAAAGTCCAGGAATCTAAGATGCAGAGGGACTTGGGAGTCCTTGTGCAGAACACCCTGAATGTTAACTTGCAGGTGAGCCATTGGCGAGGAAGGCAAATGCCATGTTAGCATTCATTTCAAGAGGTCTAGAACACAAGAGCAAGGATGTGATGCTGAGGCTTTATAAGGCACTGGTGAGGCCTCACCTTGAGAATTGTGAACGGTTTTGGGTCCCTCATCTTAGAAAAGGTGTGCTGGCATGGAGAGGGTCCAAAGGAGGTTCACAAGGATGATTCTAGGAATGAAAGGGTTATCATACGAGGAATGTTTGATGGCTCCGGGTCTGTACTCGCTGGAATTCAGAAGGATGAGGGGGGATCTCATCGAAACCTTTTGAATGTTGATAGGGCTGGACAGAGTTGATTAGATGCAGAAAGGATGTTTCCCATGATGGGAGAGCCTAGGATAAGGGAGCATAGCCTCAGGACAGAGGGGCTCCCTTTCCAAACAGAGATGCAGAGAAATCTCTTTAGCCAAAAGGTGGTGAATTTGTGGAATTTGTTGCCACATGCAGCTGTGGAGGCCAGGTCATTGGGTGTATTTAAGGAAGAGATTGATAAGTTCTTGATTGGACATGGCATCAAAGGTTACGGGGAGAAGGCTGGGAACTGGGGTTGAGGAGGAGATAGAAAAAAAGGATAGCCATGATTGAATGGTGGAGCAGACTCGATGGGTTAAATGGCCTAATTCTGCTCCTATGCTTTATGGTCTTATGGTCTTATATTACAGGTAAAGCCCACCCTACAACTGAGAACATCTCCAAAGTGCACTTTCGCAGGAAAGCAGCATCCATCAACAAAGACCACCACCAATCAGGCCATACTGTCTTATTGCTGCCATCAAGAAGGAGATAGAGGGGCCTTAGGTCACATAGGAATAGTTATCATCCTTGAAACATCAGGTTCTTGATCCAGAGTGGATAACTTCACTCACTTCAACACTGAACTGATTCCACAATCTATGGACTCACTTTCAAGGACTCTATAACCCATTTTCTCAATATTCAATACTTATTTATTTTTCATTTTTGTATTTGCATTATTTGTTGTCTTTCGAACATCGGTTGTTTGTCCATCCTTGCTGTGTGCAGTTTCTTTTTTTGATTTTGTCATGTTGCTTTGTATTTACTGTGAATGCCTTCAAGAAAATGAATCTCAGGATTGTATATGTTGACATATATGTACTTTGATAATAAATTTACTTTTAACTTTGAACTCACTGAATTAGATTTGAAGATGTATCGCATGAACAAAATGGTGGGAATAAAAATCTTCATCTCTCCTGGCCTGAGAATATCATAAGTATTTTTCTAAAGAAGGGCCAACGTCCAAGTCTTTGTGATGCAATAAAAATTCCCAGAAGCCTCTTACAAAATGGTAATCAGTTGCCAAAAAAAAACACAAGACTGATCTATACAGGCCAGCAAATGCCAGATTTTTGCCCAGATGAAAACTTAAAAAGTCAATCCCCAAATTCATAATACACCCTTTATGCCATTTTATTGTATGAAGGCTCATGGTTAATACAAACGTGGGGCAAATTCAGCGTTCTAATACTGGGATGTGACCAGATCATGGAAAATAAAAGAATGCGTCAAATTAAAGATCAGTCCACCACACAAAAAAAAAGACATATTTACATTTTGGAAAAAAAAACTTGGCCATCCCTGTTCCCAGATTAGCATATTGTCAAGATTTCTGACTTTGGGATATTTGCTTTGGTTCTCCTGATGCTGCAGTTCTTGATGGGGTCATCATCAGAGATTGCACTGAGCAGATCTCAGTTTTCATGCATGCTTCAGCATCATGTGAGATTTCAGCCTCAGTGTGTATAGTTATTTTCATTTCCAGGATTCTATTCTAAAGAGCCTTTTAATGATTTGCAAATATAATTTTTTATATTCCAGAATAAAAATTGTCTAAACTTATTATTGGGATGGATAAATTTACACTATGTAGTGCTTATAACAAACTTTTTATGGAGACTGGATTCATAATAGAGATATCTTCCTTCACTCCAGTATTCTCTGAACACAGTGACATTTTCATTTTCATCCATGGATATTATCCAAGTGCTTTGCCCGAGTTCTATAAATAAATTTATGTTTCTTTCTGTAATGCACTGTAAGTTTTTCACATAGCACACTCCTTTTGCTTGTCACAGCGATCGTTTTTTTCCTCAAATTTCGTGAGTTAAAACTTTGTTAATTGCTTCAGAACAGCCACATTTCCAATGTCAGAGTAAATTAGGAATCAATACGTTAAGACAATATTGGTAGCAGGGTCCAAATTTAAAGTTAACCTGAGAATTAAACCCTTGAGCCGTATTGTTTTGTACAAAAGTGTTAATCATTAATGTCTGTATTTTAATGTTTCATTCACAACCAAAGGTGGTTCATGGAATTCAGAGTATTTCGTTCCATTCACAATGGCAGATACATCAAAATACTGACCAACTACTGAGTAATGATTTCTGTATTAGACTGATCTAGAACATATAAAATTGCAGACTTGAGTCCTGATAAAGGGTCTCAGCCTGAAACATTGATTGCTTACTCTCTGTGGATGCTGCCTGACCCACTGTGTACCTCCAAAATTTGATGTATGTTTCTCTGTGTTTTCAGCATTTGCAAATTCTTTTGTGTTTAAAATTACAGACTATTGTGCATGGATCGACACCCTTCCATCTAGGGTCTTTCTATGTTGGTTAGTTATGGTGGAAGTCTAGCTTGCATCTGTTTTCATTATCCATTAATGGACAATATGGTCTTAATTCATGAAAATGGGAATTGAAAAATTACTATTTCTGTGAGAAGTGAGAAAAGCAGAAAACAGGATGTGATTTTTGCTCCATGTCCGAGGATGGCTCTTGATGAAGAAAAATGTATTCACTGCTCCTTTTGTCACGCTACTCATAGATTCTATCTAGTTTAACCAGATTGACGTCTCCTTAATTTGTGACAATGTAGAGCACATACATGTGACATTCTGTGTGTACTCCCCTGGACTGGAATGGTCAGAGTCAGTATGTCAAATTAATTTTCAAATTCTCCAGCTGATAATTATTCATGGAATAGTCCAGGTCCACAGCTGAGGATATCGATTCTTTAAATACTCATTTTTATTCAAGATAGGGAAATGAAATGTCTTTTAAAAGCTCATTTCTTTTCATTAATTCCAGAATGTTTCTGTTGCTGGAATTTGCAGAGAGCATCAGCACAGCAGGAGAAGGTAGAAATGAGTCAGCACAGACTCATATTGCTTCAGCATCCAAATTGCGGCTTTTTCTCAGCATTAAAGTAAATCTCCATTAATGGTTGGTGCTATATATTCGTATTTGCAAATCAGAATATCCTTCAGAAAAGTGAACACTGGAAGTTGATGGGGTGGAGTTGAGTGGTGCAAGGGAACTAAACTGGATAAAATGTCTGCTGGGTTCACAACACATGATTAATCCATGCCTGTCTGAGCTGGCACATGCATTCATCAAATTTGTGTCCCCTGCTTGTTAAGATTTTGGCAGCCTGTGGCATTAACCACCCTAATAATCAGTTCACTCTGCAGGGCTAGCACTCATTCAATAAGATCGGAGTAGCACAGAGCTTTAATTACTGGACAAGAATCCAGAGATGTGAAATACTCTCAGGAGCCAAATGAGTTCAGTTGCCACCAATTCAATTAATTGAATTTGGAATAAAGGCGACTGTGTGCATGTACCACCAGATTCTTATTCTCACTTGGCCTATGTGTGACATCACAATCACAGCAACGACAAACCTTTCAGTCCCAGAGCAATTAGTGTTTGGCAACAAACGATACCAGCATCCTGAGAACATATGAAGGAACATACCAACTATCATTGATGAGAGCTGCTTGTGTGAAGGCAAATGCAAGGAGGCACTTCAAAAGGAATGCCATGCTGTAACAAGTTCAGTAACATCACACAGGCGGACAGCGTCAGGGAGAATCCAGAAACTGTGCAGTGAAAGTTGGCATTGGTATGGATTCCTATAAAGCGAAACCCAATAGTATGAATGGCAACAATACTTCACTACCAGATGAACTCAACACTTCCTATGCAACACTTTGAAAGGGAGAACACAGCTACAGCTGTGAAGATCCCTGTTGCACCTGATGACGCTGTGATCTCCATCTCAGAGGCTGATGTTAGGCTGTCTTTAAAGACAGTGAACCCTCACAGGACAGAAGGTCCCAATGGAATGCCTGGTAAGGCTCTGAAAACCTGTGTTAACCAACTAGCAGGAGTAGTCAAGGGCATTTTCAACCTCTCACTGCTACGGGCAGAAGTTCCAACTTGCTTCAAATAGGGAACCATTATACCAGTACCTACAAAGAATAATGTGGGCTGCCCTAAGGACTATCGCCTGGTAGCACTCACATCGACAGTGATGAAATGCTTTGAGAGGTTGGTCATGACTAGACTGAACTCCTGCCTCAGCAAGGACCTGGACCCATTGCATTTTGCCTATCGCCACGATAGGTCAACGGCAGACGCAATCTCAATAGCTCTCCACATGGCTTTAGACCACCTGGACAACACAAGTACCTACGTCAGGATGCTGTTCATCGACTATAGCTCAGCATTTAATACCATCATTCCCACAATCCTGATTGAGAAGTTGCAGACGACAATCTGTGTGGATTGGTGATAACATATCCTCCTTGCTGACGATCAACACTGGTGCACTTCAGGGGTGTGTGCTTAGCCCACTGCTCTACTCTCTCTATACACATGACTGTATGGCTAGGCATAGCTCAAACACCATCTATAAATTTGCTGATGATACGACCATTGTTGGTAGAATCTCAGGTGGTGACGACAGGGCGTACAGGAGTGAGATATGCCAACTAGTGGAGTGGTGCCGCAGCAACAACCTGGCACTCAACGTCAGTAAGACAAAAGAGCTGGTTGTGGACTTCAGGAAGGGTAAGACGAGGGAACACATACCAATCCTCATAGAAGGATCAGAAGTGGAGAGAGTGAGCAGTTTTAAGTTCCTGTGTCAAGATCTCTGAGGATCAAACCTGGTCCCAACATATCGATGTAGTTATAAAGAAGGCAAGACAGTGGCTATACTTTATTAGGAGTAGGAAGAGATTTGTTATGTCAACAAATACACTCAAAAACTTCTATAGATGTACCATGGAGAGCATTCTGACAGGCTGCATCACTGTCTGGTATGGCGTGGGGGAGCTACTGCACAGGACCAAAAGAAGCTGCAGAAGGTTGTAAATCTAGTCAGCTCCATCTTGGGTACTAGCCTACAAATTACCCAGGACATCTTCAGGGAGCAGTGTCTCAGAAAGGCAACGTCCATTATTAAGGATCTCCAGCACCCAGGCCATGCACTTCGGTCACTGTTACCATCAGGTAGGAGGTACAGAAGCCTGAAAGCACACACTCAGCAATTCAGGAACAGCTTCTTCACTCTGCCATCCAATTCCCAAATGGACATTGAATCTTTGGACACTACCTCACTTTTTTTTAATATATAGTATTTCTGTTTTTGCATGTGTAAGGGGTTTCTTTTTTTCATGTCACTGCATAGTCTAATTAAAATGGCTTCTTTGTTATGTTATCATTGAAAGGGCTTCTTTGTTATGTTAACTGCTGAGAAAGTCCTCCCGCTAGCAGTTTGTTTGAATCACATTACAGATAAGAAGATGTTATGGACCAATTGGGATAGTTGTTATGTTTTTGGTGTGTCTGTAAGATATTGTATGCACGGGGTTTTGGGGGGGAGAAGGTGGGAGAGAGAGAGAGAGGATGGATCAGGTGCTGTGAGTCCGCTAACGGGGTCGGACCCCGAGCAGGGTGTTTGGCGAGGAGAGGAGACGGAGATGGACTCCTGTGGAGCGTCTGGTCAACTACCGTTGTTGGTCCCAGTCGGCTGGTCGAGGTGGTCCGAAGGGTCACAGGGTGAAGAAGAAGGGTCCTGAGCTCCAACTGTTTGTGTGTGAAGAGATTGAACTTTGATAAGTGTGGCGCCTTTGATTTTCCTTTTATATTTTATTCTCTACTAATTATATAGTGGAGTTGCTCGACGAAGTGGTCCCCCAATCTGCGTCGGGTTTCACCGATGTACAGGAGGCCGCACTGGGAGCACCGGATGCAATAGATGACCCCAACAGACTCACAAGTGAAGTGTTGCCTCACCTGGAAGGACTGTTTGGGGCCCTGAATGGTGGCAAGAGAGGAGGTGTAGGGACAGATGTAGCACTTACGCTTACAGGGATAAGTGCCGGGTGGGAGATCCGTGGGGAGGGACGTGTGGATCAGGGAGTCGTGGAGGGACCGATCCCTGCAGAAAGCGGAGAGGGGTGGAGAGGGAAAGATGTGCTTAGTGGTGGAGTCCTGTTGAAGGTGGCGGAAGTTGCAGAGGATAATGTGCTGGATCCGAAGGCTGGTGGGGTGGTAGGTAAGGACAAGGGGAACTCTGTCCTTGTTGTGGTTGCGGAAGGATGGGGTGAGGGCTGAAGTGCGGGAAATGGAGGAGATGCAGGTGAGGGCATCATTGATGATGGTAGAAGGGAAACCACGATCCTTAAAGAAAGAGGACATTTGAGATGTCCTGGAATGGAAAGCCTCATCCTCGGAGCAGATGTAGCGGAGACGGAGGAACTGGGAATAGGGAATGGCATTTTTGAATGTAGCGGGGTGGGAAGAGGTATAGTCGAGGTAGTTATGAGAGTCAGTGGGCTTGTAGAACATGTCAGTGGACAGTCTGTCTCCAGAGATGGAGACCGAGACATCGAGAAAGGGGAGAGAAGTGTCCGAGATAGAGTAAGTGAATTTGAGTGCTGGGTGGAAGTTTGAAGTAAAGTTGATGAAATTGACGAGCTCAGCATGGGTGCAGGAAGCAGCACCAATGTAGTCATCAATGTACCGAAGGAAAAGTTGGGGAGCAGTACCAGAATACGTCTGGAGCACAGACCATTTCACATAACCAATGAAGAGGCGGGCGTAGCTGGGTCCCATGCGAGTTCCCATAGCTACACCCTTAGTCTGAAGAAAGTGGGAAGAGCCAAAAGAGAAGTTATTAAGTGTGAGAACCAGTTTCGCTAACCGGAGGGTAGTGGTGGTGGTGAACTGGTGAGGTCTATTATCCAGGAAGTAACGGAGGGCTTTGAGGCCTTCTTGATGGGGAATGGAGGTGTATAAGGATTGGACATCCATAGTAAAAATGTAGCAGTTGGGACCAGGGAACTGGAAGTTATTGAAGAGGTGGAGGGCATGGGATGTATCCCAGATGTAGGTGGGGAGGAACTGAACTATGGGTGACAAAATGGAGTCCAGGTAGGCAGATACAAGTTCGGTTGGACAGGAGCAGGCAGAAACTATGGGTCTACCGGAACAGTCGGGCTTGTGTATCTTTGGGAGGAGGTAAAACCGAGCAGTACGGGGTGTGGGAATAATGAGTTTAGCGGCTGAGGGTGGAAGGTCTCCGGAGTTGATAAGCGCGGTGATGGTGCAGGAGACAATCCGTCCCCCACAACAGACAGGATCTCCTGGTAGCCACCCACTTTAACTCTGCTTCCCATTCCCATTCAGATACGTCCATACATGGCCTCCTCTACTGCCATGATGAGGCTAAACTCAGGTTGGAGGAGCAACACCTCATATACCGTCTAGGTAGCCTCCAGCCCCTTGGTATGAACATAGAATTCTCCAACTTCCGGTAATTCCCTCCCCCTCCCTTCCTCTATCCATATTTCACTCTACCTCCTCCCCCAGCTGCCTATCACCTCCCTCATGGTTCCACCTCCTCCTACTACCCATTGTTTTCAGGGCTATGACGTCAATGCTTCCCCTCCCCCACCTCTCTGTCTTTCAAATTACTGGTCTTTCACCTGAGGCTACAAGCATTCTTCAAATCCTTCCCCATCTTTCATCTTCAGTCCTGACGAAGGGTTCCAGCCCGAAACGTCGACTCATCGTTTCTGACTGATGCTGCCCGACCTGCTGAGTTCATCCAGCGTACCGACAATAAACCTGATTCTGATTCTGATTCTGAGTGATTGGAGATTTTTATTTCTTTTAGTTTAGAGACACAGGGCCAGTTGCACTCATGTGATCAATTAACCTGCTAACCTGTACATTTTTAGAAAGTGGGGGTGGAGCTGGAACACCTGGAGGAATTTCATGTGGTCATGGGGAGAATGTACAAAGTCCTGGCAGACAGTGGCGGAATTGAACCCAAGTCGTTGCCGCTGTAATATAGCATTACACTAATCACAATGCTACTGTGCTGCTCCAAAACTGTGTGTTCCGAGGGGGTGAAGAGATGAAAGGTCTCAGCAAGAAATACCGTCTTGTCCGTCCTGTGATTAGGCTAGGGTTAAATCAGTGGGTCACTGGCTGGTGTACCTCTAGAAGGGCCTGTCTTGCGCTGAATCTCTAAAGTAAAAATAAAGTACAAAATAAATTTCCCTCTGCAGTGCCGCCTGAGTTCCTCCAGCAGTGTGTTTGTTGGACAAGGTTATGTCTCAGAAGCTACACCACTATCCCCACACATAGCTTAATGGCGTCCACGGATATCATTCACTTCCAAATAACTTCCATCAATCAGGACCGAGACCTAACCTGTACAGTACTTTCACCCCTTCTTCTTAAGCAGCGCATTGGGATTGAGGAAGAGTTGTTTTCCGCTCTGAGGTGGTTATTAAGGCCAATATGGGAATGGATGTCTCTTCTCCAGTGGTGGATGGGCTGAGTGTGTATGAGGTTGTTATCTCCTACTCCCACTTATGAGAGGCTTCAGTGTGCTGCCAATACATTGTCTTGAAGTTCTCAATTCCATAGCAAATATTCCTTCTCCACTTTCAGACAGTGTTGTTGGTACTTTTCCAGTGTTTTAGATAGTCCAGCTGTAGGACTGTAGGTAGTCCAGCTCTCAAAAGCATATAGGACAGCTGAGATCTTTCAGATTCTGGCACCGTGCCAGCTCTTTCTCCACTACATTGTTGATTACATCATTGCTGCCTCCTATACTGGTGTAGAGTGGTGCGTGGCCAAGTGGTTAGGGCGTTGGGCTCACAATCTATAGGTCGTGGGTTCGAGTCTCGGCCAAGGCAACGGGTTGTGTCTTTGAGCAAGGCACTTAACCACACACTGCTCCAGTCCACCCAGCTGAAAATGGGGACCGGCAAATGCTGGGGGTTAACCTTGCGATAGACTGGCGTCCTATCTGGGGGGGGGAGTCTCATACTCTCAGTCGCTTCACGCCACAGAAACCGGCATAAGCACCGGCCTGATGGGCCACAAAGGCTCAGGACAGACTTTGATACTTGTGTAGAACTCATCAACTTCACCAGCTTACCAGTGACATCCTGTATAAACTTATTGATTCACATGGACACCTTACCCAGCCTCTTCCCACCTTGCCTCCTGTAGGGATGATATCCCTCATTGCAATTTCCCCATTTCTGCCACATTGCATCTGCAGTGCTTCTGAAATATCCTCCTCCTTGCGGATGTGCAGCCTCCCCTCTGCCATAGTTGATGGAATTTCCTTCATTACCTGTATGTCTGCCCTGACTACCCACTCCCCTTCCCAAAGAGAACAGAGAAAGAAGTCCCTTGGTCTTCACCTTTCACCCCACCAGCCTCCACATCCAACACATCAAACTCTGCATTTTCCATTGGCTCCAGCAGGATCCCACTACCAGTCACATCTTGCCCTCTCCAGCCCCTCCAGCTTTCCCACAGATTCTGTTCTCTTCAGGACTTCTTAGTCCACTTATCACTCTCCACCCAGCCCCTCCCATTTCCCAGCATTTTCTCCTGCAACCAAAGGAGATAATAGAAAAAATATAAATATTAGCTTTATTTGTCACATGTACATTGATATGTGTAGTTAAGTGCATAGTTTTGCATCAATTCAAATCAGCGAGCATTGTGCTGGGCAGCCTGCAAATGTTGCCACACTTCCAGTGCCAATGTAGCATGTCCACAACTCACTAATTCTAACCCTTACTGCTTTGGAATCTGGGAGGAAAGCAGACCACTCATTGGAAACCCATGTGGTCACAGGGAGAAGCACAAACTCCTTATAGACAGTGATGGGAATTGACCTGTGATCTTACATCTGGTGTGGTAATAGTGTTACATTAACCACGGCACTCCTATGCTACCCACAGTATTGGAGCTAAAGGACATGTACTACCTTATCTTCATGTCCTCCTTTTACCACCATCCAAGAACTAGACAGCCCTTTTAGGTGAGGAAGAGGTTCCCGTGCCGTTCTTCCAACCTGGTCTACTGCATATGGTGCTTGGGATGGATGGTTCTCCACATTGTGAAACTAAGTGGAGGCTGGGCAACCATTTTGAGGAGCATATTCATTCTGTCCACAACATCCTTCTCAGGTTTTCAGTTGCCTGCCATTTTAACTTTTTATTCCTACTCACACAACCACCTGACTGCCCTTGGCCTCCACCATGCTATGGAAAGGTCAAAAACAAATTGGAAAAACATTTCATTTTCTGCTTATGTAGTACAATCCAACAGTACCAATACCAATTTTTTGCAGTTTCAGGTAGCTCACACCCTCTAGTGCTCTCCCCCACACTCACATACCTGTCTGTCCACCTCGCTCTCTTCTCCCTCTGTTCCTCTCTCCCATCCCATCTTCAATCTATTCATCATTCCTCCTTACCTAGTTCCACCAATCACCCAACAGCTTCTATCTAACCTTCCCCCATACACCATGATATATTCACTGTCTTCCATGTTCCCTCTCAGTCAGTTCTGCTGCAGTCTCAAACTAAAATGTTGAATTGCACCCCCTGCTTGACCCACTGAATACTTGAAGCATTTTGTTTTGCTCTAGATCCTGATAATTGCCATCTCTTCCATCTTCAGGGATCACTGTTGCTCGGGAGAGGATATTTTGCTCTGAATCTGAGGTCTTGATCTTAAGTATCTTTCTCCCCAGTCAACTGAATGCTTTATTGTCCCATTGAAGGCTGTGGCCAATTTCAACATTGATATCTGCTTTTGCCAAGAAGTGGTGCTGGAATTAATGGGAAGTTGTCCATATTTTCTAGTATTCTCACTGTGAAACCTCAACCATCAGTCTCCTGAACCAGCATGAATAACTTCACTCACCTCAACTCTGAATTGATTCCACAACCTACAGAATCACTTTCAAGTACTATACAACCTGTGTTCTTGTTAGTATTTATTTACACGATTTGTTTATAGTCTTTGTTTATAGTTCGTATAGTTCTTCAAACATTGTTTTGTACTTCTTTATTTTCCTGTAAATGCCTTCAAGAAAATGAATCTCAAGGTAGTACGGTCAGTGGGCACTTTCTTTGATTCTGTCTGTACCTAATAAAGTGGCTACTGAGTGAACTTTTGCTACTTAGGAAGCTGGGTGACATCAGATGGCAGGTGCGACATAGACATCAAAAGAAGAATAGGGATGGCAAAGGACATCTTTAGGAGAATGAAGAGTGTACTGACCAATATTAAACTAGGCATGACAACCCGCCTCAGAGTACTGAAATGTTATGTTTATCCAGTTATGTTATATGGCTCAGAATGTTGGACAGTATCAGTATGAGGAAACCAATTGAAGCAGCAGAGATGTGGTTTTTGAGGAGGATGCAAAGAATATCATGGATGAAACGAATATCTAACAAGAATGTCGTGAAAAGAGCAAACACAAAAAGAGAAATAATGTATGAGATCATGAAAAGGCAACGTAACTTCATTGGACACGTGATTAGGAAAGAGGAGTTAGAATGCACAGTAATTATGGGAAAGATTGAAGGGAAGAAAGCAAGAGAAAGACAAAGACAAATGATGACGGAGACAGCAGCCAGAGAACTGGAAGTGAATACCAATGAATTGATTCACTTGACCCAAAACAGGAGTATGTGGGCCATGGCAGTCAAAGCTCAAACTGGGCATAGTACCTGATGACGATGATGACTGAGTGTATGTTCCTGGTCTTTTGCTGCTGTAGCCCATCCACTTCAAAGTTCAAACATGCTCTTCTGCACACCACTGTTGTAACATGGTTATTTGAGGTACTATTGCCTTCTCGTCAGCTTGAAGCAGTCTGGCCATTTTCCTCTGACCGCTCTCATTAACAAGATATTTTTGCCCACAGAACAGCTGCTCACTGAATGTTATTTTGGGATTTTTTTTAACCACTCTCTGTAAACTTCTGGACTGTAGTGCGTGAAAGTCTGCAGTTTCTTCAATACTCAAACCACCTTGTCTGGCACCAACAATCATTCCACAGTCAAAGCCACTTAAATCACATTTCTTCCTCATTCTGATGCTTGGTCTGAATATTTTGACCATGTTGGCATGATTTTATGCAATGAGTTGCTGCCACATGATTAGCTGAGTAGATACTTACTTCACTGAGCAGATGTACAAGTGTACCTAATAAAGTAGCCACTGAGTGTACTTTGAGAATAAATTTACTTTGCCTTTGACTACTCTGAACCCCTGTTGTTGAAGGGCAATGTGACGCAGCTGGAGTTGGTTGGTATTGTGGATATAGAATGGACGAGACATTTTTTAGAACTCTTCAGTGAATGAGTTAACAATGTCAAGAAGCTCATCCCACTAAGCACAGCTAAATGCCATCTGCATACTGCTGTTCAACTACTGACATTCAGGTGACCTTTCTTCAAGAGTGAAGTCACCATAGATCGAATAGTTTCCCATTCGTTCTGAAGGTTAGCTCCAGTCCCATGAGGTGAGTTGCAACAGAGTGGCAAGAAAGATAGAGAAGAGTGTAATGACGTCGGCGATGATGGAGCCTTGTTTGACACTGGTTTTCATTTGTTTATTTATTTAGAGATACAGCGCAGAACAGGTTCTTCCGGCCTAATGAGCCACACGACCCAGCAACCCACCTGTTTTACACTTGCCTAATCACAGGACAATTTACAATGACCCATTAACATACTAACACCTAAGCCTTTTTTGCTGGAGCACCTACAGGAAACCCACGTGGTCACATGGGAAACAAACAAACTCCTTACAGATGGCACCGGAATTGAATTCTGACCTCTGATGCCCTGAGGAGTAATATTGTCACACTATCCGCTACTGTTGCAGCTCATTTCTACTGCTGGGTTTCCTACTATGTCCTTACACATTTATAAATACTCACAGGCTTGTATTGCAGATTTTGCTACCTATAACCACAACACTACAATGGACAGTATGGTAGCAGAACAGTTAGCATAAGACTATTACAGCACCACTTAAAAGATTAGGGTTTGATTCCCGCTGCTTCCTCTAAGGAATTTGTACGTCCTCCCTGTGACTGTGTGGGTTTCCTCCAAGTGCTCCAGTTTCCTCCCACATTCCAAAAGCATACTGTGCTCAATTCTGGTCGCCTTACTACAGGAAGAACATGGAAACCATAGAAAGGGTGCAGAGGAGATTTAAAAGGATTTTGCCTGGATTGGCGAGCATGCCTTATGAGAATAGGTTGAGTGAACTTGGCCTTTTCTCCTTGGAGTGATGGAGGATGAGAGATGACCTGATAGAGATGATGATGACAGGCATTGATCGTGTGGATAGTCAGAGGCTTTTTCCCAGGGCTGAAATGACTAGCACGAGAGGGTACAGTTTTAAGGTGCTTGGAAGAAGGTACAGAGGAGATGTCAGGGTCAGGGGTAAGTTTTTTACACAGAGAGTGGTGAGTGCGTGGAATGGGCTGCTGGCGGTGGTAGTGGAGGCGGAAACGATAGGGTCTTTTAAGAGACTCCTGGATAGGTACATGCTTAGAAAACTAGATGGTAAGCCTAGGTAGTTCTAAGGTAAGGACATGTTCGGCACAGCTTTGTGGGCTGTAGGGCCTGTACTGGGCTGTAGGTTTTCTATGTTTCTATATGGTTGAGAAAGTTGTGGGCATGCTAGGTTGGCACTGGAAGCATAGCCTAGCGCAATCCTTGCTGATTTGATCTAATGAAAATGATGCATTTCACGGCATGCTGAGATATACATGTGAAAAGTAAAGCTAATCCTTAACCAACCGTGCTAACTGCATTACTCAAACATAACATTAACATATTTTGTTTCCTCCAGGGCAAAGTTAAAAAAGTGGGTGAGGGACTCATATGGCTGAAACATTTTACCAACCTATAAGTGGAGAATGTATTGATATGCATAGATGTCTAATTCAGGACAGAGATTGGAAAGCCTTCCTATTCAGTCTTCCTTAATTCATCCCCTTCATCCCATGTCTCACAATCAATCCCTACTTTAACTGAGGTCCTGATTTAGTGGCCAGCAAGGTGAAGTCTGCTCTGGATTGGGAACTGGGGATTGTATTTACTGGTTGTACAGATCTGTCAGGAGGGGATCCCAACATTGCCTCCCTCTTTTTACTCCTGTTCTACCACCTTAACTGTATGATCTTTGGGCTGTACAGGACTCAGGCATTTGGAACAGGTTGCCGAGGAAGCATTACTTTGATAAATGCCTGTTGAACTCCTGTACATGGGTTACCTCCTGCACTCCAGAGACAGCTGGTAAGAGGATAGGCTTGTCACCAATACTCCACTCTTCTGGTTTGGTGTGGTGACTCAGATAAAGCAAACACAACAGACAGAACAAACAAGAGAAAATCTGCAGATGCTGGAAATCCAAACAACACACACAAAATGCTGGAGGAACTCAACAGGCCAGGCAGCATCTATAGAAAAGAATACAGTCGACATTTTGGGCCAAGATCCTTCAGCAGAACTGGAGAAAAAAGGATGGGAGGTACAGTTGAAAGGTGGGGGAGGGGAGGGAGGAAAAACAATGTCATAGGTGAAGAGAGGGAGAAATGAAGTAAAGAGCTGGGAAGTTGAATGGTGAAAGAGATACAGGGCTGGAGGAGGGTGAGTCTGACAGGAGAGGGCAGAAGGCCATGGAAAAAAGAAAAGGGGAGAGGACCATCGGAGGGAGACACCGTGGAGACAAGGAGATAAGGTGAGAGAGGGAAAAGGGGATGGGGAATGGTGAAGGAGGAGAGGGTGGGGCCATTACCAGAAGTTTGAGAAATCGATGTTCATGCCATCACGTTGGAGGCTACCCAGACAGAATAAAGGTGCCATTCCTCCAACTTGAGTGTGGCCTCATCACAACAGTAGAGGAGGACATAGACTGACATACCAGAATAGGAATGGGAAGTGACGTAGATTGGGAGACGGCTTTGCTAAGCACCTATGAGAAAAAGCGGCATCTCCCAATGGTCACCCATTTTAATTTCACTTCCCATTCCCATTCTGGTATGTCTGTCAATGGCCTCCTCTACTGTCAAGATGAGGCTACGCTCAGGTTGAAAGAACAACACCTTGTATTCCGTCTGGGTAACCTCCAACCTGATGGCATGAAGATTGATTTCTCGAACTTCAGGTACTGGCCCCACCCAAACCTCCTTCACCATTCCCCATCCTCTTTTCCCTCTCCAATCTTATCTGCTTGCCTGCCCATCACCTCCAGCTACTTTCTGGATGCCAGGCAGAAACCATCTTTATTCAATTACCAGCTCTTCTGGCTCTGGTATGCTTTGGGATTTAAATGTGATGCTCATATTGTGGTGCATATTTACAATCTGGGCAGCACTGTGTGTAGCAGTTAAGTGTTTGCGCTAACCACTACACCATGCACCAATTGTAGGATCGGGATTCGATACCGACTGCTGTCTGTAGGAGTTTGAATTTTCTCCCTGTGACCGTGTGAGTTTCCTCTGGGCGCTCTGATTTCCTCCCCATTCCAAAGACAAACAGTTAAGGTTAGTGACTTGTGGACGTGCTATGCTGGCACCTGAAGCATGGCAAAATTGGTGGGCTAGCCCAGCACAATTCTCACTGATCTGATTCGCTGCATTTCTTTGTACATTTCAATGTACATCTGACACAGAAAGCTAATATTTAATCTGATTTTCCTCAGAACAGTCTGTTTTCTCTGGCGATCCTTACAGCGCTCATGTTCAAGCAATGTCTCCCTGTGCCACTGCGAGACCTGCCATCAGGAAAAGCCACACTCGTGCTGCCTGCCTTTTGACAGATAGGGATGCAGATAAAGTCAACTTCTAGGAGTGGAAAGTTTGGGGATCTTTTGAGGCACTGGATACTGAAAAGTCTTGCAGATATACAGATACATATATGCAGATAAATAGCAAAAGATATATCTTAGATATCCTGGAATGAGCTAGAACCATAACAGCTGATGGCAACCATAGCCTTACAGTGACTGTTCTGTACATGCTGCAACTTGCAGTATATTTCGTATCTGATAGAGTGAAAGGGGGTGATTTGGAGCAATGGTGCTAAGTTTGTGTTTTCTTCCCTCTTTATAAGTTTAATGTACTGACCAGGAGGATTAAAGCTCTTGCACTGTCTCTTCCTTTTTTATGTACTTTTTTCAAAATTTTGATTGTTTATTTCTTCTCCATGTGATGGTGATCGAATAATTGCACCACAATACACTAGTTGGATTGAGACTCCTGTTCAGAACTCGCTCTCTGTTTTCTTCATTGACCTTTCCACTTTGGCTCAATAATGCCTTGACTGTGGTGGAGAGATAAGCAAATGCCCCATATCTGGCATTTGAGAACTTCACCATAGTTTGCAGTGAGTTCTTTCCTTTCACTCTCTTCACAAACTGTAATGCAATCTGGAAATATCAAACAGTAGTATACTCCCACCCACACACCATGAATCAATGCACAAATAAGGGTAAGTCATATATTCAGAGAGCCCTGCAGCACAGAAATGGATAAGTATCGATGATCCTTCTAAATAATGTAGTTGGAGGGAAAGTTTTCCCCATTGCTAAATTCCATAAGTGGGATTTCATGATATCCAATTTGCCAGTTCTGACATCAAATCAGTGTTACACGGTGATTGATGTTATGATCTGGTTTCACTATACGCTTTCATTCAGAGTGAGTCATACTCTCCCCAACCATCAGAACACTGTACAGATTTGCAGTGTACACCGCACTCCGAATAGGTAGCAAATCATATTGTAGGCAGTAAGCAGTCAAATTTTATGGCCAGTAATTAAACTTTAGAGCAGTATTGCTGTATATTTCAGCTCTAGATCAGAATTTGGACTGGATTTACATAGTAAATATTTGAATGTCTGAATTAAAGCCTCCTGCAAGGAAGCTAAGCTTCATAAAATCTCAATGAACAACTTGCAAGTGCTGCATAACTCCTTTATTAATGCCAGCAACTTAGGATGGATACTTAAGAGTAAGTTGTGGTTCCCTCTAGATAGCCAGCTTTATGTGCAGCTTCAGAGAACTTTAAGCTTCTTCTCTGGGATGAAAGAAATACTGTTGACTTATTTCTCTTATTATCTGGATATGGGCTAGGCTCAGTTCCCCAGATATGGTCATACTGTGACTCAAGTGTGTCACAAACACACAAGGATTGCTAGCTTTGTTGAGTTCTGCAAATTAAGTGAGGGCTGGCGCATTTATGGGGTCAGAATATATACCATGAGATGGTCTGATGTCACTGTCATCTCACCATCATCCTTGCAACCAGCCAAGATCACTCGGACGTTCCAATGTGAAATTGTGGATCACTAGTAAGGAGTCAATCCACAATCGCTATAGCGTCAGGCTGGCAATGTTCTTGCATGTGCAAGTAACACATTTGAGAAAACAAAGTGGGTGCTCAGTAAAAGTCAGTTTGATGTCATTAGAGCAAATGACCAGGGAAGAGAAAATTTTGGATACGTACAACTAAAGAACTGGCATCCATGAAGAGGAAAGGCAAACCGCACAGTGATTTTCCCTATTAAGTTCAAACCATTTCAGCCTGCTTCCTTTGGCCGACCTAAATGTTCTATTTTATTGATTACTAACTGCTGTGTCCTCCACAGGCGCAGTTCATTTTGCACGAACATCACTTCCTGCACCTAAGCTGCTTTTTAATTTCATTTCCTGTGCAGGAAATCACCTTTATATGGTCCTGATGCATAGGTAATTCCAGACATTAAAACTCTAAGAAATAAATCTAACATTACTGCTAAAGCCAGCAAGGCATGCCTGTGGTGGCTTTAAGTATCAAAATTCTCCCAACTGACAGTCAAGACATGAGGCTAACAGTGCTGTATTAGTGATTCTTCATTGTACTGTCATAATACCTGTGGTCACTTTCACTGGAAGGTCACAAGAACCTTACTGCTACTAGAAGAGTGCTTCTGGGTCTGATCTGCAGCCACTGTAGCATATGGCAGAAACCTCTTTTAATGACTTTACTCAAGTAATTATTTTAACCATAGTCCCCACTGGAATGTTCAGAGAATAATCATACTCCTAACATCCTGGGTGGAGAGGACTTTTGAATGGTTCCCTTCTACTAAGTACATCACCCCATCCTGTCCTCCCAAACAGCAGCACAGAGACTAACCTGGCAGCAGGGCAATAAAGTCCCACTGTAGAAACCGGTAGACTGATTGTACACAATACAAGCTATTGGTGTTGTTGGACACTAAGGAGTTGGATTTTACCTCATTACATTTCAAAGGAGTTAAAGATAGGGGCAACAGCATCACTTCAGGAAATCTAAAGATGCTGAGACATAATTTGAAATATTGCAAAAAGTTACTATTTCTGCCCAGTTTGTGTTCTGTGGAACATTGTGGGCATGCTACGTGGTGTGTTATTATGTGTGTACATAATAAAGAATTCAGTTCCCAGTGTGCAATGCGGGCGATTCACCTGGAACTGGAAGTGATGTTGGTGAACTGGCAGAGTGCGGGCTAAAGTCTGGAGCTAGAAGCAATCATATCTAGAATCTCCTACTAATAAATGTGTTAAAGTTTAAATTCACGCAGTTGTCTTTTATCAAGAACAAACGTAATGTGGTGTCAGAAGTCGGCCTGAGGTTTAAATATGAAGTATTATGACGCTCTGGGGGGGGGGGGCATGGTCAACAGCCCGCCTCTGCATTTTTAATGAACAGTACTGTTTATTGTTCCTGTGTTAAGGTGTTTTTGTGGGATTATAGTGGGAAGTTCCAGTTCATTTATTGCTACATTTTAGCTTGGGTTATACACTTGTTTGTGTATTTGTGGGTCACCCTAACTGTAAACAGGGTGTTTGATGGTCAGTCTGTATGAGACTGGTTGGGTTCATTCTCCGGGTCATGGTGCCCGGTCTGTTTTGTGTTTATCACAATAAAGTGGTTGTTGAGTTCAACGAGCTTCCTCATCTGTCATTATGGACCAAATGCTCGCCACAGTATAACTGAATACCACGAATAACTAAGAAAGACACACTAGGTTCTGGTGGAAAGAAGCTGCTGCCAATGAGCACATTGTCTCAAAGTTCACCAAGAAACTGAGGTGAGATCCTACAAACTCCCTCAATGGATAATCTAAATCCTCATGCAGCTATACAGTTTACTGGCAATCTAGCCGATAATTGGAAACACTTCAAATAGCGATTCAATATGTATTTAGTGGAGAGCAGAGCCAGTAGGGTGGAGGTAAAATTGAAAGTGTCTTCTTTCTACATGCTTCAGACATCTACAACAGCTTTCAAATTGATGAAACAGCTTTGACATTGGACACTTGGATGACAAAATTTGAGGAGTATTTTGTCCCGAGTAAAAACATCATATTTGAGAGATGTAAGTTCTTCTCCTGTAACCAGAAACAAAGTCAGAGACAAAATAGTTTGTAGAATCCCAGATAATGGGTTCAGAGAAAGATCACTTTGTGAAAAAGATTTGATGGTAGAAAATGCTCTGAATACGTGCAGGGCAGTGGAGACCACACAAGCACAAGCTAAGGAGCTGCACAGAGCAGAAACAACAGTGTTCTGTGAAAACAGAGAGGCAGAGCACAAGGTGTTTCCCAAAGCAACAGCAAAGCAAAGAGGTAGGCTCAACAGTCAATGCAGCAAATATGCAGGTAGGCAATTTCAAAGATGCACCCTGCTTATGGAAAGACCCGCAATAATTGTGGGAAGAAGAATCATTTTACAAAGTGCTGCATAGCTGGGGTTACCAAGAGAAATGTCCACATGGCTGTTGAGATAATGGAGGAAGTTTTTGTAGATTCTGTACAGACTGTTAGCGCTGGTAAAACAGAATGGGTCGTTCCATTGACTGTGGGTGAGACAGTAATTCCATTCAAGCCTGACACTGGAGCACAGATAAATCCGTTGTCTATGGATGATTGCAAGACTCTCAAAGTAAAGAGCAAGATTCACCAGGTGAAGTTAAAAGTGATTGGCTACACTGGACAGAATGTTCCAGTCAAAGGAGACTTTCAAGCAAAGGGCAGCACCTAAAGGCACAGATACTGATTGGAGAAAAGTGAGTACAGCCACTATTAGGTCCAACTACATGCAAAAGGCTCAATGTGGTGAAAATAGGTTTTGTAGTGGCTTCACAGACAAAAGGTGACCAGAAACACGCAATAAAGAGTACACAGAAGTCTTTGAGGGGGTTGGATGCTTTCCCAATGTAACTTAAGAAACCCATAACAGCATCCATGAGAGGTTATGCAAGAGAAGCACAAGAACTCTACCTTCCATTGACATTCATATCAGCTACACCAGCATGACAGTCAGGATGCCAGTGTGGAATAGAGTGATCATGATGAAGTTGCCAGTCTTGCTTCTGCATTTTGCAGCTTTGGTTCAAAATTTGTCTTTCATCAACTTCCAGTTAAAGAGTGGAAATCAAAACTATCTCCACAATCCTCACCGAAGTTGAAGAGGAAAAATACAAAGAAAGATAGGGATATCATGCAAGATCCAAGGTTAGAAGAACAGAAATAGTCCAACACAAACAGGAGGAGTTGCCATCTATGATATGCAGCCAACAGAAGAAGCTTTGTGAATTGAGATAGAATCAGTTGTAACTTGTGAAAAGACTCACTGATCACATGGATGTAGTCTGGGGCTCCATTGTGAGGCACATGGACTGAATTATGGTCACACAGCAAGAACAAGAACAAAGATGAACAGATAGGATCCTGCCAGAAGAATGTGGGAAAAAAATGAACATGTAGATCAAAGTTCTCAAAAGGACTCTGGTATTAACAGAGCAAGTGAAAGCAAGGCATCTGTGGAAACAAATAGCAGTCCAAAAAGGATCATTAAGCCACCACAGAGACGGACTGAGAGTAGTCGAATGAATAAGGGACTATATTTGCTCATTACATTTGACATCAATGTAAATATCTGTGTTGGAAAACATTTTTATTTCTTGCAGGTTTATGAGGACATAATATTGTGTTTGTATGCTTTAAAGGGGGAAGATGTGTTATTATGTGTGTACATAATGAAGAACTTCAATTCCCAGTGTGCAATGCAGGTGGTTCATCTGGAACCCAAAGCGACATTGGTGAACTGGTAGAACATGCGCTAAATTGTGGAGCTAGAAGCCTTCATATCTAGAGTCTCCTTTTCATAATTGTGTTAGCATTTAAACACACACAAAATTTGTCTCTTATCAAGACAAACATAACATGTGGGTGCCTGAATGTGTCAACACTTATGGATTACCCCTAGCAGATTGTGTAGTTGTTAAAGCGAACAAACACATTTCACCATATGCTTAAATATACACGTAATCAATCAAACAATCGATCAATCAATCAATCAATCAATCCATCTGAATCTCCAACGCCTTTCTCAAGGAATAACAGAAGTCATGAGCGGGTTGTTTATTTTGGAGCTGGTTGCTGAGCTTTGCCCGCAGAGACTTGTTGACATTTTTGTCAACGTAAGTTATAGCACTATGACAGTGCTCCAGTTTCCTCCCACACGTCCAAACTCATACCAGTTAGTAGGTTAATTGATCATTGTAAATTGTTCTGTGATTAGGCTAGAGTTAAATAGATGGGTTGCTGGTTGGTGTGGCTCATTGGGCTCGAAGGGCCAGTTCTGCTCAAGATCTCTAAGTAAATAAATACATATATGAAGTGATTCAGTGTGTGAAACACTTTGAAATACTTTGATGTGATAAAGTGCTATTTAAACATAACTCTTACTATATGGGATGAATTATCCCATCCTCCTCTTCACAGAACAATATGTCAGACATGAGTTTGAAATGCTCTAAGTTACATGTTTTATTCATGAAGTAAAAATCCAGTATTTATGAAATCTTGAACAATATTATTGGGGGAAAATATAAACATGGAGTACATCATTCACATCCACATGAAAAAGCCTCTGATTCAGAAAGATCAATAATATATCAGAAATACTGACAGCAAGTGTACGAAGAACTAAACAGAAGAATAAGACTGATGGTTTGGTTTGCACTTTGGATGAGGCTTGAGAATAATTCTCAAGATATAAAGTGACACTGTAAAGGATACATGCCTAGAAATACATTAACTAAAGATGAGTCAAAATGGTGCTTCATCCCACTCTGGTTTTGTCAGAAGATATAAGGATGATTTTCTAACATTTAGGAAAGCAATGCATTATGCAAGTTTAACTTACAGATCTCAGTCCTTTTGCATAATTACATGTAAAATGTTTACTTTAGTTATAATCATGTGACAAGTGCAAACATTGCCTCTATATTTCTTTCTCACCATGATGAGAGCAGTTAAGGTGGCAGCTCCCAATGCAACGAAGTAGAGCTGAAACATTCATGTACATGAGAAATTGATATGCAATGCAGGATCGATTGCTATTGCAAGGCTTTTGTTGGCTTCATTAGGGCAGGTAAGAATGGAGCAAGACATTGCAATCTCATGAATCTCACAGAAAAGGCACACCCACGGTATGGGGAGGATGAGAAGGAATGATCCTCAGCTACAATTATTAAAGTTAGTTTTAGTATGCTTGACACGGTTAATTTTGATAGTCTGTTGTGGTGAAAAATAGATCAATGTATGTCATGGAAATGGTAGTGAGATAAACTCAATTTTAGGGTAAGGGTACAATTGAATGGAGTGGTAAATGGAAAAGGATATGGAATAAAACAGATTCTTTAATGCCATTGAAACAAGATCTTTTAAATTTTTAAGTGATTTAAGGGCAGTTAGTGTAGTATTAGCATATATGGTAGGAGATGGCATCAGCGAACAATGTGATCAAAGACAAGATCCTTCAGACAAATAAACTCTTCTTGGGTTTCCAGCCAGGTACAGGTATCAATAACTGACATTTCAATGACAAAAGATGGTGGAGATAGTCATCGAAATGTCAGTTATAAGTGATACCTGTACCTGGCTGGAAGACCAAGAACAGTTTATTTATCATATATGCCAGGAAAGCACTAGATCCTTTATTCTTCAGACATATCATGAAATAACCTCTTTTACCTCCTCTTTCAAACATAGTTCACCTACTATTGGAGCTTGTGACCTACAGTTTGATAGTGTGTTTTCAGGCCGATTGAGTGAGTTGGTGCTTTGGAGTCTCCGAGGTATTTCGGTGAGGTTTCGAGCGAAGTGCATGGCCTGGAGACCAAGTAGCCTGGAGATGGGGAACGAGCCCATGATCGACTCTACATCTCGCTGATATTACCAATTAAAGCATCGAGGAAGATTGAAATCAACGAGGACGAGAGAGGATGGCGAGTGGCTGTTCAGTGCCACCTTGCTGTGAGTGGTTGGTGTCTCCCTCGCTTGCTTGCTGCTCTAAGCGGAATGAACCTGCGTTCGGTCCGCCTCTCTCCCTCTCAGTTACTGTTGCCGGAGGATGGTGCCAGAGTCTTGGGTCCTGGACAAGGTTTAATTGATGTAGTTTGTGGATTGGACTCTGTAGTTCATGTTATGATGTGTTTATGGTTTCTGGTTCTTCCTTTTTTTTTTGTTGCTACATTGTGCAATTTTGATCGGGGCAGACTAGCTCTGCGGCCTGCAGTCAACGAATAACGAAGTGCTAGATTGAACTGAATAGAGCTGAAACTGAACAGTACTAGACTGCTTCATTGACTTTGTGGTTTGATGTTTAATATTCTGTGTCTTACACTCATTTTGTTTGTGTTTGCGTGATTTGTTCTTTTTTGCGTTTTGACGCTTGATGTTCCCTTTTGAATGGGTTCCATGGTTTGCTTTGCTTTGTGGCTGTCTGTGGGAAGATGAATCTCAGGGCTGTATATTGCATACTTTGGTAATAAATGTACTCTGAACCTTTGAATTACAGCGTCAGCTGTAAGATAGGGTTTCAATTCCCACCGCTGTCAGCAAGGAGCAACCTCCCAAGTTCCAAAGACATACGGTTAGGATGAGTGAGCTGTGGGCAACAGAATCAGGTTTAATATCACTGGCATATGTTGTGAAGTTTGTTGTTTTGTGGCAACAGCACACAACAGTACATAAAAAAGCTATAAATTACAATTTAAAAAATATAATAATAAGTAGTGGAAAAAAGAAAGCAAAAAAAAAATGTGGTTTATTGTCCATTCAGAAAAATCTGATAGTGGAGGGGAAGAATCTATTCCAAAAATGTTGAGAGTGTGTCTTCAGGCTCCTGTACCTCCTCTTTGATAGTAACAATGAGAAGAGGACATATCCTGGGCGATGGGGGTCCTTAATGATGGATGCTGCTTTTTTTGAAGTATCAAATTTTGAAAATACCTTCAAGGCAGGGAGGCTGAGTTTACAACTTTCTGCAGCTTTATCGGCTCTGTGCTGTGGACTCTCTATACCAGACAGAGATGCAACCACTTAGAGTGCTCTCCACGGTACATACCAAGTCCCCGCAAACTCCGAATGAAATATTGTACAGACACTGTCGTGCCTTCTTTGTAATTGCATCAATGTCTTGGGCCCAAGATAGATTTCATAAATGTTGACACCCAGGAACTTGAAACTGCTCACCCTTAGTAAAAATGATAATGATAAACAGACTGATGGGTCTCGTGCAGAACATGAATATGATGAAGTTTGTGAGGAATAATGGGCGGAATGCATAGGGGAATTGTGGATGTCCTTGTGCCAGATTTATCACTCCAACCCAGCAGTGCTGCCCATATTTCAAACTGTTTAGTAAACCTAAGATTCTTACTTGAAGTTTCAAACTATGCATCCATTAAAAGATAAGAATTCATTTACATCTCTTCTGAAAATACCGTTTGAACAGAACTCCAAGTTAATACTAAATGCAACCGTAAAGTTAGGATGCAGAGTCTAGGAAGATGATTTTCAATGCAGCACCTTATAGTAGGTTTTATCTAAATAAGACAGTGTGCACTGCTGCTTGGATCGGCTCCAACTGATTATTAACCAACATTGGAATTCACACATAGTACTTAAATGGTCAAAGCATACTGCAGATCTGGCAAAGAACTGGAATAAAAATGCTGTCTGATAGTGAGCCAGGCTTCATGTTCTGACCTGGCAGAACTCATGCTATAAAACTGCAACAAAGTTTGTTTCATCAAATGAGGACATTGTGCCCCCAGAACTTATTTCTCCTCAATTATGAGCAAAAGGCATACTCGTACTGTGCAAAATTTCAGCAGACAGACCGCTTTTTACTCTTCTGCAGATGTATTCCATCTCTGTCCAAGCTATTCCAATATTCAAGCCATTAATTTCAACCATATGAATTAATAAGAGGCAGGCCAGAACAACTTGAAAACAATTAGACAACGGAGAGGCTGCTCTCAGAAGCATGGGGAAAATACTTCAGGAATAGGTCAGATTGAAAGACAGACTTTCCAGTGTTGGATATTTCTCTAAAGAATAGGATTAAGATACCCGGAAGTTTTGACTGTTTATGTTTAATGATATGATTTGCAAACTTGCCTTTCTCTTTGCTGTCTGATTCCAACATGTGTCAGTTTTGAAAGAGGGGAAGTAAGCTGCTGCTGGGGCCGCACCCAACCTCACATGGTTTGCTGCACCACGTGATTCACACATCGCTTAAACAAATTCATGCAGACGTTCCAAAGCTTCTACCTCCACATGCTTGGAGTTGTTAAGTTGCTTTTTTTTTGTGATTCAGATAGAACGTCAAAAGCAGAAAAATATTTGTGGTGGCAAAAAGTTTGGGGGGGGAGGGTGGGTTGTATTCCTGCAAAGCTGCCAGTCAAAACTAGAGAATTTCACCACCGTCATCTGCCAGCGTTAACCCTGCATTATATTTGACCAGCTTTTCTAAAATTTCACTCATTGCAAATTACCCACTACGGATGCAGGCTGAAAGATGTCACCTGTGACTTTAGTATCCAGTAGCTTGTTACATAAACAAGGACACAGGTCTGTTAATTCAAAGGATTTTCATGCCAACATTTCTAGTCCTCAGCTGGCCCTGACACCTTGCAGGGTTTTATCCATTTAGTGAAATAACTGTACAAAGCTTGTCTGTATCAAATCAAGAGTAACAATCAAACCTACTTATCAAATCAGAAACTGGTCAAAAATACCAAAAAGTACCAATCACTGTTTTGGTTGGGAACAGAAAGTGTTTCTCCTGCTAAGAAAGAATGACATTTCATTAAAAGTACAGTTTCAGATACAATAAATACAAACCACCAAGTTGCGCTGTTTCCTACCCTAGTATCTCGTGCTGTTGCTTGCCTTTCTGTTGAGGTCTCCCTGGACTGCTGCGCTTCACACTACTGCTCAACACCGAGACTCCAATCAGACATCCAACAGCTGCAGGTCATAAATTTAGGTCTGTCATGGTTCAAACTAATCATGTGGTACTAGGCACTCATTGCCTTTTATAAATTCACTGCTTGGAATTCCTTTCTACTGCTCTGTCTACATTCAAAACATTTACTAATATTTGAAAAATGATGAACTGGTCATTTTCAATCCTCCAGAGCTGATTATAATAAATACTTGGCAAATGGTTTTCAATTTATATCCAAGTTCTTTGGGAAAAAATACACAATAGAACGCTTGTGGGCTGGGCTGGTCCATAGCACAATGGTACAAACACCATTTGAAGAAATAGTTTAACAAGTGTAAGAGGAAGTTTTGAGCTTGTACTAAGTCACCCCTTTTCTTGAGCTGCAGCCTGCCACAAGGATATCCTGGATGAAACCAGAGTGCTAGTAAACTGTGGGAATTGACAATAACCATTTTCCATTTACCTTAGAGCAAGGTCACACAGAGACTGACAGAGGGAACAAATACTTTATCGTTAAATTCAAGCAGAAGAATTCTTAAGCAAACACGAGGAAACCTGCAGATGCTGGAAATTCAAGCAACACACAAAAAATACTGGTGAACGCAGCAGGCCAGACAGCATCTATAGGAAGAGGTACATTCAACGTTTCGGGCTGAGACCCTTCGTCAGGACTAACTGAAAGAAGAGCTAGTAAGAGATTTGAAAGTGAGAGGGGGAGGGGGAGATCCAAAATGATAGAAAAAGACAGGAGGGGGAGGGATGGAGCCAAGAGCTGGACAGGTGATAGGCAAAGGGGATATGAGAGGATCATGGGACAGGAGGTCCGGGGAGAAAGACAAGGGGGGGGAACCAGAGGATGGGCAAGGGGTATAGTAAAACAGGGACAGAGGGAGAAAAAGGAGAGTGAGAGAAAGAATGTGTGTATATAAATAAATAACGGATGGGGTATGAGGGGGAGGTGGGGCACTAGCGGAAGTTAGAAAAGTCGATGTTCATGCCATCAGGTTGGAGGCTACTCAGACGGAATATAAGGTGTTGTTCCTCCAACCTGAGTGTGGCTTCATCTTCACAGTAGAGGAGGCCGTGGATAGACATGTCAGAATGGGAATGGGATGTGGAATTAAAATGTGTGGCCACTGGGAGATCCTGCTTTCTCTGGCGGACAGAGCATAGGTGTTCAGCAAAGCGGTCTCCCAGTCTGCGTCGGGTCTCGCCAATATATGGAAGGCCACATCGGGAGCACCGGATGCAGTATATCACCCCAGCCGACTCACAGGTGAAGTGTCACCTCACCTGGAAGGACTGTCTGGGGCCCTGAATGGTGGTAAGGGAGGAAGTGTAAGGGCATGTGTAGCACTTGTTCCGCTTACAAGGATAAGTGCCAGGAGGGAGATCAGTGGGGAGGGATGGGGGGGACGAATGGACAAGGGAGTCGCGCAGGGAACAATCCCTGCAGAAAGCAGAGAGAGAGGGGGAGGGAAAGATGTGCTTAGTGGTGGGATCCTGTTGGAGGTGGTGGAAGTTACGGAGAATAATATGTTGGACCCAGAGGTTGGTGGGATGGTAGGTGAGGACCAGGGGAACCCTAATCCTAGTGGGGTGGCGGGAGGATGGAGTGAGAGCAGATGTGCGTGAAATGGGGGAGCTGCGTTTGAGAGCAGAGTTGATAGTGGAGGAAGGGAAGCCCCTTTCTTTAAAAAAGGACATCTCCCTCGTCCTGGAATGAAAAGCCTCATCCTGAGAGCAGATGTGGCGGAGACGGAGGAATTGCGAGAAGGGGATGGCATTTTTGCAAGAGACAGGGTGAGAAGAGGAATAGTCCAGATAGCTGTGAGAGTCAGTAGGCTTACAGTAGACATCAGTGGATAAGCTGTCTCCAGAGACAGAGACAGAAAGATCTAGAAAGGGGAGGGCGGTGTCGGAAATGGACCAGGTAAACTCGAGGGCAGGGTGAAAGTTGGAGGCAAAGTTAATAAAGTCAACGAGCTCAGCATGTGGGCAGGAAGCAGCGCCAATGCAGTCGTCGATGTAGCAAAGGAAAAGTGGGGGACAAATACCAGAATAGGCACGGACAACACATTCATTTTTCTGCCCCAAATTCCAACCTTGCAATCAAACGTTCTTTTGGTGAAGAAGAAGTGGATTGAAAGGGGTCTTTTGAATAAAAGTTAAAAATGAAAATCTTCAAATTTTAAGAAAAGTAATAATTTGAGAAGAAGGCAACTATTTCACAGAACATTTCATGAAGCTTCAGGGTGAAAATCAGCATCCAAAAAAAAAAGCTGATATCAGATCAGCAGGTATAACTTTAAAAATTTTGAAGGCTGATACTAAGTTGCCCAAACACAAGAGGTTCTGCAGATGCTGGAAATCCTGATGAAGGGGGTCCTGATAAAAGGGCTTGGCCTGAAATGTCAACTGTTTATTCCCCTCCATAGACGCTGCCTGACTTGCTGAGTCTCTGCAGCATTTTCTGTTATCCATTTGCCTCCAGTATGAGCTTTAATCAGAGAAGGACAAGGGGTCATATTGTACATTTAGATATGTTAATGAGGTTTGTAACATCATTACTCTACTTTGTAGATTTAATAGTGGCCATGTCAGGTTCTCATATCTTCAGAGACCTGTCAGCTGCATTGGAAGCAAGCACAAATTCAGTAAAATAATTTTACCAAACCATCTATGGGCCCAGCTCCTACAGCCCTCAGCCCCTACAGTATTTGTATCCCT
Organism: Mobula birostris; assembly: GCF_030028105.1. NCBI lineage: Eukaryota > Metazoa > Chordata > Chondrichthyes > Myliobatiformes > Myliobatidae > Mobula > Mobula birostris. The sequence continues at coordinate 45,099,332 of NC_092376.1, forward strand.
CCCCCAGATACCACTTACAAAGCCCCTAGCAGTCATGGATTGGATTAATACTAGAATCGGACTCTCCTCTCCATGGGGTGAGGGGTTTCTGTCCTTGACCTTATAATCACACACCCATCACACCCCATGTCCAGGACCAGAGAACAGCAAATGAGTCAGAGATGAAACCCCCTTCCTCAGGATAAGCCATAGCTTCAGGTTTGTAAATCAGCCATTCCTGGGATTTAAACATTTTCCAGAGTGTGGGTTTGGCTTTACTGGTGCCTTTGGATGGTCCTTCTCACTGAACACTCGTTCAGCTCCATCGGAATGAGTGCCAACCCCAACCATTGTGGCTAGGAACGTAAAAAGTAACCACATCATGTATCCCATCCGGTACAACTATTGTTGGCAGAGTTTCAGATGGTGATGAGGCACACAGGAGTGAGATAGATCACCTGGCTGAGTGGTGTCACAACAATAACCTTTCAGTCAATGTCAATAAGAACAAAGAATTGATTGTGGACTTCAGGAAGGGAAAGTTGAGGGAGTACACACCAGTTCTCATTGAGGGATCAGAAGTGGAAGGGGTGAGCAGTTTCAAGTTCCTGGGTGTCACCATCTCTGAGGATCTATCCTGGGCCCAACATATTGATGCAGTAACATAGCAGTTATACTTCATGGAGTTTGAGGAGGATCGGTATGTCACCAAAGACACTCACAATCTTTTACGGATGAACCATGGGGAGCATTCCATCTGGTTGCATCACCATTTAATATGGAGAACAACTGGACAGGATCAGAAAAAGCCACAGAAAGTTGTAAGCTCAGCCGACTCCATCATGGGCACTAGCCTCCTTGAGCAGCCGATGCCTCAAAAGGCAGTGTCCATCATTAAGCACACACATCACCCAGGACGTGCCCTCTTCTCATTACTACTATCAAGGAGGAGTTATAGAAGTCTGAAAACACACACTTAACGTTTCAAGAGCAGCTTCTTCCCCTCCACCATCAGTTCTGAATGGACGATGAACCTAGTTCCCTCTCTTTCTGCATTACTTATTTAGTTATATAGACTGTGTGTGTGTGTGTGTGTGTGTGTGTGTGAGAGAGAGAGAGAGAGAAAGAGAGACATTTGTTGTCATTTATAGCTTTTATTATTATGTACTACAATGCACTGCTGTTGTAAATCATCAAATTTCACAACATATGCCAGTGATATTGAATCTGATTCTGATCCTTCTGATCCAGGACTTCAATTCCTCATCGATGAATTCACCTTCACTACCATCCCCTCACCTGGCCAACACAGTCCTTTCTTAACATACCAAATCTGTACACCATCTGCTCCATCAAAGCAGCCAGCCATCTGCAGGTGGCAAAGTCCTTGTGGTATGGCAAAGTCTGGTATGGCAATCCCGCCTTTCAGTTCATAAACCTGTTGAACCCCAATCCAACAAACAACCTATCCCATCAATGAAGCAAATCACTCATCCATAATGTAGTAAACATTCTGCTCAACAATGCACTAATATAGAACACAGAACATATCACCCATGTGCCTATCTAAGAGTTTCTTAAATGCCCCTAAAGTATCTGCCTCTACCACTACCCCTGGGAGCACGTTACATGCACCCACGACTCTCTGTATAAAATATTTACCTCTGACTTCCCTGCTCTACCTTCCACCAATCACCTTAAAATTACGCCCCTTTGCATTAGTCATTTCTGCCCAAGTAGAAAGTCTCTGGTTATCCACTTGATATATGCCTCTTATCATCTTATACACTTTTATCAAGTCACCTCTTCCTCTTTTCCTCCGAGAAAAGTTCTAGCTCACTCAACCTATCCTCATAAAACATGCTCTCCAATCTGGGCAGTATGCTGGCAAATCCCCCCTGCACCCTCTCTAAGGTTTCCTATAATGAGGTGATGAGAACTCATGCCAATGCAACAAACCACATGACTAAGCAATGTAGCACACTACATCCTGTCAATCACAAACCTCCTGTTTCAGTCATGTAGGAAAACTCCTGCCTAAACTCCTACTAAATCTCCTGTTGCCAATGTAGGAATACCTGCTTCACCAGTAGAGCAGTAAGCCTGGCCAACAGAGGCAGTAAATCTCCTACCCCCAGGGCAGCAAGCCTTCTGACTATCCACGCAGCAAATATATGCCCCATCAATAAAGTCTGTTTTTTGCTCCACTAAGGTAACAAACCTCCTGCTACCAGTGCAGTAAATCTACTCCAGTTAATGCAACAAAATTCCTGTCCCCAATGCAGCAAAATCCATGCAGTTCCAATGTAGCAATTCTCCTGCCCACCAACGTAGCAAAGTTCTGGTCTTACTAAAGTAAAATCCCTCTACTCTCCTGCTTAACAAAATTCCTGCCAAAAACCTGGACATTGCAGTGAACTTCCTGTCTTCGTCTGGACAAAATTAACTTCCTGCCTTCATCCCAGATGAAGGGTCTTGGCCTGAAGTTCGGCAGGTCAGGCAGCATCTCGATGAGTTCCTCCAGCTTTCAGTGTCCTTCATTACCAGACTAAATAACGTTGTGTCCCACCAGCGTAGAAAACCTTCTACATGCCAATGTAGCAAAACCCCTATCCTGACAACCCAGCAAAACTTCTGCCCATGAATGTAGCAAAATTTCTGTTGCCAAGGGAGCAAACAATGCGCTTTTCCACTGTAGCAAAGCTCGGGCCACCAGTTTCCAAAATTCCTGCTGTCCAAACAACTTTCCTGTCCCAACTCACACCCCGACCCCATCCCTCAATGTATCAAGCAGCCTTTCATCTGTAAAAATACTAGAAACGCTCAGCAGGTCAGTGGGTATCAGTGGTGAGAGAGACAGAGTTAATGTTGTAGGTTGAAGACCCGTCTTCAAAATTGCAAGTTAACTTTAATTTGCAAAGAGGGTGGGAAAAGAATGATAAGACAAAGGGAATATCTTTAATAGAGTGACAAAAGGGCTGCCATGTTGCAGCGAAATTCCAACCCCAAAGGAAGGAAGATTCGTTAATATGCTGCCAATTCTCCAAATTTTCACCTCCCATTGTGGGAAGGCACTTTTTGGCAATGAGGCAAAGATCCTGCACCAATGAAGCAGACCTCCTGTCAGCCAAAGGAACAAAGTTTCTGCTCAGCTAAGGTAGCAGGACACATGCTCCAGCAATGCTCTAAAATTTAGATCAGTGATTCCCAACCGTTTTTTATGCCATGGACCAATACCATTAAGCAAGGGGTCCATGGACCCCACATTGGGAACCCTTGCTCTAAATCTTCTGGCTCACCATGGCAGCAAACATTCTACTGCCCATAGCAGCAAACAACACCCAACATCGCAACCGGCTTCCTGCCATGCCAATACAATAACATCATTTTTTGTTCCAAACTCCCCATTGCAGCGAAACAGTGGTCCATCAACACAGTAGACATCCAAAGACCATAGAAAAATATAGTACATGCCCTTTTACCCATTCTGTCAGTGTTGGCCATGATGCCAATATACCCCATAATTCCATGCCTGTTCTTGTAAATGCCTCTTAAAAGTTGTTATTGTATCTGCTTTCATCACTTCTCCTGAAGTGTATTAAGTGCAACTACCAGACTTTCTGTAAAAATACTTGCCTCGTTTATCTCCCTTAAACGTTTATTTTTTTATCTTAAAGCTAATACCCTCTGCCATTTGATACTTGCACCTTGAGAACAACATGCTGACTACCTGCCCAGCTCATGCATCTCATAAATATGTACACTTCTGTACGGTCACCCCTCCACCTCCAATGTTCCAGTGAAAACAAGCCGAGTTTGTCCATCTGATAATATAGAGCATAGAACATGGCAGCACAGTAGAGGACCTTCGGCCCCACGATGTTGTGTCAACATTTTAACCTGCTCTAAGATCAATCTAACCCCTCCCTCCCACATGATCCCATATTTTTCTCTGTTCCATGTGCCTACATAAGAGTTTCTTAAATGCCCCTAATGTATCTGCCTCCACTACCACCCCTGGCAGGGCATCACACACACATACAGCTAATATACCTTCACCCAGGGAACATCTTGGTGAACATCTATAAAAGAACAGCGCCCTTCCTGCGAAATGGCAACCAGCACTACACACGTTACTTCAAATGTGGACTAACTGAAATTTCATAGAATTTCCTGACTTTTATATCTGACGGCCCAAGTGATGAAGGCAAACATGTTGTACATCTTCTTTACTGTGTCTACTTACATTGATGTTTGGCTAGATGTTTTGCGAGCTAAATTTAGTTGGCAAAATTCTTGCTCTCCAGTTCACAAATTGTACACACCATCAACTCTCACCTCATGAACTTAGCAATGCTCCTACCTTCCAAAGTACAAATATCCAGCCTGCCAAATAACACACCTTCTACCCAATCAATGGATCCAAAGATCTCTTGACCAGCGTAGCAAATGTCTTGCCACCAATGAAGTGAACAAACAGCCGTCGATGTAACAAACCTATGGTCCGCGAGCTGAGCAAAATTTGACCAACCAACACAGCAAAGCATCTGTCCCACCATTGTAGCAGACCTCTTGCTCTCAAGCTGTCCATTGTAGCAAATTATCCACCTCACCAAGCACTAAAGCATCTGTGGGAACAGAAATACACTTACATTTTCAGGCTAAAGACTTCTCTGTCAGGCCTGCATCCTTAATTCTCTTTCTCTCTCAATGGAAGATGCCTGATCTGCTGCGTACCTCCAGCACTTTCTGTTTCCATTTTAGATTTCCAGTATCAAGTCTCCTCCCTCGCCAGAGTATCAAATCTTCTAGCTGCAGCAAGCCTTTTCCCTTCTGATGCAGAGCAGGCAGTGCTTGCTATATTGCTTACTTTGCTGTATGGGTAGGACAGGTTTCTTCCTACATGGTTGGGCATATTGTATGCAATATTCATGGGGAAGGGGATTCGCTACATTGATAACAGGAAATTTCCTGCAGTTGGGGCCAGAGGTGCTGAAGTATCTGCAGGCCAGTTAGATTAATTCGCATTGTATTGCCCCGTAATGCAGTGCATCTCCTCTCTGAAATGCAGCCTGGGCCTTTCGATCCCTCTAGAGAAAACAAAGCCTTTGTATAATGAAGAGAAAATCTGCAGATGCTGGAAATCCGAGCAACACACACAAAATGCTGAATGAATTTAGCAGGCCAGGCAGCATCTAGTTCAAGTACAGTCGACGTTTCAGGCTGAAACCATTGGGCAGGACTTTTGTATAATTATTATTTGTGAGAGTTTCAGATTTTAATTGGTATTTAGCGTTGCCTTATATTATGTAATAAACTTTTCTCAATATTTTAAAATACATTAACATTTTTTTTTGTTTTTAAACTTTCCCAAATGTTACCGAACATTTGTGAATGCCAAAGATGCTCATGAGCTTTCAGAGGTCCCGATCACACCGATGAAACACATTGTTTTGGTGCGTGAAGAAAGGATAAAGCAGTGCCTCGTCTCATGTGGCAGGAAATGCTAGGAATGCAGCAGTCTTGACCAGGATGAAAATAAACTGGAGGCACTTAAAAAGCTGGCAGCACTTCAGAATCAGAATCAGGTTTAATATCAATGTGAAATTTCTTGTCTTGCGGCAGCAATAAGTGAAAAATACTATAAAATACCATAAGAAACTAGATATGGAAAAAACTTAAATTAAGTTAAATAAAAAGAGAGCAAAAATAGTGATGTAGTAGTCACTGGTTCAGTGCCCATTGAGATATCTGACGGTGCAGGGGAAGAAGCTGTTCCTCAAACATTGAGTATGTGTCTTCAGGCTCCTGTGGCGTCTCCCTGATGGTAGTAACAAGAAGAGAGCACGTCCTGGGGGATGGAGGTCCCTACTGATGGATGTTGCCTTTTTGAGGCATTGCCCTTTGAAGATGTTCCTGATATTTAAAAGTAGAAGTTACCCGGTCCGATGAGATGTGACCTGATGCAAAAGGATGGAAGACTTGAAGCAACAGCGGCTTGGCATAATCTTCCGAAAATCCTTAGACAAAACAGCAGAGGCTTGTTTAAAGTATTGTATCTGTGTTTAAATGTGTAGAAAAGGTTTAACCACTAGTCACAAAACAACAATTCAAATGTCAAAAGGAGATAGCATTTAGAAACAAAAATTAATTATTACTAAGAAATAGTAGATTTATTAAATTTAAACGTTGTTCATTAACTTGATTGAATTCTTTGATAATGTAACAGAGAGAGTGATGACGTTATTGTTGTGTGTACTCTCTTGAAGAAGGCGCCAGGCGAAGTATACAGTAACAGATGTGTTAACAAAACTGAACCTCATGGGATAAAGTAAGAGTTGCTGAGTGGATACAAAACTGGTGCAGAGAACAGGATAAAAAACTGTTCATTGAGATTGAATCAAATTGTACAGTGCCGTTGGAAACACAAGAGACTGCAGATGCTCGAATCTGGAGCAAAAGCAAAACAAGCTGCTGTAAGAACAGTGTGGGCTGAGCAGTATCTGTGTTGGAATGAAGTGGTCAACGTCATGGGACAAGACCACGTATTAGCGCTATAGTGCTATCCCCTTGATATTTTGACCCCTGTTCTTGTTAATAGAAACTATCAGCCTGCATTTGGGTTTGCAATAATAATTTCTTTACTTTTGGATGACAAAAAACTCAATAATGTAGTGAACGGTGACAAAGACTTCAGAAAGACAGACATACTTGGTTAATGGGCAGATGCACTTTAACATCTTTAGATTAAATGGTACCAGGTTAAAGGGGATGTGGAGGATGGGCACACATATCAAAAAATAGTCAGAGTAGTTGAAAAGACATGCAAGATCTTTGGCTTCATAAATATGACCACCAGAAATCACACGGAGCATTGAAATTTCACTGCTTAGGAGCCAAGTAAAACAATGGTCCATATTTTGCTGGTAAGTGCCAGTGTTTCCACACAGATACATCATCCTTGTAGGTACCACCAAGTTCAGTACCTACTCTTGAATGCAAGAAGTCATGAAGGTGTTGGATGAGTTCTGCTGGTGTGCACCACACATAGACAACATTTGGAGTCTAACAGTGCAGCAGGATGCTGGGAAATCTGTTGTCAGCCCTCTCCAGATTTAACTATTTTGTAGGGCTTTGGAAAAGGGAAGTAAATACATTTTTCTAAGTATTTGTTGTATTTTAACTCTTTTTTAATTAAGTCTTAAAATATTTCAATTGTTTAGTTAATTTTCATAATTTTGATTTTTTAAAAATACACTTGACATTAGCAGATGGCAAAGCTGGACAATAAGGTGGGCCCTCAGATCCGGCCTGGTACGTTTTGGACTGTGGAGAGCAAAGCAGCAAGTGTGGGCTATGGGCTTCACTCAGAAAAATCTGGGTCTGTAAATTCTGCTCTGGGCACTAGGTTTTAACAAGGCAATATAAGAAATCCTTAATATAGTACCAGGAATGGGCCTCATCAGTTATGTGGAAACAGGTCTTGTTTTCTTTGGAATAAATAAGGACAAAACTAAATCTCAAAAAACATTAAGGATTTTATTAGAGTTAATAAGGAGAAAATATTTCCATTAGAAAAAGAATTTTGACACTTTCTTATCTAATAAGTTGTTATCATGTGGAAGGCACTATCTAAAAAGGTGATGGCAACAGAATTTTAAAAAGGGAATTGGAAAACTCTTGAAAGGGAATTTTTTGCCAGGATTTGAGGAAAGAACAGGGATTAAGATACATTGGATTGTCTTTACAAGGAAGTGTCTACTCAATCTAAAGGAAAAAGTTAATCACACAGGCATTGAGATGCAATGATCAAATGACATATTAACAATTTTTTGAACATGAATATGTCATGGATAAATGTTTTCCGAATATTTTCTTTGCAATGCTGTTGATAGATTCCAAGACATAATCAAACAGAGATCAATGCAGATCCATCTATTGTTGGTCAGTGTGTATAATAGATCTCTAAGAGCTCCAGCTTCCCATAGTATAACTACTTGTGATCTACCACGTAGTTGCCACTCCCATTTTCAAGCAAACACAGATTTCTTGTCCGTCAACGTTCCAAATGTAAGCATGATCTTCGAGTTTCTACAAGGGTCTCATTCCACTAGACCCATCCTGCTTCAATGCTACCAACAGGCTCTACTTGTTTGTTAAAGCTCTTCACCTTTAACCCTGCTTTCCCTGGTCAGATATTCAAGCGCCTTGGCCTCTTTCTATTGAGATCTTTGTTTCTTTCTTAGCTCCTCTCTATTTTCCTTCTCTCTAAAGTCCATCCATTCATTGAGTTTCCTCCCAATTCCCCTCTCGGCAGCTTGATAGTTGTTTATCTGCTGGGATTTTTTTTTTGCTTAACATTGTATAATTGCAAGTTGTTATTGCTGCTGTTCATCATAATTTAGCATGTATCCTGCTGTTTGCCTGCACACTTTACAGCTAGTCTACAACTAGCCTCTGGATGTCCATTTGTTTATCTATTGCTGGGTTTGTATTGATTAACGACTGTTCTGCATCTGGACAGTGGGGCTCAGTCCTTCTACAGGTTTAGCTCCTTTGTACTGTGCAGTGTCTCTGGTGACTGGCTTCTGCTCTCCAAAGGTTGATGTTTTTCCATATCATACTTCAGTACATTTACACTATCACATCAATGAATATTTCAAAGATCAGTTTTGTGGATATGAGCTAAAAACCCAATTCCTAGCCTAGCAATTTAATAAAATTTAACATCTTGCCTGACAAGCTATTGCCCCATGTCATGTATAGTAAATTATATTTTCTACGTTACTTCAGGCTTTTATCACAGACCAGGAAAGTCTTTTTTTTCTCTGTCATTAGATACTGTATCAAATAAGAAGTCAGCTTTTACTTTGATTAACTGGTAGCTAAAGAACAAATTATTCTTTTGACATTCCAATTAAAAAGCATAATTACAGTTATACTTTGCAGCGGCAAACTGAAGTCATTATTTAGCCGTTGGAGCCTTTCTTGTCATATTCTGAAGTGCAGGACTGATTTACAGGTCCTTTGGTAGTAGGATTTCCTATGTCCCAATCATTCGGTTAATACAGCACATTTCCAGCTACGTGAAACGTTCACCTTTCTGTGGTTCCTTTGAAATGCTTGCACAATCAAAAATCAGAACTATTAGTTTTATTAAACCTCTGAAATGGCATTCAAGGTGCAGGTACAGATTTGAGGGATGAATTATGATAGGTACCCTATTGATGAGGCTGAAGTGTTACAGCGGTCAATGACAACCTGATGTAAGCAGAGCAGGCCAAGCATTGACCAACTAGCAGGCATTACTGACACTATGGATCTCCGCACCCCAGCCAATGCCCTTTCTTAACCTTGCACTACTGAAGTTATCTTCAGCAGCCATGTTATTTAAAGAGCATGTCCATTAGTTAGAGCAGGGGTTGGCAACCTTTTTGCCTCTGTGAGCCGGATCGCGTATTAATGAGCCAGATAAATGCCATAAAAACTTGAAATATGGGAAGTATCCCTTTAAATACATCTAGTTATGTTTTGCCTCAAATTAATGAATAACGCATGCTAGAAAATCATTTGTGCTTAGCCAAGGATACCAATTACTAACCAAAGAACTCAGTTTAGTTGCAATTTATTTCAATTAAGATATGTTTTGAATCTATTAAATGGACACAAAGAATCTTTAAACATAAAACGTATGAATATGATGCATTGAATGGTGGTAAATTAAGTATAATAAAAAGGAAAATTTTAATGCAAACAGTTGATAAATCAATGTGAAACTTGATGTTGTTTGTTGCTTGAAAGCTTCTCATATTGGGTGTCAGACTTGTTGATGCCAAGAGCAAGATTTTATCCAGATGGGCATCAGTCAATCTTGTTCTCAAATGGTTCTTGGTGTGCTTCATTTTTGAAAATAATTGCTCACACAGATAAGTGCTGCCAAACAATGATGCCTTCTTTTTTGCATGGTCCACTAAGTTAGGATACTTCCCACTTGGATGAATATATTTTCTACAGAAGTCAAGCACTGACACATCTTCAGAATGAAATTTCAATCTCAATATGTCATCACACTGCATCTCAATCAATTCCATTTGAAAAATTCCTGATGCAGTGTCCACTTCCACATCAAATGGAGTAGCGAACAGCTTGAACTCATCTGCAGGCAAGTGAAAATCAGCAAAACGAAATGAAAACTCCTTTCTCAATTCTTGGACCATATTCACAAAAATGCCTGGATCTAGTGCTTTACTTTTTTGAAAAGTGGGCAAATGTGCACAAATTTGAACAATCCCATCTGAAAACCTGCGCATGCACGGAGAGTATCTAATACATATTAATAAGGTAGTCTGCCTTCCCGTCACTCGTATATACCAGTGTTTGGTTTGGAACAAAACAGAACCTGGGGCCAGTGTAACAAGATGCCATGCATATCCATCAGTGTGGTTGTGTGAAACACTCAAAATAAGGAAAAATCGCTCGCAGGCTGGACAAGCATAGTATCCCAACATTTGCTTGCGGGCCGTAGGTTGCCTACCCCTGAGTTAGAGGATAGTTACTGATTGATGTAGTCCAACAGTTGCTATGGTAGCACAAGTGTCTGGCTCTTTCTAATAGTGTTGATGGAAATGTGCATAGAAAGTGGAGTAGGAGACTCAGAAGGGAAAAGGCAATGCAGGAAATACTCAACAGGTCGAGCAGACTCCGCCGGAGAGGGGAACAGAGTTGAGAAGATTAAAGATTAGTTTTATTTGTCACAAATACATCAAAACATTGAAAGATACAGTGAAGTGTGTCACCTTTTATTGGCAATGACCAACCCAATCTGAATATACGCTGGGAGCAGACCGTCAGTATCGCCATACTTACTCCACAACTCACTAACCTCAGACAAACGTTGTTCGGAATGAGAGAGGAAACCGGAGTACCTGGAGCCACGGGGAGAAAGTACAAGCATTTTACGGACTAGGGAAGGATTGCAACTGGGCACAGCTGTGCTACTGGGCCACCCTTTGACTTAGACGGATAACTAATGGCTATTCAGGGCCTTGCTGCTCATCTTTGGGACTAGCTGAGCTCGTGAGATTGTCCTTCCAGTAATGGAGGATGCTCAGTTCAGCAATGGGAAGGGCAGCTGATGAATGCAGGCAGTGGATCCCACTCAGGGTAGTCTTGGCAATAGGGAGAAAAACTCAATGAGTCACATAACACACTGCAGATGACATACATCCTACAGTTCTGAAAGTGGTGTTTGGAGTTCGTGGACACATTACTAAAGATCCTGTGATACTCCAGATTTTGAAAATTTCTAGTGGATAGGAAGGTGGCAAGGGAAGTAAGAGGGAAGAAAAGAAAATATATGATAGCCAGCCTGAAATAAACAGGTGTGAAATTTGTAGTATTGTTTAGGAAGTGGTAGATCTTTAGAAAGTGGTAATCTTTAGAAAAAGATTATTTGACAATACCATGTCAAAAGGGCTTGGGAGCTATGCTTTACAATTTTTTTAGAGGATATAATGCAAGATTGATAGTGAGAATCATACTCAAAGGCATTTGAGAAAGTTTCACAGAAAAGAAAATAATTAAAAGTTGGGAATAACATAATGGAACATATAGAAGACTGACTATATGACATGATTAAGAATAAACTTATTTATATGTGTTATGCAATGGCACGTTGCAAGAATCTGTGAAGAGTTTTTATCTATTTATAATTTATAGGAACAATTTAGAGAAGGCATGAAGCGTATTGTATCCAACCTTACAAAACTAGGTGGGAAAGTAAGCTGTTAGCGGAAACAGAAAGTCTTTGAAGCCTTGAAATACCACATTTCTTTAACCTATGGCCATTTTCAAAGCTTTTGTTTATTTCCCGTACTCAGTTCAAAAATAACCCTTTTACATTCCCGAAGTATATTCACTCCTTCATGGAAGGTAAATGAAGACAACAAAATTCCACTTCTTCAATAAACTATTAGACCCACCTAAGTCTTTCTGTGTGAATAAATGGAATCACACTGAAAAAGAACGTTCCCTGTAGCACACAAGGAGAGTAGGGAGAGACAGGACAGGATGAAGAGTGAGCAGGAGTCTGTGTGGAGAATAAACATTAATGTAGACCCATTGAGTGAGGAAAGTGAGCACCATATTCTTGACTAACTATCTGTAAGATTGCAGTGGGAAGCAGCTGTCACTCCACCATTCTATTTTCTTCAAATGTCTTTGAATGTATTCTTCATCTAAATTGCAGTTTGTCTCCTGAACTCATTTATATTGCACGCCTCACTGGCTTTCACTGGTAACATTTCTAAATTTATGTTATCTTTTAGTTGCATTGTTGCTGGAAACTTCATCTTCTTACTTCTTACTTTTAGTTTTTGTTTCATAATTCTGTATTTTTAACTTGACTAACTATTTCCTTAATTCAATGTTGTTAATTTTCCCTTATAATCTGGACATTTGATTGACATAAACTTGAACCTCCTCTAATTTCCAAGCTCTCTGCCTTTTTGACCAAGTGCTCACCCAGGCTCACCTGCTATAGATGCTGTCTGGCCTGCTGAGTTCCTAAATCATTTTGTGTGTGTTTCTCAAGAATTCCAGAATCTGCAGAATCTTTTGTGTCTCTGATTTGCTGTTTCACTGCAAGTGTATTTGAGGTAAGTCTGCCCTAAAGAACTTTAACTCCTCTCTTCGATGGCAACTCAGTGAGGCTCCCTCTCTCTGTTCCCCCTTGGTGATCTCCATTGCCCTCCAGCTCTTCAACCATGTGCTCACTCAGTCTTGCCTTCCATTGATTCTGGTTGGCCCGCTGAGCTCATCCAGCATTCTGTGCATGTAAGCCTAGTTCTATAACTTCTACTCATAATATAAAGGACTAATATTTGTAATCATGCTCACTTCTCAATGTAGAGCCCTCAATAACAATAATGTGGCTAACTTACACATTAACGCACAAAGGAGCTAACCAATGTCTGGCCCATCAACATCTCCTCTTCTGCTCTGCAATTTGGTCTCCTGCCATTGAAACTGGTACAGTGAAACCACATGCCTCACATGTTGTTTGCCTCAACTTTTGTCAGGTTTCTTTTAAATGAAATATTTCTTGATCCAAGCATATATTTTCTGAACACATTTTCCCTTCCACACATGTCCACTTTTCATCAATTACTTCCCAATAAATCATCAGTATCAGTTCTGCATTAAACATCAGTAGTTGCTATTGGCCTCAGCTACCTCAAAGTCTGCATTACTGATGCTAGATGGACTTCTTTTTCATTATTCATTACTAAATTTAATCATTGCCAGTCTCAGTAGTTTGGCTTCCAATCTGAAATGTTCCCAATTTTTTTATTTTATTCAATATATCCTTTATATATTACATAATCACCTGTCTTTCCTATGAATCACAACAATGAAAGACTTGAATCTCTTGAAAAATATTTCTGAGATTTTCCATTCAGACCTGGCCAAAACATGCTATGGTGGGGCAACAAACAACAATTAGTTAAATCTCCTTGTCTATGAAATGCTAACAATACTTTTGGTTTCAAATTTCTTGAATTTCAGGAAAAAAAGAATTTCAGAATGTATATTGTATACATTTCTCTGACATTAAATGTACCTATTGAAACCTATTGAATTGGAAATTAAATATTCCAATATTCAGTAATTCTATCTCTCTAATGAATTTAATAAGGGGATGTTGAAATTAACAATTCAAAGGCAGAAGGTTGTGTTGTAGATAGTGAGGAATGTCGTTTAAGACTACAGTGTAATGTACAGGAGGTATCTAATATTCACTGAGTGTATGTTCATGGTCTTCTACTACTGTAGCCCATCCACTTCAAGGTGCAAAGTACTGTGCATTCAGAGATGCTCTTCTGCACACCACTGTTATAAAGTGTGATTATTTGAGTTACTGCTACCTTCCTGTTAGCTTAAACCAGTCTGGCCATTCTCCTTTGACCTTTCTCATTAACAAAGCATTTTCGTCCACAGTACTGCCACTCCTTAGACTTTTTTGTTTCCTGCACCATTGTCTGTAAACTCTAGAGACTACCGTGCATGAAAATCCCAGATCAGCAGTTTCTGAGATACTCAAACCACCCCGTCCAGCACCAGTAATCATTCCATGGCCAAAATCATTTAGATCACATTTCTTCACCATTCTGATGTTTGGTCTGAAAAGCAATTGAACTTCTTGACTATGTCTACATGCTTTTATGCATTGAGTTGCTGCCACATGATTGGCTGATTGGATGTTTGCATTAACGAGCAGGTGGCCACTGAGTGTAGAAGAGCTGAAATGTTGAGCAGAACAATTGCAAATGAAAGTTAATCCTGTCAAGTGTGAAGTGGTACATTTTGGGAAGGCAGGCAATGATAGAGCCCTAGGAAGTGCTGATGACCAGAAGGACCTTGGACTACACTGTAAGTCCATAGATCACTAAATCTGGAAACAGAAGTGGATATGGTGATGAAGAAGGTATTTAGGACGCTTGCCTTCATACAAGATTACAAGAACTGAGATGCAATGTTAACACCTTATAAAACATTGGTTAGGCTACATTTGAACTATCAAGCACAGTTCTAGTTTCTGTACTATTTGAATGAAGTGATTCTCCTTGAAAGGATAAAGAGGAGTTTCACTGGGACATCCCCCGTATTGGAGCATTATAATTATTAGGTAAGACTAGAGAGTTTGTGATTGCTTTCCCTGGAATTGAGGAAACGATGGGGTGGGCGTTGGTAGAATATGTTGAGGTATATAAGGGGAATAGATAGGGTATAGGGTGAGAGGTAGGAGGTTTAGAAGGGGATGTCTTTTTTACACAGTGGCTAGAGTCTTGAATGCCCTATCTGCAGAGGTGGTGGAGCCAGATATGCTCAAAACACTCAAGAAATATCGAGACAACTAATTGAATCACCAAGTCATAAAAGGCAACGATCCTAATGCAGGTAAAATGGATTAGTGGAGGTACATAGAGTGGGCAGCAGGGACAGGGACCAATTGTTTTTGTGTGGTATGGTTCTTTGACCCTATGATTTTGGTATCAAATGAGGTATAATTTTGGTGCAGGTGTTAGCTTTTGGGGTCATTCCACTATAAAACTGATAACAAAATCTGAACGAATCATATGAGCAGTTAAAGGTAGAAATCTAGAAGATGCTGGAAGTGATTTGATGTTCTTCCATGGGGTGAACCGTCTGAGCCATCTCCAACAGAATCTCCAGAACTCAGTGATCTGATGAAACATTTTGGCATTGTGATCAGTTTTGGGCCCACTATCTAAGAAAACATGTGTTGGCATTGGAAATAGTCCAGAAGAGGTTCATGAGAATGATTCCAAGAATTAAAGGGTTAATATATGAGGAGTTTTTGATGGCTCTGAGCCAATACTCACAGGTGTTTAAAAGAATGAGGGAGGATTTCATTGAAACCTGTTAAATACTTAGAGGCCTGTATAAAGTGGAGAGGATGTTTCCTATAGTGGGAGAGTCTAGGATCAGAGGGCATAGCCTCAAAATAGAATGGTATCCACAGAACAGAGATGAAGAAGAATTTCTTTCGCAAAAGGGTGGAGAATCTGTGGAATTCATTGTTGTGGATGGCTGTGGAAGCCAAGTCATTGAGTAGGTTTAAAACAACACACATCAAAGTTGCTGGTGAACGCAGCAGGCCAGGCAGCATCTGTAGGAAGAGGTGCGGTCGACGTTTCAGGCCGAGACCCTTCGTCAGGACTAACTGAAGGAAGAGTGAGTAAGGGATTTGAAAGTAGGAGGGGGAGGGGGAGATCCAAAATGATAGGAGAAGACAGGAGGGGGGAGGGATGGAGCCAAGAGCTGGACAGGTGATAGGCAAAAGGGATACGAGAGGATCATGGGACAGGAGGTCTGGGAAGAAAGACAAGGAGGGGGGGAGGGACCCAGAGGATGGGCAAGAGGTATATTCAGAGGGACAGAGGGAGAAAAAGGAGAGTGAGAGGAAGAATGTGTGCATAAAAATAAGTAACAGATGGGGTACGAGGGGGAGGTGGAGCCTTAGCGGAAGTTAGAGAAGTCGATGTTCATGCCATCA